>NC_043973.1:49684506-50284506 GCF_902148855.1 Sphaeramia orbicularis | reverse complement strand
GAACGGCGGTGGACTGTAAATATCACGTCTACGTTCCTTCCTTGTTGCCCGGACGAGCATCCGATCGAGGTATGAATGCCCTGGAGTGTGGACTTTCAGAATGAGCTTTACTGAAGCAATGTGGAGGCGGCAGATAGGACCAGACAGAATGCAGTGGGGGCCAGTCGTCTTTGGGATTTAATTTCTCATATGGGATGGAGACGAATGTCACCCCAACTGAACTCACTCTTCTTTTGAACTTGTTCTCTGTCATCGTGACCTACATTCATGACGTCTTATGGTTATGAGTCATGGCTTTTAAGGGTCATTCTCACAGTGTTTGAGACCAACATTTCCATGTAATAATAGAGTCCTCTGCAGTAGAACTTTTATTGGAAAAAATAAAACATGCAGCCGCCTTGTCTCTTTTTACTGACCCACAGAGTAGTCAAAAGGGGGAAACAGTATATTGCAGCCTTACTTGATTCATTTCTAAAGTGACAGTGTCATGTAGTAAAGTGAGTGTTGTGTGTCCTGCCGTCCTTGCAGTCTAACCCTTCCTTTTATTGCTCTAAATATTGTTCCTTGAGGGGCACAACACATCCACTTATTGTGCCGTTTCCTCACTACAAACAGTGCTGCCAGAGGTACACATATACAGATATATGAATGAAAACAAAACAGTACCGGTTCAACTTCTCTTAAGCAAAAATGAAAAATGCTGGCTCTGAAATGTTGTCAGTGTACCGTATTCAACTATGAAGGATAAGCTTAGGGTGTTTTCAAGTCTGTATCCAAGAATGTTGGACCCCAAAGTCCACTTAATTACCTCCGCCAAGGAGGTTCTGTTTTTGTAGGCGTTGGTTTGTCTGTTTGTCTGTCTGTTTGTGTGCAAGATAACTCAAAAAGTTATGGACAGGTCTGCATGAAAATTTCAGGAAATGTTGATACTGGCACAAGGAACAAATGATTAAATTTTGGTGGTGATCGGGGGTGGGGGGTCCACGGGGGCCCACTGATCTGCCTTGGCGAAGGTCTGCGCTCTTTGAGTGCTTTTCTAGTTTTATTGATGTGAATGCAATGTTCCTTGCACAAGTACCATACCCGAGTCCAGCTGAGAAGGTATGCTACATTCCAGAGTCCTGGGAGGTAGAATATATCTCACTTAGAGTTAACTACATCCCACCTCAAGTATTCCAGGTGATCCATGCTGAACATAAACAACAGACATGAAGATGGCAGATCTAAGCTCCTATTTGTTTGTTAGTGCAGAGGCATTTTGACTGTCGACAGTACAGCGTTCACGTATACGCAAACGAGATGGACGAGGCCAAATGACAGATAAACTACCTATACAGGGTGGGGAAGCAAAATGTACAATGAACATTTAGTTGTTTTTCTCAGCAGACACTACGTCAGTTGTTTTGAACCCAAACCTATACTGATGTCATAATCATACCTAACACTATTATCCATACCTTTTCAGAAACTTTTGCCCATATGAGTAATCAGGAAAGCAACGTCAAAGAGTGTGTGATTTGCTGAATGCACTCGTCACACCAAAGGAGATTTCAAAAATAGTTGGAGTGTCCATAAAGACTGTTTATAATGGAAAGAAGAGAATGACTATGAGCAAAACTATTACCAGAAAGTCTGGAAGATACTATTAAAGAAGAATGGGAGAAGTTGTCACCCCAATATTTGAGGAACACTTGCGCAAGTTTCAGGAAGCGTGTGAAGGCAGTTATTGAGAAAGAAGGAGGACACATAGAATAAAAACATTTTCTATTATGGACATTTTCTTGTGGCAAATAAATTCTCATGACTTTCAATAAACTAATTGGTCATACACTGTCTTTCAATCCCTGCCTCAAAATATTGTACATTTTGCTTCCCCACCCTGTATATTGTGAAGTTTTGTTTCATTGCGGCCTTGCACATTGTTGTGTTGATGTCACGTTGTAGTTCGCTGTGAGGTCAGGGTACTTCTATCTGGCCCCACTTTGCAACTAGGACTTCTGGCTTGGGCAGGTGTTCCAATGCATTTGACCGAGTTGGACGTTGGAAACCTCCCATCTCCCAGGACTCTGGGTACGAACTGCATGGACTCCAGTACGGAACGTTGCCATGTGAAAGCGATTCATACCCAAGACTGGAAGTGACCTAATCACCACGAGACCATAGACGGTGCTCCTGTTCTCTCCTGAAAAAGCCTCGGATTCGCGTGGCAAGGGCTCACCTTATCAACCGAACCCCTCTGTGATATATCAGGGACAACGAAAGTCGCTGTAAAGTATTGCCTGTGAACAGAACAGTCGCTCGGTTGATGACGTAAGAGTTTGTCACTTCCGCGTTTGTTGGATAGCTACAGAATTCCTTCCGCACTACCATCTACTGCACAGGTTTCAAATATGTGGCCCGGGGGCAAAACCGACCCGCCAAAGGTTCCAATCTGGCCTGCGGGATGAATTTGCAAAGTGCAAGTTAGGGCATCAAACTCAAAAATAATATCAAATAACCCATAAATAATGACAACACCAATATTTTTCTCTTCAATTTAGTGCAAAACAATTAAATTATGAAAATGTTTACGTTAACAAACTATCCTTTAACAATAAAATGTGAATAACCTGAAAGGTCTACAGAAAATTAAGTGCAATTTTAACAATATTCTGCCTGTTACTAAATGTTTTGTGCCTTTGTAGATCTGATCTGGAATGCATATGTAGAAATGATAAGTCAAGGCATAATATTGATAAAACTGTACTTATATTTCTTTACGAATTTCAATTTCAGGTTATTCACATCCTTTTTGTTTGGATAGTTTGTAAATGTAAATACTGGCATAATTTCATGTCATTTTTTGCACTAAAACAATTTGGAGTTGTCATTATTTATTGGCTGTCATGCTATTATTTGACTGGTCTAGTCCACCTCAGATTAAATTGGGCTGAATGTGAGTTTGACACCCTTGATCTACTATTTTGGCCCCTTTAACACCCATTTGTTCTTGGGCAGGAGCCACGGTACATGCCAATGAATGCAGCATCTTTGGGAAAGGTGTGAGCGTATCCAGGTACAGCTCAGATCCAGATACCCAGTCTGAAAACGCCCTTAGTATAACATTTATTGAACCTTAACTTTAACTACATGGCAGTGCCACATGGAAGGTTACCCACTCCCTCTGTACATACAAATCTCCTGATCCTAAGGTAACTGCAACACGAAATTGTATATTTTCAGGTAATTTCTAATTAATTATGTCAGTTCTGTAATTATAACCTCACACTGTGGACATTTAAGCTCCATTTTCTTTCCAGACTAACCTTCTGGAATGCACTTTTGCAAAACAATGATATTACAGATTAAGTCAATGCACCCGAAACAAAGTACTAATGTAGATAAGTGTATATCAGAATGAGACTACTATTGGGCAAGTGACTATTTTTTGTAATTTCTGCAAACATTAAATATGGGCCAATCCTGTGCCTTAGTGAGGTTAAGAAGCACGTTGTTTTGTTTTCTTTTTGGTTTTTTTTTACACTGTACAATGATTCAGAGGTTTTATAGAAATTTGAAGCTGTGCATAGTGAATATGAGTGATTTTTGTCAGTTTACGACCTTATAATAGTTGTTTTATTGCATGTGTTTACTTTATAGCAAGTGCTGCTTGAATGTTTTATGGCAAGAGGAGGGAGACTGTTGTCAAAGCAACCAATGAGGAGGTAGATGACGATGTCCAATAACACACTAAAGTTGCAATGTTTTAATGTCAGTGTATTTCAGTGAGTGCCTTATAAAAGGTCAAAAATCTAATCAATTGTTTTTAATGTCCCAAATATCAGCGAGTACCACATTCTGACCATAAATAATCATTTTAAACTACAAGTAATAGCAAACTGGTTTATTTAACTCTCACTTAGGAAGAAAAACCAGCCTTTAGATTCAAAAGAAATAATGATTTGACATTTATTGTGATAATTATTGACAACTGACATGACATTTTTATCATGATGAAAGTCTGACTCTTACCCATCACCCTACATTTTCTTTTTCTCTTTCTTTTTATTTAGCCTAAACCTAAAAAAACAAAGAATATTTGGTATACCCATTCCATATTTTCTACATTTGCGATCCACTCTAACACCTCCATGTTTTTGAGGAAAGCCAATACACGCACAGAATGTTGAGGTTATATGTATCCATTTGTTTTCTGGTGACTGCACTTCTTTAGACATAGTGTCAGACTGCATCACGCCTCCACACTTGACTGGCTGCTTCCTGAAGTGGCTGTGAATGTTTGGTGGAACATGTCAGATCTGGACCTCTGGTAGAACTTGTTAAAAAGGATCAGATGGAGGCTTTGTTTCGACTTAATTTTAAAATGTGTTCTCATTGATCCAAACACAAGTGAACAGCTGTGACACATCCCTGTTTATACCTGCATACATGCATCCCTAAGGTGTCCAGCTGACCTGTGTTCGGACTTCGACTTCACTTCCGTTACATGATTAGGACAATGCTGCTACATGGGTCTGGCACCGGACAACCACTAGCTAAGAAAACAAACATGCTACAAGAGCTAATGTCCATGAATACAATACATATGTGGTCAAATTTCTCCGAGACCACCTCAGTAAGGGGTTTGAGTGATCGGCTCATTAAGTATGTCATTGGACTCTTACACTTGTTTGTAACACTAGTCGCTTTTCCATTGACCCTCAAATTGCGCAAATATGACTTGCGCATAAAAATTTACCTAATGGAAAAACAACAATTTCACCAAAAGTCTCATTACCTCCACCAAAGAGGTTATGTTTTTGCCAGGGTTTGTTTGTTTGTTTGTCTGTTTGTCTGTCCGTTAGTGTGCAACATAACTCAAAAAGTTATGGACAGATTTGGATGAAATTTTCAGGGTTTGTTGGAAATGGGATAAGGAAGAAATGATTAAATTTTGGTGGTGATCGGGGGTGGGGGGGCCCACGGGGGGGCGCAGACCAGAAAATTTCATCAAAATCTGCCCATAACTTTTGAGTTATGTTGCACACTAACGGACAGACAAACAAACAGACAGACAAACAAACCCTGGCAAAAACATAACCTCCTTGGCGTGGAGGGGCCCACGGGGGGGGGGGCCATTGATCAGCCTTGGCGGAGGTCTGCGCTCTCCGAGTGCTTCTAGTTTTCAATTAAAAGTTTTTACGCTGGCAAGAGGTGGTTTTTGGGGCGTAGCGCAAATGGTATATCATGCAAAACTGCAATGGAAAGAGCTTTTTTCGCAACTAAAGTCAGGTGAATTAAAAACAACGGATGTTGACGTACGTTACAACAAGCAAAGGAGAAGAAGAAACATGTCGCGGTATGTGTGGACACCAGGAAACCCAATCATTGTTTAATTTAGTACAAGATAGAGGGGTAATGTATAATAATAATGAATATATCTGAAAATCAACACCACATTTACGTTCGTCGCCATGTTTACGGAATGACTTCTCGTGTCATCTCACAATAATAAATAAACAAATCATTGCATTTTTGATTTAATGGAAAAACCGACATTACGCACTTCTGTTTTTTCAACATTTAGTAAATATCGGTAAAGTTTTGCGCAGATGTCCAATGGAAAAGCGACTAGTGTCACCCATTGTGATCTGAGAAGCCAGGATGCATTTTAAAAGCAGTTCTGTGTAGTATTGATATTCCAAACTCAACAGCAAAGAGAAGTCGTGTGGCAGAACACACTTAGTACGACCAAAACCAATGACGAATCAACGATATGTATCTACAGATGGTGTCGCTCACCGAACAAAATATAAAACTCATTCTTTACACACAACTGTATTATGGTATCAAGTTTTCTCCTTCAAACAAACCCTCATATCGAGTTATTTTGACAGTCGGTCAAAATAACACTATGTCTTATAGGCTACGTTCAGACTGCAGGCAAATGTGGCCCAAATCCGGTTCTTTTGCCCATATGTGACCTACATCCGATCTGTCAAAGACAGGTTGAACAGGACAAATCTGATTTTTTCAAATCGGACCCAGGCCACTTTCATATGTGGTCCTAAATCCGATATTTTGCAATGCAACTTCAGTTTGAACGGCCAGGTCACTTTTATCCGACTTTTACGTCATTTAAACACGACAAATGTCACAATTCTGCGTCCCAGGGGGAGAAGTGGCGGGAAAAACATTTACTTCCATAAACACAGTGCACGCCTGCGTGGTCACATATTACGTCAGGACCTCTTTTGTGCATGCAGGTCACTTCAGGGTCGCATTTAGTTCATGCTCAAAACTGATAGAAGTTGCATTTAATGTGTAACATGAACGAACACACAAAAAAAATTGAATTTCACCCAAAAAGCCAAATTGTGAAAGAACGTAGCCATAATCTCCATGTGCTGAATCAGCTGATAGTTTACATTATAGCTCTGTTAGCTTTGCTCTGTTTTTTGAAAACAGCCACAGTAAAACCACAGTTTGCATTGTCAAAAACCGAACTGTGGATCAATGGCAACTTAGCAAAGATAATAACATCCCATAGTAACTATATACCTTCATAAGCCTCATAATCAAACTCACTCATGTAGAAGAAACACTATGATTTCATCATCAAACTCCATTCTTTTCATTTAAAGCTGTGTCCAGTTTTGAAAACACCAACAGTGCTTCCAGCTTTTATCACATTGTCACTGTCTTTGACTCTCAAAGTTGTTTCTTACCGGTTCTCATCCCATTTTGTCACTTCCTGACACTTTGGTCAAAGGCTCCTAGGTGTTAGTTTTCCTCACCATTGGAGACTGGCAGAGTGACTTGCTACTCCCTCTAGTGACATTAACCCATTAGACCATTGGTGTGAATGTACTGTCATGGCCAGAAGTTCTTGGAACGATGCGAGTTTTGTGAGGTTTTTTGTTTGTTTATTTCTGAGGTACACTGAAGAACAACTAGAAGCATTACATAGGTTTCAAAGACATTTAATGACAAAGATGACAAGGAATCCATTTGTGTCGTTTTGCTACAACTGTATTCACTTCCTATCTGTACAATTCATTACACTGTCTTTGAGTGTCCAAAAAAGAATGATGTAAGTGTGATGTACACTACCAGTCAAAAGTTGGGACTCAACTGTTTTTTCTTTATTTTTGTGACTATTTACATTGTAGGTTCTCACTGAAGGCATCAAAACTATGAATGAATTCATATGGAACTATGTAGATTAAAAAAGTGTGACATAACTCAAAGCATGTTTTATATTTTAGGTTCTTCAAAATAGCCACCCTTTGCTTTTATTACTGCTTTTGCACATTCTTGGCATTCTCTCGATGAGCTTCATGAGGTAGTCACCTGAAATGTTTTCCAAGAGTCTTGAAGGAGTTCCCAGTGATGCTGAGCACTTGTAGGCCATCTGTGGTCCATCTCATACAATTTAAATGAAAAGGCGAGTCCAAACTTTTGACTGGTAGTTTATATTGTTATTATTATTATTATTATTATTAATTATTATTATTATTATTATTATTATCCTTATATTTTCCTGTAGTGATGGGGACAACCGCCTATGTCGAGACCGAGTCAACACTGAGTCTTTGAAGGGTCGAGACCGAGTTGAGACCGGGACCATTGGTTTTCAAATGCAGTCGAGACCAAGTCTTTCAGGAGTTGAGACCAAGACCGTAAAAACAAGTCAGTTTTCATTACCATGATTTAATGTCACCCCAGCTAATAATCAACAGTTAGGCCTGGGAATTGGTTATAGGTGCAATCTGGCACACTCTTGTCTACTTAACCTCTTCATATGGACTTTTTACTATCATTAAAAAAGTCCTGTCAACATTCCATTTTTTTTTTTTTTTTTTTTTTTATTATTTAAATTTATTTGTAATGATGGATAATTGGAATTTTTGTTAACATGAACATAAAAAAAATCTGTTGGTCTTGCGGACTCACTCTGAAATTACGAGTCCTTCTCCTCCCACTGTGGTCCGAGACCAAGTCCTTGAAGGATCAAGTCCGAGACGAGACCGAGAAAGCAGAAAATGGTCTTGAGAACGGACTCAAGTAGTACAACATTACTTTCCTCTAAACCAGGGCTGTCAAACTCATTTTAGTTCAGTTCCATATTTAGCTCAATTTGATCTCAAGCAGACCAGACCGGTAAAACTTCATAACCTATAAATAACGACAAATCCAAGTTTTTTCCTTTTTTTGTTTAGTACAAAAAAACCCCAAAAAAACAATTAAATTATGAAAATATTTACATTTTACAAAAAAGATGTGAATAACCTGAAAAAACAGAAATTTCATTTGAAAAATTAGTGCAATTTTAACAATATTATGCCTCGACTTATTATTCATACATGTACATTTACACACAATGTTACACATTTGGTAACAGGCAGAATATTGTTAAAATTTTGGAGTTTGGAACTAAAATTTGAACAATTTCTACAATATTCCATCTGTTATTATTAACACTACTACAGATCCCAGTGGATCCATAAATGCACAAAACATTTAGGAACAGGCAGAATATTGTTAAAATTGCACATTTCAGGTTCTTCTTATTTGTTTTTATTTACGTATTTATTTTGTTTTATTGTGAAAGAATAGTTTTGTAAATGTAAATATTTTCACAGTGTAATCTTTTTTTTTTCACTTAAATTTTTTCCACATAATTTTTCACAAAGAAAATTTGTCGTCATCATTTATGGGTTATTGTGTTGTTATTTTTACTGTAGATCCCATTGGTCTGTATGTGGAACCTGAACCAAAACGATTTTGACAGGTTCATTTTTACACTTTCATCGCGTGGGCCGGAATGAAACCTTTGGCGGGCCGGATTTGGCCCCTGGGCCACATGTTTGACACCAGTGCTCTAAGCGCTAGTGATTATTTTGTCTTTTTTTTTTTTAATATATCTGAATGTAGAAATACTTCATTGAGCGTCTTTAAAACCCAAGTTCAACAGGGTTTAAGGCTTCTGTTCATTTTGCTGTTCCATACAGGTAACTACTTCTTTTTTGCTTTCACACAAATTGGAAGTCAAACTCTGAAACGCTGACCTGATTTTTTGTATTCCATTTTATATATTTAGTTCTTTATTTCCATGAGAATTGGTTTATTTATTGAGCCAAGCCCTTCAGGTAGAATCTGAGCACAGAGATTCTTACAAAAAGAAAGCCGGTCCATTTTTACTTGCACACTGGGAAGGCATATGGATGTAAATCTGCAGAAATCCTTCCCGTCTTGCACAACCTTAAAATTGATGTTCATGCAATCTATATGGACACATGCAGGGGAAAATAGAAGCTTACTGTCAGAAAGATGCTTTTAAGCCCATATCATCGACGTGCATCCCAGAGTTCAGTTCAGTCCCGTTCATTTAACAACATTCCTAAAAATGTCAGAAGCCCATTTCTGCCGTACCGCTGAGCGACAGAGAGAAACAGGGAGATAGGCCCAGATGTAAATATGTAGTTGTTTGAGTATGAGGAGCTAAATGAATCATACATCAAACAGATATCAGCCTTCACCAGCTTGTCAGACAGAGCGCGTCAGACTGATGGTGCCGTGTTTGACTACAACGCGAACGCGAAGAAACCCGAGAGCGCACACAGAATCACGCCTGAGAGAACACAAGGCCTTTCACACAAACACACACCAACATGCTCGCTCTGCAGCTCTCCTTAATTCTTGGCAACGACTGTATTCCCCGAACAGGGTGCGATTAGTTAACTGATCCCTGCCACACACACACACACACTGACGGCAGTGTTGTGCAAGTTACTTCCAAATTGTAATCCATTACAGATTACTTGTTTAAAAGTAATTCCTTACCGTACAATAGTACTGTCTCGGAATTGTAATGGATTACATCAGTGGTTCTCAAACTTTTTACAGTGGACTACCCCATGAAATATGTATTTTTAGCATTATTTTGATTGAAAAAATTAGGCAAAATTTGTTCTTGTGCCAAAGGTGTCTATTTTAATTCTTCTAAGCTTTGTAAACAAACAACAAATATTGAACTGTAATATATTAAAACTAACACATCTTTATAAGTACATTTTCTGAGTAAAATAGAAACTGAAAAGTGCCCTCTTTCATTGATAAGAAAAATAAATTAAATTCTCATTAATGAATAAGTGAACCTTTCATCAACAATAAATACCAAGTGGTGCCAGGCACAACAAGCCCCACCCCTGCCAGAGTTTGAAGCAAATTCAAACAAAATTTATGTTTTTATAAATATGAAATCTCGCCCATTATAAGTAAATAGGAAAATAAAAAAGATTTTTAAAAAAATTCATTTAAAAAAAAAAATCTGAACTTTGACCTACTTTTCCCAAAACGTAACCACATCTATTCTGGGTCACTGGGAATCTATAAACCCAATTTGGTATGAATTCAACCAATAGTTTTGCTGCTACAGACATTAGAAGTTTTACTCATTATAAGTAAATGGGAAAAAAAAAAAGTTTAAAATTCATAAAAGAACTTTGACCTACTTTTCCCAAAATGTAATCAGATCTAGAATCAGAAATATAACTTTCCTGGTGTGTTTTTGATTCCTTAAGGCAGTGTTTTTCAATCTTGGGGTCGGGACCCCACATGGGGGTCGCCTGAAATTTCTAGTAATTGATAAAAATAAAAACTTAGTAATAAAAATATAAGGTGAGTTGACAGAGACAATCACATACATAAAGACATGACAAACTGAAGCTGAAACTGCAGCACTGTGGTTCTGTGTCACATGTTCACTGTGGTCAGTTTCAGATGCTGCAGCTCTTTCATAATTCATAGTTTCAGTTCTTGTTTGTTCAGTATTAATTGTCCTCCTTGTAAATCACAGCTGGACTGACTGTACATAACCTGACCAAGGAAAATCAAATTCTCCCTTTGTGCAGAAATCTACACCTGGATTTACTGCCTCTGTCCTTAATAATATACATTATATAGACTAAATGTCGTCTAAAATTAACATTTATTTGCAACATAATATAGCAAACTATTACATGATCAAAACCAAAAAAAGACTGTTTTGAATGTCTGGGGTCGCAAGAATTTATGATGTTAAAATGGGGTCACAAGCCAAAAAACATTGGGAACCACTGCCTTAAGGTCTCACAGTCTTGCTCTTTTTTTGTTTAGTTTTTTTATTTGAGCATTTAAATTATGGTGAAAAATGTGTTGTAATGCAAGCACTATTGAACATGTACTGAGTAAAATATTACTGAAAATTGATTAGTAATGCCTTACACTACTGCGTTACAGCAAAAGTAATCTGTTACTGTAATGCATTACTTTTATAACATGTTCCTCCCAACAGTGACTGACAGACAGAAGAATATGCAGTATCTGAAATAAGAGTATAAGTATGTGTACCAGGTGCGTTGTGCAGGCCTACTGTATTTACATTTGTGGTCTGCACTTGTTCTGGCCCTCCAAGGCAGTACCGAACAGACTAGATTATACACACACTAAGCATTTCATACATATATTAAACACGTTCTCATGAAATTACCTTTAACACTGACCCATTTCTTTCTCTCTGAGGAAACAGATAAAATCCTGAACACTGGTATCCACTCATAGATTATTTATACGCTACATTTACGTGGTTTCAGGGTTTCTGCAGGTTCCAACAAATTTCATTTACAGCTTTTTAAGACCTTTTCTGAATGTCGTGTAAGGACTGACAGTTCTCAAGCCACTTCTCCTTGATCTTGCACTTACTCTTGTCAGATTAAAGAAACATTCATATAAATTATTTCAACTTTTTACTGCTGAAAGTTGCTATTTTTTGATGAGGAGCCAGCATGTTAGTCTACAGGCAACACCGAGACAAATTAACTGAGAGTTCACTGAAATATTCAGCATGTACATATGATGTTAATGTTGCTTTGATTTCAGTTTAGTCTCATTTGTTTGATTTGGACAATCCATGAATGTTTCATTTCAGACATATTAAAAGCATAAGACAACCACCAACAAAAAGCAAATGCCAGAAGCAAATTAACAACATGAGACAAAAAACAAAAAAGGAATTAATACTATTACACAAAATAAATACAATTTAGGCGTTATTTACACATCCATAAAGGAGTGGGAAGAAGTGCACACTTTTTAATCCCACCCCTTTAATCTCATAATTGTTTTGAGGATCCATCTTTAAATTATGACACAGTAAATCTAATTAGGGAGGATTAAAAATAGAGAAAAATACCTGTTTTGACAAATTATCCTCATTAATGTGGATGGTGAAAATATAGAATATTTTTTCATGGCTCAAATGAAGGTTATTGAATTACACTAAAACCATAAAAAAATGACTTTTTTTTTTTAAACACAAATAATTCATTTTTACCATTTTACTGAGTAGAAAGCTACCATTTAATATGAGCTCATCTGTCATCTCTCACACAACTCCAGCCCCACCTCTTTTTGTCCAAATATGGGCACTTCTGCCTGTACAGAGCCAACATGGCAACTGCTCAGCTAAAAAAAAAAATGGCAGATGAGAAGCCCCATCACAAACAGCTGACCCATCTAATACATATAGAGCTCATGGATAACGCTGAGAAAAAAAGGAACAATCGCACAGCAGTCTGGTACAGTTTCATACTGTCTTCCACATACGATTATTGAAGATAATTCATTTATCAGACAGGAGTAGATGTTTGTTTACTTGCTATACTAGTTTCAGCTACTTCCTGGAGCCTTCGTCAGAAGCGTCACAATGATGTTGCTGTGGCGTGTCTTATTGAGGACTTGTAGCAGACGTCACTGGTCATGTGATTGTTGTTTACACCACCATATTGGTAGGCAGGCTATCTGGACCCAGAAAGTCAGAACTGTTGCTTTATGTTGTGTTTTTCTCTGGACTGGTGTTTGCGTGTTTTATTATTTGCGAGTATGTCTACTTGTGATAAAGGCACCAGAGATGAGTTTAAATGTTTCCCAACAACAGTGATGCGCACGCAACTCGGAGGTAAAAACACCAGTACCAGCTCCAGCCGGCTCACATCAGCCGTACACCTCCAGGCTCTGACCCGGAACTGGTGAACGAGCCGATGTGTTCGCTCTAAAATGGTCCATTAACTGTCTGTGTCCAAAAGCCCGTCCAATCTTCTCTTTCACGGCCGCATAATTTGACTTGACCGCATCAGGAAGGCTGTCCCATAGTAGAACAGCAGACTGGCACAGACAGGTGGGCAGTACTGTCACCAGCTCCAGCTGAACTTACCGGTGTCGCCCGCCGTAGCTCCGACTGCCACTTCCAGCTGAGGAAACTCAAAGGGAGCAGGTAGATCCACAATCACTCTGTCTCTACAGGGTGATAGTCCAGGGGAAGTCCTCCTGGTAGGTTCAAAGGGGTCGGCAGCACCGTACCACATGATGACTATTCTTTTTTGTCACGCCGCTAAGCGCAACACGCACGCAGGCTAACTATACTGAGAAGCTAAGCTAACTGCAGTAATAACTCTAAACAGCGGTCAGCAGAACAGAAGCACCGCTGACACCAGTGGAACCCAGCGGTCTGTATGCAGAACGTATAGTTGGTGAAAGCTAAGGAATAAACGGCACACAGAAGTTTAGCAGGTCCATTGTTTAACACGCTGTATGATCCAAGGAAAGCTTGCCTACCAATATGGCATCGTAAACAGAAAACCACGTGATCATGTGACGTATGTGCAAAACCTCAATAGGCTGCTCAGGAGGGTTGGCATTGCTGGATCAGAGAGGCTAGTGAGATACAGAAACGCACGCCAAAGATAACGAACAGGGATGAGGGCAACATACACCTTGTCACACATGTGGGATGCGGTCCTGGAGAAGACGTCAGACAGAAGGGGGCATGAACCCTCCCTGCTGTCTGACCAACCCTCCTGAGCAGCGTATAAGACACACCACAGCAACATCATTGTGACGCTTCTAATGAAGGCTACAGGAAGTATCTGAAACAAGTATAGCAGGTAAACAAACAACTACCCCTGACTGATAAATAAATTATCTACGATAATCCCACAGCAGGTTCGTGTTAAAGGTAGGGTAGAAGATCCTGGAAAAAAACTGTTCGGGTAGCTACATTTTGAAAATACACAATTCAAAAGTCCAAACCCCTTTCGTCAGACATCCCCTTGAAGACACGCCTCCAGAGTACTGGAACGCGCAATGCTTGTCCCCAAGGGTTCACAAGTGCCCCGCCCCCAGCAGATCTGTACATACCTCTGAATTCAGGTCTGTCTGTTCATCAGTATACTAGATTAGAAATTGGACATTTTACTTGTTTTGATGTGTGTTCTAATGCTGCATTTTCACTACGCGGTACCGGCTCGGCTCGGCTCGACTCGAATCTGCCTTTTTGCGATTCCATTACAAAAAGGGACGTAGAATCTGGTACCTGGTACTAGGTTTTTGGTATCACCTCCGCTGAGGTTCCAGGACTGGGGACCAAATACTAAAAGGTTACGTGTAAACACTGCAGACCACTGATTGGTCAGAGAGTCGTCTCTGTGACCCACCGTTTTACAAAAAAAACAGATGCGGAAGTTTACAGTAAATGTAGCGGTAGGTAAAGCCACATGATGACAGCCTGAAAAACTGCACCATTCAGTCAGGAGATTCAGTCTTTGGTGGCCGACGTAAAAATTCAGCGTGAGTTTGATGAGACAACACGCAATGAGTGAGTTTATCAGCGACTCTCTGAGCAGACGACACGGAAGTAACACGCCGCATCGCTATGACATCCAGGTACTGTAAAGTCAGTAGTATCCTGTAATGGAAACGGTCTCCAGGAATAGTATCTGGTACCCGAGTCGAGTCGAGCCAGTTCCACGTAGTAGAAACGCGACATTAATAATCTCGGGCTAATAAGATCAGCTGATTGCAGTCAGACTGATGTCAGACTAGCAGCCCGCTACAGTTTGCTTTGAACTCTGTAATCTGTGCATTTCACTATTATGTTTTTTCGGCAGAACAGCCCCACTTCATACCTGTCTGGCTAACGTTACATTCCCTACTGATTTATGTCAGTGACAAAACAGCTTTCTGGTGAACTTTCCATCCTAATATGGCTAACATAGCCAAGCTCTGGCTCCGTTTCCTGTACCAGTGCTCCAAGCCTCTGAGAACGCACGATTCATGCACCAAGAGGGGTACGTGCAGAGGGGGGAGGGACAACTGGCAGTTGAATTTGATAGACATATCGCTGTTCAATCATTTTAATGGGTCGGTTAAAAAGATTGGATGGTGTTTTTTCAGTCCTGTCTGTTCCACAGGTGACTAAATTTTTTTTTATTTTTGTGTTAGAGCATTTAATTAATTGGTTGCAGTCGGGGTGTGAAGGGGATTTTAAGCAATACAGTAAAAAATGCTCTAGGAAAACATCTCCTACCCCACCTTTAACTCTCACTCAACATATTCGGACAAAAGCAAAAAAAATTCACCTGGTTGGATATAAAATGATGAAAACATAACATATGTCTTGAAATATATTTACTTATTTATTTTTTCCCAAAGTGGATTAAATGTAAATGCCTAAGCCTTGCAAAACATCTCAAAAACACTGACTTTATTTACGGCTACAGACAACCAACTCTCATAAAATACAATATTTACATGTGTATTCAGCCCTTTTGAAATGAAAATGTATATCTGTGAAAAGAGAGAGAGCCATGGAGGGAAAAAAGTGAGGCTTATGCTGTCAGCTTAACAAAGAATTATGTGACAATACGTACTTGGTTTTTGTCATGTAAATAAAGGAAGCTCAGCCTGAAACATGATCCTGGCTCCTTGTAAGGTTTTTTTTTTTTTTTTTTTACTTAATGTCTTGTGGCATGCATTGTCGACTTTCATTTACTTCCATTGACTTCCTGCACATTCATGAGCAAGCATTAGCATTTAACAGCTTTTAGAGTGAGATTATGCCTGGTTAGGTCATAACTGAATATATATATTTACCTTCCACTTGCTGTTAATCCAATAAGGAAGTGAATGAATGTGCTAAAAAAAGGTATTCATGTGCTGTCTTTGACACTGCATGTTGTATATACACTGCATAAACATGGTTATTCTGTGTTTTAATCACCCGTTTCTATGGGAAACCGTCATCTCTTCCCTCAGTAAGTGGTGTCTTTTGTCATTCACCAGGTATGTGCTTAACTCACATTTGACTGATCCAATTATCACCCATTCTCCAACTAAAAACATGGAGTTTGACAGTTTTAACGGTGTTAAATCTTTGTTCTGAAACAGGCTTCAGCTCACCAGTGTCTCTCAGTTCTGGTTTCGCTTGTTATCATTTTTTTTTTTATAGTTTTGTACTTGTCCTGATTTGTACTCACTGAGGCACTTATTTCTCTCCTGGAGACTGGGCCAGACTTAAGAAGTGGCAGAACACTACATCTTTAGTACAGCTGTCTTGTTAGTGATATTCGGTAAAGATATGCAACTTCCACTGCATTTTTTTTTTTTTTTTTTTTTTGGGTAATTGCCTTCGAAGGGGAAGCAAGGGGTATTGTTTATTTGTTAACACTCTAGCAGCAAAACTGTTCGTTGAATTCATACCAAATTGGGTTTATAAACTGACACTGACCCAAAATAAATGTGGCAACATTTTGGGAAAAGTAGGACAAAGTTCAGCATTTTTTTAATGAATTTTTTTTAATCTTTTTTTTTTTTTTTCTCCCATTTACTTATAATGGGCGAGATTTCACATGTTTATAAAAACATCAATTTTGTTTAAATTTACTTCAGACTTGGCACATATATAGAGGCAGTTGATACACTGACATCAGCACATGCACAGACATGATGACATCAGCTGGATCGATGCCAAAATAAGCTACAATATGTGCGAAGGGTGGGGTTTGTTGAACTTGGCACCACTTGTTTCAATCAAAAATGCTGAAGCGAGAGTTCGGGGTACTTGGCTAAAAAGATGTATTTCATGAGGTATTCCACTGTAAAAAGTTTGAGAACCAGTGATGTAACGCATTACAATTTTGAGACAGTAATATTGTCGGTCAAAGTTCAAATTTAGCTTATTCACTGCAGCTGACAGAGAATCTGCCACAGACTGCAATAACTCTTTCACCACTGTGGTAACTCCACACATTTCAAAAGGAAGTTATTTTTATTCTTTTTTATTTTGTACTGTTATATTGTTTTATATTGTAGTTAGTTAATAATAATAATAATAATAAAAAACATGCTTATTTGCCTAAAATCTTTGTCCCGTGTTTTATCATAATTATATTCAACTAACTAAAGGCAAAATCACAACAATATTCAATGATCATGACATTTCAAGTTAAAAGTATCGGTATCAGCGATACTAACAATACTTTTGGAAAATGAGTGAATGAAAAACAATTCTAGCCCCTCCCTGTTTTCATTCATCTACCTCAAAATTGGCCCATATTTTACTCTTATACCAAATTTCCTGTAAATTTGTGTTGTAGTTTTTGCATAATCCTGCTGACAGATGGAAAGTGAAATGATCTCTAACATCCTTGGTTTATTTGCCTAAAATCTTTGTCCTGTGTTTTGTTATAATCAACTAACTAAAGGCAAAATCACAAAATTCTTCAATGATTATGGCATTTCAAGTAAAAAGTATAGGTATCAGCAATACTAACCCTGTATTTAAATGGTATCTGATTGATACCAAAATTCCCAGTATCGTCCACCCTTAAATACTTTTGGAAAATGAGTGACTGAAAAACAATTCTAGCCCCTCCCTGTTTTCATTAATCTACTTAAAAACTGGCCCATATCCTACCCTTCTATCAAATTTCCTATAAATTTGTGCAGCAGCTTTTGCATAATCCTGCTGACAGATGGAAAGTGACATGATCTCTAACCTCCTTGGTGGAAATGATCGAGTTAGAATATGGGCATTACGATATAAAATTATACTGTGATAGAAGATCTGTAGTTCAGGGGTCTCAAACTCATGTTCTTTCAGGGTCCACATTCCACCTGATTGGATCTCAACTGGGCCGGACCAGTGAAATAATAACAGAATAACCTATAAATAATGACAACTCCAAATTTTTGTCTTTGTTTTAGTGCAAAAAACCCCATTAAATTCTGAAAATACTTACTTTTATAAACTATCCAAACAAAAAAGATGTGAATAACCTGAAAAAACTGAAATGTATTAAGACAAATAAGTGCAATTTTATCAATTTTATGCCTCAGTTTAGCATTTATACATGTGCATTATGGATCGGATCTACAAAGACACAACACTTTTCTTTAGACATTTCAGGTTGTTCATATTTGTTCAGGTTATTCACTTTTTATTGTTACAGGATAGTTTGTAAATGTAAATATTTTCATAATTTAATATTTTTTGCACTAATTTTTGCAATAATTTAGGACCGCTGACTTTGTAACAAGTATGAACTTTACTGAACTGCTGTTTTTACTCAAGTGTTCTTAAATTAACCCAGATCTTAGCTGCAGAACAAACTGAGTTTCTTGATGTGATAGTTACAGTTCAATGCAAATGTGATCACAGCAACATAGAACTGTCTGCCTGAAGGGATGAAAAAATCCTTTCTACAAATTTGCACCTCCAAATTCCCACTTGCTGCACAAGAGCCAAATGATCACCATCCTTGTCAATCTAAGCCTAGATAACAGACACTGAATTCATCTATTTGCCCTGTAATCTTTTATACTTTTTTTTTTTTTTTTTACTGGTGAATCAATGTTGTAGAACAGGGGTGTCAAACTCATTTTAGTTCAGGAGCCACATTCAGCCAAATTTGATCAGCAGTGGGCCGGACCAGTGAAATAATAACATAATGATATATAAATAATGTCAACTCCAAACTTTCCTCTATGTTTTAGAGTGAAAAAAGTAAAATTATGTGATGAAAATGTTTACATTTACCAACTATCCTTTAAAACAATGTGAATAACATGAACAAACTGAAATTTCTGAAGAAAAACTAAATGCAATTTTAACAATATTCTGTCTCCGTTTATCATTTACACATGTAAATTACAACTTACAGATCACAGTGGATCTACAAATACACAAAACATTTAATAACAGGCAGAATATTGTTAAAATTACACTTCAGACATTTCAGAATATTCATATTTGTTGCTGTTATTTATGTTTTTGTGAAAAGTTAGTTTGTTTTAGTGTAAATACAGTAAAATGACCTGAAAATGTTTACATTTACAAAGGAAAAAATATGGAGTTGTGAGTATTTATAGGTTATTATGATAATATTTGACTGATCTGACCCACTTGAGATTAAATTGGTCTGTATGTGGAACCTGAACTAACATGATTAATATCTTCAGTGTAATTTTGGCATTTCACAAATTCATCCCAGGGGCCGGACTGGACCCTTTGGCGGGCCGGATTTGGCCCCCAGGCCACCTGTTTGACACCTGTGTTGTAGAAGATGACAGTGTTTCCATGGTAACTATGGAGCCTCTGAACATCCAAATGGGTCATATCTGATGACCATGAAAAGATGAAGAACTGTATTTTATACCAATCATTTACATGTATTGATAGAATTAGTGGATCAGCAGGTATTCAACAGTAGATGGTGTTGTCGCCGGTAGATGTTTGGGTCTTTATGGGTTAAGGGTTTTTGTGCTGTACTCGCCTGCCTGCATGACTTCTGAAAAATATAATGGAACATTTGTATTGAACGCAGCCATTTCTAATATTATCAGCTACACATATTCATTTCTGGCTCTCAAAAGTCCAAATCTCTGCTAAGCTTTGATGTGATTTACTTCCAATCCACCATCCTCCCACTAACTGTTAATAAGTCTCATACAAAGCTGCTTGGTCACAATAAAAGCCACAGTATGACTCATGTCAGCAAGTGTCATCATCAGAACCACTGGGATCTGAATAAGCAGGACAATTCACTGGGTAATGTCTGAGGTACTGTGTGACTCAAAACGGCGAAGCAACTCATCAACAATCCTTTTGTATAGATCAATGCTTTCGAAATCAAAGGGAGAGCTTACCATCTTATTGTGATGTAGACCATTCATTAAATCCTTTTTTTTTTGGATGAAAATAGGAGGATTAGAAAAAAAAAAAGTTTATATTTATTCTAAATAAGACTAAAACCAGATGCTGCACATCAATGCTTTAACCTATCCTTTGATGGATGGATGGATGGATGGATATATATATATATATATATATATATATATATATATATATATATATATATATATATATATATATATTCTTAGCATAACTCTGTTCAGTAAGATTTTCCACAAAGAGAATAATTGATTTAGGAAAACACATCCCAGCTGAAAAATGAAAATGCAGTACAGAAAAGAAAAGAGGTTATGCATGAAAAAGACTAATGCGAGTGAACTCTGGATACTATTAAAAAAAAGAAAAAGGGATGTTTTTGCTCATTTCATTCAGTTCAATCTTGCTACTTTTGGAAACAAGCAGCAAGATTATTATGGAATGTAACTTGATCCTTAAAGCAGCGTATGACTTTCATCACTATTTATTTTTTTTAATTTGTAAAACCCCAGTGTTAGCCTAATTACCACTAATCCATTAGTCTTTCCATGTTTACACACCTGACTCACGTCCCTCACAGTGAACAACTTCAAAGATGATTCCATCATAAACACAGTCTGCTTGTTTACAGAACAAACCTAAATACCACTTGAACTTTTTTTTTTGTGAAGTGCATTGTGGGAATGGGCTCTATGCACAGCTCTACTACTTCCTGAACTTCAGCTGGCTCCTTTATTTCCTGTCTTTTTTTTTTTTTTTTTTTATTAATCCAGGTGTGTCTAATTAATCAGTCGTCACAACAAGAAGTAGCAGACACACCTGGATTAACCAGTGTGTCCGATAATGAAAGACAGGAAATAAAGGAGCCACCTGAAAGTGCATAGATCCCATTCCCAGTCCCACAGTTCACTTCTCAAAGAAAGTTCAAGTGATGTTTTGGTTTGTTCTGTAAACAGGCGGACTGTGTTTATGATGGAGTCACCTTTGAAGTTGTTCACCATGAGGGAAGTGATTCAGGTGCGTAAACATGGGAAGACTAATGCAGTGGTTCCCACCCTTTTATGGTTCGTGACCCCATTTTAACATCACACATTTCTGGCGGCCCCAGACATTCAAAACAGAGACAGTTTTTTGCTAAAATTAATTTGTTTTTGATCATGTAATAGTTTGCTATACTATGTTGCAAATAAAGGTTAATTTTAGACACATTTAGTCTATATAATGTATATTATTATGGACAGAGCAGTAAATCCAGGTGTAGATTTCTGCACAAAGGGAGAGTGTGATTTTCCTTGGTCAGGATCTGTCCAGTCAGTCCAGCTGTGATTTACAAGGAGGACAATTAATACTGAACAAACAAGAACTGAAACTATGAATTATGAAAGAGCTGCAGCATCTGAAACTGACCACAGTGAACATTTGACACAGAAACAGAACCACAGTGCTGCAGTTTCAGACTCAGTTTGTCTTCTATGTATTGGGATTGTCTCTCTCAACTCATCATATATTTTTTATTATTGTGTTTTATTTATTTATTTATTAATTTATTTTAATAAATTACTAAAAATTTCAGGCGACCCCATTTGAATTCCCAAGGTTGAAAAACACTGGACTAATGGATTAGTGATAATTAGGCACCAACAACCAGACATTTGTTCTGGTTGTTGGTGGTTCTGCCGGCACCAGATGATCTACTTTTTGATAGTTGTGGTTCAGTTATCTGTGCATCAACTGCATCCATGCGTCTCCCCCTCTCCCCCTCTTCCCCAGTCTCTCGCTCTCTCTCTTTTTCTCTTCCTTTACCCTTTCTGTTTAACCCCAACTGGTCCTGTCAGACATCCATCCTCTCAGAATCAGGCTCTGCTCCAGGTTTCTGCTGTTAAAGGAAGTTTTTTCCTTCCACTGTCACCAGTCACTGGTGTTTACTCCTGGAGGATTCTGTTGGGTTTCTGTAAATTGGCTTAAAGTCTGGTTCCAACTGGCGCTATACGTAAAGTGTCATCAGATGACTTTTGTTATGATTTGGTGCTATATAATTTTTTTTTTTTGCCACCAGACTTGAATTAGAAGTAGAAAAAGATGGAATGCAATGGACTATTTCCCACAGAATAAATACCCTCAGTAGGAGTATTCACCCTAGATTAGGTTGCTTTTGTAAAAGCTGGTCACAAACTGAAGTAAAAACAGCAGTTTTGTTATTATGTGCATGTTGATAGTCTAATGTCTCTGTGAAAGGCTTTTGTTATTCAACACACATATAAGCTAAAAAAGTTGCACCCTTGCCCCTGAAGAAGGCTGTTTGTGAAGTCACATGTGGGTTATGACCCTGATCTGTTTCAACATGTAAAAGCATCGACCATGTTTTTAGAATTTCATCATAAAATAACCGTCTGAATGAAGGCTGGTAAGTTTTTTTTTTTTTGTCAGAACAGCATCTCATCTCTTTTTTTCTTTTTCTTTTTTTTTGGTATGTTTTGTGTTCTCTGCAAAAACACTTCATCACACTTTTTTTGTGATGGAACACCCAAACACAGACCCAATTTTTGTTTCTTTTCTTCATCTTTTCTAAGCTTTAAACTAGTTTTCATCTTTTGTGTTGTGAGATTAAAGTAAGTGCATACAGAGGCTGCTGGTTTTGTCGTACACTGTATTATGCTAAGATCCAGCTCTTATACTGACCAAAACAATGTACTTGTATGTACAGTAGCAGCCAAAATGATTAGAACACTGGGTATATTTATGAGGTTTCATCTGGTTTTTTTTGTTTGTTTGTTTTTTTTATATTTATTTTTTGTATTGGTCATTAAAATACCCATGAAATAAATGATATATATCTACAAAGTCATCATATCAGTGACTGGTAATAAAGTTAAGATAAAAGTGGATTATAATTAACCCATAAAGACCCAAAAAAACACTGGAAATCAAAGACATTTACTGATTTAAAATGTTTAGTACCTGTTGATCCACTAATCCTATCAGTACATGTAAATAATTGGTGTAAAATACAGTTTGTCATCTTTTCATGGTCATCAGATATGACCCATTTGGATGTTCAGAGGCTCTGTAGTTACCATGGGAACACCTTCATCTTCTACACGCAAAGTTACCTCAAGACCCACCCCAACCCTTCTTCCCTCTTATCATCCGCACCATCGTCCTCCACATCCCTCCCCTCACTCTCCACCCTCACCACCTGCCTTGAGAAGATAAAGGTGTGGATGAAGCACAACTTCCTCCTCCTTAACAGTGACGAAACCGAAGCCATCCTGACTGGCACCCCCCATCAGGTCCAGTCCTCCTCCATACCCTCCATCTCCTTCTCTAATCAGACCATACCACTCTCAACCTCTGTAACAAACCTTGGTGTGAAACTGGACCCACACCTCACATTCAAAAATCACATCAAACACCTGTTTAAAACCTGCTTTTTCCACCAAAAGAACATCTCCAAACTTCGCCTCTCTCTGTGTTTCAGATGCAGAAAAGCTTGTCCACACCTTTGTCTCCTCAAGGCTTGACTACTGTAATGCCCTTCTTTATGGGATCCCCAAAAAACAGCTGCAAGAACTTCAGTCCATTCCAAACAGCGCTGCCAGAATCCTCAAACGGACCCAGAAACAGGAACACATCGCTCCCATTCTCCATAACCTCCACTGGCGACCAATCCCCTTCAGAATTACTTATAAGACCACCCTCATCACCTTCAAGTGCCTCCATAATAATGTCACGACTACCTCAAGGACCTCCTCACCCCTCACACCTCCACCTGTAGTCTCCGGCCCCACAGCACTAACCTCCTCCTCCCCCCCAGAACTAAACTTCGGACCATGGGTGACCGGGCCTTTACCTCTGCCGCCCCCCGTATCTGGAACTCCCTCCTCCCTGACCACCTCAGAGCTCCTCAGTCACTGGACTCCCTCAAAAAGGGGCTAAAACATTCCTGTTCAGACAGGCTTTTTATGGCCCACCATGATGCTTTGTTTTATTCACCTGGTCTTTTATTCCTGATATAGTATTTTATTTTTTATTGGACTGTCTTCTCTCTGTAGCACGTTGATGGAGACACTTGTTTTTACATTCACATATTGATATATTTGCTGAAAAAGTCACTCTGTCTTCAGTTTTCTCTGTTTTGATATAATAACCCTCAACTTTAATCCGAACTTTTATGAAAATCTACATGATCAGTTAATTAATATATGGGAAAATACCAGATTTACAAAGAAAAATGCAAAATATAAGGGATAATATTCTAAATGGTGATAAATCAGTTGAGACAGGATAAGTAAAGATAAAAATCTATTTGGGAATGGCCACAAAAGTAGCGCTGGGTCTTTATGGGTTAAAAATGATACAGTTTAATCACACAGAAAACATAGGTTAACACTGATGATGCACTATATAAAAGAGAGTAAAAACTTATCCGTCAGTATTTTCCAAAACACTCATTTTCACCAAGGATAAATCCAACTTCAGCCTGGCTGTTCAGCGGCGACACTTGCTTTCACTTTTGACAGATTTGACAGAAGACACAGACTAATGGCTTTGGATGGAGACAGTTTAAATTGGCCACAGTCTTTGGATTTAAAACATATATTATTTATGCAAATTGATCAATATGTGACTTTTCTCTTGGTGCTGCTTTATTTCTTTGATCGTATCCTTAAGTGCATGATTTTCAGATGGGTGGCCTTCCTCCCTGTCGACACTTGGATTTGATTTGAATTTTTTTTTTTTTTTTAACAGGGGTCTCATCAGAACACATGCTCTCAGTTTAGACATATCTCTGTGAATCCATTTTTCTTCTCTGTGCACTTGGAAAACTTTAACAGTATAGAAAAAGTATAACCTTGCTTCATTTTCATCCCTGGAGTAATTTAAGTTTTTAATTTCACTGAATTTTACTGTAGCTGTCCCTGTTTTAGCTAGTTGCATTTAAACTGTTTAAATTAATTTCTTTTTTTTTTTTTTACTGCTATATTGCCATCAGTTTTGTTTGTTTGTTTGCTTTTTTTGCCACCATTGCTTTTTCAAAGTTCTTGTGATCTGTTTAATTACACATTTTTATTGCCTTTTTGGATATTGAGTTATGTTTTATTTATTTCCTTATCACAGTCTCATATATATTATAAATGATGCCTATATTCTAAGATTAAATAAAAGGCAGTAATAAGTAATAATAAAAAAGTAAATGAAATGCTGTTTCCTATTTAGAATACCAATAATGCACTGTTTGTAATAAACTGCATTTTGTTATATCTAGTAAATCTAACCCTAATTTTATGGACACTTCCTGATTTATTCAATATGTAATATTTAGTGTAATTTCATTAGAATAGCTTCATAATATTAAACCCACTAGAAAGACCAATAATTACACAAAAACCACTGGTGATTTATTCCTACTGGACAGGTGACATCCATGATTTGCTGTCATATGGGATTTTTCATGTATTATACAACTTTGTTTATTAAAAACAAATACCCAAAAGACGAAGCAGCTTCTTGGGATAACCTTGGCCAGGCTTCAAAGTCTGTAGTCAGAGCTTCCGTTCAAAATTCACTGTTGTTTTATAAGAAATGTGTTCCCATCTGATAAGCCTGGAACACTGCCAAACAATATTTTATTTCAGGTAAGCATTTTTTACTGTCGTCACTTGCTCACAACCAGCAGAATAATGGGAGTGTAAAGGAATAAACATATAACAGACAGTGAATAACAGAAGGATGGGCTTCAATCAATAAAGGGAACATACATGTAAACATGCAGCGAAGCGTTTAATGGTGGGAGAATCAGAAAAGCTCCAAACTCCCTGAGAACTGCAGTAGTTAGAATTGAGGAGACAGGGGTTGATGGTTCATTGCAGAGGAGTTTTATACAAGCTATTAAAGTCTGTATATAGATGAGAGACAGACGTGGAAAACAGAGAGAATGCATTACAATGAGGGTCAGCTGTTTCAGCACCATGGACAGCACCAAGTATTCACAGACTACACTGTGGAAAAGACTGGAAACATTTCAGGATCTATATTTACAACCTGTCCATGAGTTTCCTTTGGAGTTTTGTTTTGTTTTGAGTCGCAGCAGTAAATCCATACAATTATTTGACCACCTAGGTAGAAGAACAAAATGGAACGAAGTCAACTCGCTTCACTTCTCTGCAGGAAAAACACGCCAAAGTACATTCAGTGGCTGAATTGTCTACTCAGACGTCTGACATCCAACAGCGACATTCTGTTTTAGGTTTGGGCCGTTCTAGTCTACTGTAGAGCTAAAGACAGTAGAATAGAATAGAATAGAATAGAATAGAATAGAATAGAATAGAATAGAATAGAATAGAATAGAGTTTGTTGAAGTGTTACGTGTTCAGTGTTTTCATGTTTCATGTTAACACAGTATCGGATCAGAAAGGACATCCATGTCATCGAACGTCAGTACCTTTCATTGATACAATAACTGAGCAGACACACCAGTCCATAACACAAGCAACAACTAACACTGTTTCTGTAAAGGCCTGACAGTAACACCTCAGATTAGTTCATTATACCATGTTTTAAATTAATAAATGTAATGAACAAAGCAAACTAGATACCAACTAGAACCAAAATACTTCATTAATTCTTGCTTCTTATGCTTTAGTTTGTTCTTTTTCCACATTTGAACCCTCATACGACTACACGAGTGGTCAGTTTAACATTCACAGATACAACATTACACTGAGACTGAGAAAGGGACTGACATTGGTTACAAAGATGCCGACACATTTCTTGACTTTAAATTGATTTCAGAAATACTTTGAGCTGGATGTGTTTTTTCTTCAGTGTTATGAAAAAAGATTAGGTGAGTGGAAAAGAAACAGTAGACCGGCCTATGATTATTAAATGCTATTTGTCTGTTTGTAGTGTTTAGTTTCTTGGTACTTATTTATTTATTTGTGAATTTAATCATTTGAAAAGAGTCCAACAAATGTTTTTTTTATTTTAATAATAATAAAGTTGAGCTAGAACAGAAAAGGGTATCCTAAACTCTGTGGAGTTGCTTTATTGGCTCAAATTAAAGTATGGGCATGGTGACTCATGGGAAATCCCTTCCACACAGGAGGCAATAAATCAGTGTCTCCTAAACAGCACTGAGCAATCCAAAAGCAGAGAACGGCACACAGTACAGTGATTTAAAGAGCACAAAAAACACAGTCTTTTCAATCAGCTTCTCATTGTGAGCAACGGAGCTCTACCTACATGAGTAACTTTGGCAAAGTTTCAGTTATTCCACATTACAAGATTTTTCTTATTTATTTATTTATTTATTTATTTATTTATTTATTTTTCTTCTCTGAGCCCTGCTTCCTGGTTTGTGTTGAGCAAGAAGAGGTTGCAAAAGTATGTCACCCACTAGTTTTTACCAACAGTGACTTAATCCAATGTGAATTAAATTGGATGTGCTTCTTTCTGTCGTTTAAAATATGAACTTCGCAAGTCATACTCATAGTCTTCTTGCGCTTATTCATGTCCGGGTCATGGGGGCAGCAGAGGAGCCCAGACAGCCCACTCCCCAGCCACTTCCACCAGATCTTTCAGGGGAATTCCAAGGCATTCCCAGGCCACCCCAGAGATATAATCCCTCCAGTGAGTCCTGGGTCGGCCCCGAGGTCTCCTCCTGGACGGACATGCCCAAAACACCTCCCCAAGGAGGTGTCCAGGAGCCATCCTCACTAGAAGCCAAAACCACCTCAACTCAACTGGCTCCTCTGGATGTGGAGGAGCAGTGGCTCTACACCGAGTCCCTCCCAGATGTCCGAGCTCCTCACCCTATCTCTAAGGCTGAGCTCAGCCAGAGTGGGAAGGAAACTCATTTCGGCCGCTTGTACCAAGGTTCTAATAGTTTGGGATTTTTCATTATAGTTTAGTTTTATTTAGTTTTGACTTTTTAAAAACTTTTTTTTTTCAGTTAGTTTTAATTAGTTTTTAGAGTAGGTTTGCAAGTTTTTATTAGTTTTTGTTATTTTCTAAATGCTTAGTTTTAGTTTAGTTTTAGTTTCTTTATATATTTTATCTTCTTCAGCATCGAATTCAAATAAATCCCAGACAGGACTCTGCTGCTTTCTCCCAACTTTAGTCTCCATGTTTCCAGGTAGAGTGGGGACCAGAAGACGATTCTAAACCACAAGTGATGAGGAGTGACGGACCGTTAAATATTATATGGTGCCAGCAGCCAAAATTGCTTGAGGGAAATAAATCAATTTTATATCAATCAGACATTGACAAAAACGAAAACAAAGGGAATTTTACCCATAATTTTTAGACATTTTAGTTAGTTTTGTAAGCACACAATGCAGTTTCAGTTAGTTATTGTTTTTTCTTTTATAGTTTTTATTTATTTCAGTTCACGAAAAGGTTTTTACAATTGTAGTTTTCATCATTTCGTTAATTTTTGTTAATGAGAATAACCTTGGCTTGTACTCGCAACCTCATTCTTTCGGTCATTACCCAGAGCTCACGACCATAGGTGAGGGTCGGAATGTAGATCAACTGGTAAACTGAGAGCTTCGTCTTTTGGCTTAGCTTCCTCTTCACCACAACGGACCAGTTTAGCGTATGAATCACTGCAGACACCGCCCCATTCTGCTGTCGATCTCCTGCTCCATCCTACCCTCACTCATGAACAAGATCTCCAGATACTTAAACTCCTCCACCTGAAGTAGGATTTCCTCCCCGACCCAGAGTGGGCACTCTAACCTTTTCTGGCTGAGGACCACGGCCTCAGATTTGGAGGTGCTGATCTTCATCCCAGTCGCTTCATGCTGCAAACCACCCCTGTGACAGCTGGAGGTCACTACTTGACGAAGCTAAGAGGACTACATCATCCGCAAAAAGCAGAGACGAGATCCTCCTGCCACCAAACTTGACCCCCTCCACCACCCAGCTGTGCCTAGAAATTCTGTCCTTAAAAGTTATGAACAGAACCGATGACAAAGGGCAGCCCTGGCAGAGTCCCACCCTCACTGGGAAAAGGTCTGACTTAGTCCGACTCGCACTCCTTGGGTACAGGGACTGAATGGCTGCTAACAAGGGGCCACTCACCTCGTACTCCCATTGCACCCCCCCACAGAATGCCCTTGGGGACATGGTCATAAGCCTTCTCCAAATCCACAGAACACATGTGGACTGGATGACTAAACTCCCATGCCCCCTCCAGCACCCACCCTACCAAGGGTAAAGAGCTGGTCCATGATTCCACATCCGGGACGAAAACCACATTGCTCCTCCTCAATCTGAGGTTCAACTATCGACCGTACCCCTCTTCTCCAGTACCCTCGTGTAGACCTTACCGGGGAGGCTTAGGAGTTTGATCCCCCTATAGTTGGAACACACTCTCTGGTCCCCCTTCTTAAAGATGGAGACCACCACCCCAGTTTACCACTCCAAAGGTACCACCCCCGATGTCCATACAATGTTGCAGAGGTGTCTAAACTTCGCAAACCATCTGAGTATATTTGAGCCAAATATACCTAAAGTCCACTATATAGACTTTTCATTTTCATTACATTTGCTAAAGAATACCGTACTTTAATTCAGTGCCATTGTTTTTGGGTTTTTTTCCTGTTCTCAAGTCCCTATATATTGTTGTCTATGTTTGAAAACACCTCATCTATGCTAAAGTGGAAGATGATCTACTTGAATGGTACTTTAGTTAAAGTAAATTATAATGTTGTCAAGATATTACACGTCTGCCTTTTCCAACAGTAATTGCACAGCATATCTGCTACACAAAGATGACAGATAATCCAGGTAAATATTAAACATGAGTTAAGTTATGAAGAAAACCTCCATATCTTTATAAAGTGAAGTGCATCAGTGTAATTAACCAGCAGTCATAGCAAAGCGCTGGTTCATAAAAATGACAAATGTGTCAAATTCATTAAAATGCAGAGCAGAAGTGAACTAAGCAGATGTTTGAAGGCTGATCACACCAACATTTATTATCCTCTATTATCACATTATTGATAGTGTAAATGTCATTTCATTTAAAAGTTTAGGAGAACTTTCATTCCATGATGTAAAATTGTCATCCTCGAATAGACAAAAGATGTAGTATGAAACAGTCATGAAGTTGCAGCCCATACTTTCACCGTGCCTGTCTTTTATAATTGAAATAACTTATTTTTAAAACTTCTTGAAACAGGCAAGATTACTCAAAACTGTCTAACTTTTGAGACTCCAGTTTCTCATCTTTTTATATTTCTATACCAATAAAGATTTCATAAAAGGTAAATATGTTATCAAATGTTACCAGACACAAACATTTATGTTGACTTTTTCCAGATGATGTACTTAAACGGAATACAGAAGGTTGGTTGCAATGGTTAGCTAAAATGCTATCTGGTCTCTATTGGTATGAATTTATTTATTTTTCTTGTGCGCAACAACAGAAACAGTAAGTATTTAGTGGGATCTCTGTCGTTGTGACAAAAGTATCCCAAGCAATAAGAAACACTGGATGTGTGTGTTGAATGAAATCTGGTGTAAAAACATTAGAAGATTACTTCAGTAAATCTCTTGTTCTTTGTGCAGTAGAGTTTAAGACGTAAAGCACAAAGAAAGTTGTACTAAATAATGGATACTTCAGTCAGTTTTTTTGTTTTTCCTGAAACTCTTGTTTTTAATGCTGTTCTATGTCAGTTCCATCTTGTTTCAGAGACTGAAAAATATGTGCATACATTATAACATATGATTACACTCTTGCTAAAACAACAAACATAATTGCGACCAAGTACTGTGCAAAAGTATGAAAACATGTTTATATATTTATATGTCCGCCTATAGTGTTATCCCACCCAAAAGGGGAGATAACGGGTATTGTTGTTTTTGGTTTGTTTGTTTGTTTGTTTGTTTGTTTCTTAACACTCTAGCAGAAAAACTATTTGTTGAAGTCATACTAAATTGGGATTATAGATTTTCAGTGACCCAGAATAGATCTCATTACATTTTGGGAACAGTAGGTCAAAGTTACAATTTTTTATGAATTTTTAGTCTTTTTTTCCCCCATTTACTTATAATGGGTGAAATTTCATGTTTGTCCAGCAAAACTATTGGTTGAATTCATACCACATTGGGTTTATACATTGCCAGTGACCCAGAATAGATGTGGCTACATTTTGGGAAAAATAGGTTAAAGTTCCGATTTTTTATGAATTTTTAAAATCTTTTTTCCCCTCCCATTTACTTATAATGGGCGAAATTTCAAATGTGTATAAAAACATCAATTTTGTTTCAGTTTACTTCAAACTTGCCACATGTGTGGAGGCAGTTGATATACTGACATCAGCACATGCATAGACAAGATGACATCAGCAGGATTGATGCTAAAATAAACTACAATACGTGCGAGGGGTGGGGTTTGTTGTGCCTGGAACCACTTGTTTTGTGTGTGTTTAGACACCAGCAGCAGTAAAGTATGGAAAAAAAAAAATACAGATATGATAGAAAGTAGGAAGCATGCCAGTGTTTTGGATGAATAGAATAGCCTCTTTCCAATATTTGAAAAAGTCTATGATACACCATATCTCAAAAGTGACAAATCCCATTAGAACACCACACATGTAATCTGAACTGTTGTTACAATAACTATGCTACTGTTGGCCTGTGTGCACTGAATAGCACACACAATGTATAAAAAAAGGATGCTGTGGCACTGTTTTCTCCCACTGTGCAAAAATTCAGCCAAAATCCAGTGGTCATGGGAGGTGACATGCCCCCTGTGTGACACAATTTGGAAACATTTTGGAGCCTGTGCCTTAAAGACACAAGGACGTGGAAAGTTCCCATCCATTCCATCATGTCTGAAGGATTATGGCTGTCAGTCGTACACTTTTATGATATCAAATAACTTTAACAAACTGATCAGGTAGATGATTTCCACACAAATTCACCAGTTGACATCCACTTAAAATGCTCACCATTAAAGGTGGTGTCTGAGATCTTGGAAAAACGGTTCCAGTAGCTACATTTTGAAAATACTCAGTTCAACAGTCCAAACCCTTTTTTTAGACGTCCCTTTGAAGCCACGCCTCCAGAGTGGTGGCACGCGCAATGCTTGTTCCCGAGGGTTCACGAGCGCTGCACAGCTACAATTAACCAGCTCTGCTCTGCTCCCTACCCGGGTTGGGCTCCGACGCCGTCTACGGTCCGGTCCGGCTGAACCGTCTCCTACCCCGGCTGAGGCTCCGGCTGGCGTATCCATGCATAGCTCATTCAGTTTCCTCTAACCCCCCCGCTCTTCCAGAACAGCCCCAGTTCAGACCGATGGGACTAATGTTAAATTTCCTACTGGTTTATGTTTGTGACAGAACAGTTTGCAGGTGAACTTTCCATCCTAATAGAACTAATATATCCAGGTTCTGGCTTCGCTTCCTGTACAAGCGCTCCAGCCTCTGAGAACGCAAAGAGGGGTACGAACAGAGAGGGGAAGGGGGGGGGGCGGTGAATGACAGTTGAGTTTGATAGACATATCACCGTCCAATCATTTCCAGTGGGCGCTCAAAATGATTGGATGGTGTTTTTTCAGTCCTACCCGTTCCACAGGTGACAGATTTTTTAAATTTTTGTGTTAGAGCATTTAAGTAATTAGCTGTAATCGGGGTGTGAAGGGGATTTTAAGGAATATAATAAAACATGCTCCAGAAAAACATGTCAGACCCCACCTTTAAAGGTCCCATATTATGCTATTTTTCAGTCACGTCATATAGGTCTCAGAAGCCCAAAAACATAGTATTTAAGTTTGTTCGCCCCAAAATCATCCTTTGTTCGGAGTTTCAGCGGTGGAAACAGTCCCTGTGACCAGCCCTCCTCAGAACAGGCTGTTTCTGGGCCTGCTTCCGGGTATGCAAATGAACGCATCTGTCCACTCCCACTCCCCCTCCCCTCTCTGGGAGAGGATGCAGCTTACGCTAGCGTTCGCTGTTCTGAATACACAAGTCACCTGTCTGAAATGCCCCTCTCTCGTCTCCAATACACATGTCTCAGACTGAACGTCTTTCCAAACACTGGCTTTCTTTGCCTTGAGGTGTGATTGAGCCCCGACGGAAAACGGCGGTGTTGTGTTGGGTTCGTGGACCTGACACGGAAAGACGCCTGCCGCCACTAATGCAGGCAGCTACTAACAAGCTTGATGCTAACTGTACTGATGCCAACCACAAAAGGCCCGTGTTCACAGTAGTTCTGTTGAATGTCTCTGGATATTATCAGCTCTTGCATGTTAACGGGGACGCAAACGTTAGCAGCAGTAACCGAGCTATGTTAGCTGCCATGCTAACGTTAGACGTACACATCAACAACCACCATCTTATCCGTAATGTAGGGTTATGCAGTAAAGATACAAACAAATGAGAAGAACTTACATCTCCCACACTTGTACTTGGGTCACGAAGCGTTGGTACTGCGTCCTTCTTGATTCAGAGTCTTTGTGCTAAGCCGCAGCTGTATGGGCCCATGTTCGAAAAACACTCATCCGTGAAATGCCGGGCACACACATACAAGCGTTTGGGAATGTTGTTTGGTCCATGACCATCACAGATAGAATCCAGCCACTTTTTTCGGAGAGGCTCGGAAGTGGGGAGCAAAAATAAACTTTCGTGTTGGTGTGTGCAGCCAACAACACCACAACTTGCGTGTCTCGCCTTCGCCATGTTTGTTGTCCAAGAGGTACTTTGCCAGGGTGGGGCTCACCTTTTCATGCAGGGTGGGGGCACAGTCAGGGGGAGGAGTTAAATCCGCTTATGTTGTCATAAGCGGACCCAACTCAAACTGGGCCGTTTGAGCATTTTCACAAAATGTGGTGTAGCAAGGCAGGAGGAAACAGACAGTTTTCAAATTCCAACCTCATAATGAGGCTACTGCAACACACACTACTGTAAGAAAACTGTCACAAAGTGAGATTTGCATAATATGGGACCTTTAAGGAATAGCATATAAATCAAAAATTGGCAGTCCTCCCATAACATCCACCTTCAAATAAAGTCTATAGGCCAGAGCCATAAAAGGATTGCATGGTGAGGATAAAACTGTTTCAAATGTGTCAAAAAACAGTAGTGCGTATTTCACAAAACACCAACGAAGCTTGGAATTCACAACAAACTGTTCTACCAAGCAGGTAGAAGCAGTAGCCTCTTTTACACAGCACTTCTGTTCCAGGAATATTTCACCTTTATTCCGGAATGTCTGTGTAAACAAAATGGTGGGATCACTTGGTCCTGCCTCTGTCACGGCTCTGTAGTAACAGAGCCGTGATATAGGTGGAATCATGACTCCGGAACGCTATGTAAAACAAACACCTCTTGTTCCACAACCAAAGTGTGACATTTTGATAATGTATTGTGTGTGCGATCCCCATGCCGGGATGGCGGGGGGGGGGGTGTAAAAATGAGTGCAGGCCGTGTACAGTAAACAAAGATATCAATGCAAACAGAAAAATGTCAAACTGGGGAGACGCCGAGATCCGGTAGTTGATGGTTTGAATTTGAAGTAAACTTAAAGTCTGTACCGCTTAAATAAACATCACTGTGTTCCGTTTGTCCTCCATTGCTGTTTTGAGAGCAAACGCCGCTATGCTCAGGGTATTTCCGATATGCAAATTATACGTCACACTATACGCTGCGTCACTGTCCCTTTGATTCCACAACGCAGGTCCACTGTGTACAAGTCCAGCCTGTCTCACCTCTGTTACCCCTTTGTCTTGGCTGTGGAAATTGGTCAATGGTGGCATAAAGGTGGGATCACCATCTGACCTTTTTTCCAGGATCTCTGTGTAAAAGTGGCTACTATCACACCTGTGTCATCTGCATATAGGTGTATATTGGGGAATATTCAGATAAAAATCAACTCCTTTCTATTCAGATGACTAATTCACAAATGAATTAGAGCAAATTGTTTCATGCAGTTCGGCTGGTGGTGTGAAAAAGCACAAATTCACATTCCACTGAACTTCTCTGTTCCTTCAAATCTTTGAGCTCATGAGGCTTGAAATACACTGAATTAATATGTAATCATATCAAATGCAAAATCTGAAGTCAGTTATTGGAGGAATCGAGTTGATTCTGACTAACATCTGCAGAACACATAAGGTTATTGACCCTCAAATCCTTATTTATCCACTTTAATGACGTTATCACAGCCTCTTTTGGAGTTCGGAGATACTGGGGCACACAATCACCTGTACTGACCTGAACATCACTATTAATGTGTCTGTGAACTGCCAGGTACATTCAGTGACACATAACACTATCTTTAAAGTCAGACAATGACCTGCCTGAATTACATTAATAGCTGGAGCCTTTTTTTTATGGCGTTGATTGTGTTATGGACATCAAATACAAGAAAAGTATGGATGTTGGTTTGTGATTGTGCAGATTTCTATTCATGGACACACAAAAATAGAGCTCAGAGATTAGTCTGTGGATTGAATGTGAAAAAAAAAATTGTAAACTCTGATGTAAAACTGGGAAAATTGCACTTGTGTGAAACATTAAGGGCAGGTACACTGCAATAATCTAAATCTTACCAAGTGTATTTTTCTCATTTCTAGTCAAAATATCTCATCATGCTTAAAATAAGACATAATCACCTAAAGAGGAGCTTTTCAGTGCGATATAAGAACTTATTTTTAGACAATTGATCTGGAAAATCTTATTTCAAGAAATCTCACCAAGATAATTTTCACTTGTTCCACTGGCAGATTTTTTTTTTTTTTTTGCTTGAATTCAGAAAAAAAAAAAAAAAAATCATCTTGAATAGGCAAAAATAAATAAATAAATAAATAAAATAAAAAATCTGCCAATGGAGCAAGTGAGAATAAGATTTTCAACCACTGAATTAGAAGATCTATAATTCCCATGTAAATGTAACCTTTAAATAATTCTTGCATAAGCAGAAAACACAACAGAAGTAATGCAGACTGGTGAGGAAACATCTTCAGGGTTTCACATGTGAGAGTTAATAATGGATTACAGAATTGCAGGGGGATTAGCACTCAACTGAGTCTGTGAATGTCTACATAATATAACCTCTGAAATTCAAAGCATTCTGTCTAAAAAAAAAAGGTTAGTATAATAAGATCATTCAGTCATTATTAAGGAATTTCCATGTTAAAGTCTACTTTTAGTGTCATCCAGGTGCCAATTGCATTATCAGCACAAACTTCGCTGCAAAAATCTAAATCTTACCAAGTGTATTTTTCTTATTTCTTTTCAAAATATCTCATCACACTTAAAATAAGACATAGATCTTGAAAATGTTATTTCAACAAATCTTACCAAGATAATTTTCAGTTGTTCCATTGGCAGAATTTTTGCTTGAATTAAGCAAAAAAATCTTGAAGAATTATACACAAAAAAAAAAACCCAAAAAAAAAACACCTGCCAGTGGAACAAGTGAAAATTATCTTGGTAAGATTTGTTGGAATAACATTTTCAAGATCTATTCTCTAAAAATAAGTTCTTATATCTGACTTACAACTTACTCTTTAGGTGATTCTGTCTTATTTTAAGTGTGATGAGATATTTTGGCTAGAAATGAGAAAAATACACTTGGTAAGATTTGGATTTTTGCAGTGTAAGTGTAAAACGACAGTAATTAGGTCCTAAAGACTGGCTTGTTTACAATGGAAATCAGATTTCGATCAGTACAGTACATTTTTAATAAAATCAGTGATTAAAAGTTATGAAACCACAGTAAATTATCTCACATGGCCTTGTTGTTCTCACTTTACAGTGTTGCTGATATGACTTGACGGTGTTGATAGAGTATTTTACAGAGCTGTCACAGTGTTGTGGTTTCACACTGCATGAGTCACCGACTGTGTTCTCGCTACCTTTAAAAATTAATACAAAGGAACAATAACAACGAGAATGTTCCTTTTAAAACTACTGTTATGAACAAAACAACAAAAAAGGAAGGAGGATATTCATGTCATAGTCATTGATTAAAGTCATGGCAAAAAAAAAACAAACAGATATTGTATGATATTGTATGTATTCGTGCATGCTGTACCGCATTTGCCCAGCAGTCACCGCCAAAGCATTCTGGCCATAGCAAAAATTATTATAAGGCTATTTTATTTCAAAATTGCTAGTATCTCCCAAAATATTGGTCCTATCAACTTGCCGTTTTCACTACTGTCTTCCTTGATCAAAAATACATAAATATGCCAAACCGCAGCACTCAGCCCTTTCTGGATTTTTTGTGAATCCTCGGACACACACACATGCACACAGAGACCTCTTGGAATTATAATATAGGAGACAGTGAAGTAAGTTTTGGGAGTTGAGAGATCCAGGAGTTTTCTGGCCTAAGTTCTTCAGGTAAACTATTCTAAAGGGTTGGAGCCCAAACCTAAAGCTCTGTTAGCCTTGGTCTTCAGCCTTGAGGGGGGGGATAGCTAGCAGGCGCTTATCAGAAGACCTCAGGCTACGACTAGAGAGTAACAGTTTAGAAAGTCAGCCAGCTCAGTGCTATATGGAACAAGACTCAAAAAGCCAGGAGGTATATTTCAAAACTCTCCGTCAACATCATCATATGTTTTCGTCGCTCCACAGTCCAATCTTTACTCACTCTATCAAACTAATGGTTGTTTAACCTATAAAGACCCAGTGTTACTTTTTCCTAAATGAATCTCTCTCTATTTTTAACCTTTATTTAGTGATTTATGACCATTTATTGTAATATTATCTTCTGTATCTGCCATTTTTAAGTGAAAATCACCCACTTCCCTATATGTAATTTACTGATTATATAGATCTCCATAAAAAACTCAGATTAAAGTTGAGGTTTATTATATCAGAAACAGAGAAAATTGAAATAATGTTTAACCCATAAGGACCCAGTGTGACATCTGTGGCAGTTCCCAAATGAATTTTATCTTCATATTTAACCTTCCTTCAGTGATTTATCACCATTTATTGAAATATTATCCTCTGTATTTTGTGTTTTTCAGGTGTTTTCTATCATTTAATTTACGAATCATGTAGATGTTCATCAAAGCTCAGATTAAAATTGAAGATTATTGAATCAGAAATAGAGAAAACTGAAGAAAAAGTGACTTCTTCAGCAAAGATTTTGCTAACTGAACATAAACTAAGTGTGTCCATCCACTGTCGTTGATCCAACTCCATGGGTTTTACTGGTGAATCAATGATGTAGAAGATGACAGTGTTTCCACGGTAACTACGGAGCCTCTGAACGTCCAAATGGGTCATATCTGATGACCGTGAAAAGATGAAGAACTGTATTTTACACCAATTATTTACAAATATTAGTAGATTTAGTGGGTCAGAAGTTATTAAACATTTTAGATCAGCAGATGGTTTTGGTTTTGGACCCTAGAAATATTTTTGTGACATCTTCCAACTATTTTTTTTTTTTTCCCTCTACATTTAACGTTTCCTAAGTACTAGTTCATCATTTACTATTATATTTAATTCTCATTAAGAAAAAGTGACTTTTTCCGCAAAATCTATCATTAACTGAACATAAACCCAGTGTGTCCATCCACTGTCATTGATCCAACTCCATGGGTTTTACGGGTGAATCCATGTTGTAGAAGATGATGGTGTTTCCACAGTAACTACAGAGCCTCTGAACATCCAAATGGGTCATATCTGATGACCATGAAAAGATGAAGAACTGTATTTTACACCAATTATTTACATGTATTGATAGATTTAATAGATCAACAGGTATTAAACAGTTTAGATCAGTAGTCGGTTGTGTCAGCGGTTGGCTCTTTGGATCTCGATAGGTTAAAAGAATCTAAAACCACGTCCATATGCACAAAGGTCCAGATGCAGACGTGATGCAGAATAAAGATTCCCCATCGTTATCATAAAGCTAATTGAAATTCTGCTCTACACACATGTGCATCGTATGACTGATGCATGGGAAACTCACAGACATCAAATCAGTTTCTGTTTAAAAACATCATAAATATCAGTCAGTTATACGATCAGATGTGAGTACCAATATCAGCAGCAGCAGCGGATAAACACCAACAGGAAAAACAGCATACAGAGGCACATTAATAGGTGGCATCACACACATCCACGCTGACACTCATAAAGTGAGTCAGCGCTCTGCAGAGGGAGATGTGATGCATTCAGTCCTAGATGTGGGTCTTTTGATTCTTTGACAGCCTAATGGCCAAGGATAGCTCCTGACTGATGTTTGCCACAGGGTAACACACACATAACCATTATTAAACCAATGAAAGGGAGGGAGGCAGAGTGAAGAGAAGACTGGTGTGTTCGCTCGACATAAAGACAGAGCTATGCCGCTGAATAAAGATAGAAGTCGTTGAATGGATGAATGGCTGAAGGGATGGACAGATAACAGGAAACTAATCAGAGATACAGACAAAGAGAAAAGGAGGTTATGCTCCTTATCCCACTTTACCTTCCCTTTGCCAGCTGGTTTGAAAAAACCCATATGTACAATGTGTGTATGAGTACATGTGGGTGTATTCAGCTGGAATACAAGGGTACACACACACACACACACACACACACACATATACACGCACGTGCACACAACACACACAACACACACCAAGCACATATACATGCACGTGTGCACACACAACACACATAAGCACATGTCAAAGCCTTTATATGAGAAGGTAAAGACTGAAGTGAATATCCTCGCAAAAAGATGTTTTATTAAGTTTGTTCTTGGTATGTGAATGGTTTCTAAGGATGTTTTGTTTCATATTCAATAAGTGATGAATGTCTGAAAGTGTTCACACTGCTCCCTCACACACCAACCACCCTCATATACAGGCTGGTAGTCAATTTTATATATATATATATATATAATATTATGTGTGTGTGTGTTGTGTGTGTGTGTGTGTGTGTGTGTGTGTGTGTGTGTGTGTGTAGTCTCTGAAAATAGTCTGATATGGATTAAAGGCTGACCAGAGGTAACTGATATTGACTAGCAGGTGTTGACTAGCAGGTGTTGACTAGCAGGTGTTGACTAGCAGGTGTTGACTAGCAGTGTGACTAGCAGTGTTGACTAGCAGGTTGGATCAAATCTTTAAAATGGGTGATTGAAAAGAAAAGTACTGGTTCTGAAAGATGTTTTTTTTAATATACAGAGTGTCCCAAAAAATTTTACTTTATTTGAGATGTCCATATCAGAGTGACTACATGGTCAGGAACAAGAAAAGCACTCGGAGAGCGCAGACCTCCGCTAAGACAGATCTGCCCCCCCCCCCCCCGGTCATCACCAAAATGTAATCATTTCTTCCTTGTGCCAGTATCAACATTTCCTGGAAATTTCATGAAAATCTGTCCATACCTTTTTGAGTTATCTTGCTAACTAACTAACAAACAAACATGCACGCACACAAAGCAGAGTGATCACAATACCTCCTGGCGGAGGTAAAAAAAAAAAATTCTGAGTTATGTTAATTTTAGAATGTTCCAAAGTTATTACACATGTTCAGTATGGACTCCAACTAAACGTTTCCTGCTCTTGGTTTACCACCTCTTCTGAAAGTGCCGACCGTCCAGAGGCTTTTTTTCCGACGCAGTCACCCATCCTCTTGAAACTTCTTATGCCTTGTCCAAATCTGCTTTCCTGTTGGCTCTTGTTTATGAAATTTTCTAACAAAGTCCTGTTGTGCATTCACATTTGACTGAGTTTAGGCGTACTTCAATACACAGAACACCATTTCTGTTGCAGTAAACAGCATGTCTATTCCTGAAAGCAGGACAATAAAAATGGTTACTCTTTTTTGAGCAAAAAGATCAAACAGATTTTAAACAAATTATTAGGTGAGGAAATGATGTCAAATTTTTGGGACACCCTGTATATGGGTTCTTCTCTGAAAGTGGTCCTAAAAACAGGACATGGGGCTAAAAATTCAAACCAGATGTAGACTAATGTTATAAACAATTTGGATTCTCTTTGGATCTATTTTAAAAATAAATATGTACTGAGATAAAAGAGAAACTATTTTTTCAGATAAAACACATTTTTATATTGTTTTACACAACATCTGCATGTACACGATAAAAAGGACACTAAAATTATGCACAACTATTTTCAAATATCTTTTTATTCTCTCACAGATACATTTTGGGAATCGACCTAAGTATGCAAGGCAGAGTGTGTCACAAAAATGACCACTGTTGCAAAGTCACTCATGATTTATTTGTGTTTAAATGGGCAGGTTCTGCATGTAACACCAGTGGACACAATAGGTTACATACAAAACCTGGAGTGAGACAGATTCACGAAAAACCTACATGTCTGGATTAGAAATACCACTAGGATCATCAAATTTAACACAGTGTCTTTATGTATAGCAGTATATAAGACCATTTACAGCCATGTTTTCAAAATAAAATGCACTGACACCTAGGTAGCTTTTCGTGTCCAATTTTAGTCCAATTTTTGGCCCCAATATTTTATTAAAAACTCATTAATTTTGGGATGGCTCAGAGCAAGAGTATAATCCTTTTTTTTTTTTTTTTTTTTTTTCACATTTATCTGAGGTCATCATTAGGTACATCCTGGGGGAAATATGTCTAAATTTCTCTTTTATGGGTCTAAAAAGCCAGACACTAAAATAAACCAGTTTCATAGAAACACCCATATAAAATCCTGTATTGGTTTTGTTTTCCCTGATCCTAGCAGAAATAATAATAATAATAAACTTTATTTGTATAGCACCTTTCATACAGAAATTGTAGCCCAAAGTGATTCACATTGATTGAAAGAAATACAATATTAAAATACATTAAGATTTGATTAGAAATACAATAAAATAAAAATAAATATAAAAACACCGCACATTAAAATATTTGATTATGCATAGAATTTTTGAAGTGCAAGAAATAAGATGAAATGTGAGAGAAACAATAAAATAAAAAAAAAGCAGCGCACATTAAAATATTTGATTATACATAGAATTTTTGAAGTGCAAGAAATAAGATGAAATTTGAAATACAATAAAATAAAAAATAAAAACAGAAATACAATAAAATAAAATATAAATAAAAAAAAAAAAAAACGCACATTCCTGGTTCCTGAATTGTGACCCCATTTATCTCCTTTCAAAGGCTAATGAGAATAAAATGTTTTTAATTTGGTTTTAAATATATTCAGTGAACTGGCTTCTCTAATGTCTTTTGGAATTGTATTCCATAACTTTGGTGCATAGTTAGTAAAGGCTGCGTCCCCCATTTTCTTTGTAATATTTCTGGGAGTCGCTAGTAAACCTGCGTTTGATGACCTCAGTGTTCTAGTTTGTACATAATTGATCAGTGAGTTTGCAATGTAACTTGGTCCGGTTCCATTTAGAGCTTTATACGTGAGGAGTAGTATCTTAAAATCAGTTCTGTAGGTTACCGGTAGCCAGTGCAGGGAAACCAACACTGGAGTTGTGCTCTCTCTTCTTGGTTTTGGTTTAACCTAGCTGCAGAGTTCTGAATCAGCTGGAATGTGGATTTTATGAAAAAGACTAATAAAACTCTAAACCTGGTCAACATATCGTCATGCTCTGATTTTTGTCTCCTTAAATGAAAAACACCCAGTGACCTGAGCTGAATCATCTAATTATTGTGATTAGGGCTGTCACTGTACTGAAATGTAATGACAATGTTCATACAGGTAATTGCAATTAATGATGTTACAGTCTACTCTGTTAACTTCATACACTTACACAAACACTTTATGAGGAACAACTATTTAGTTTTGTAATATTCACTCACTTTATTCATTAAAATAAAAAAATAAACAAATGGTTCCAGGCACAACAAACCCCGCCCCTCGCACGTATTGTTGCTTTTTGGCATCGATCCAGCTGATGTCATCATGTCCATGCATGTGCTGATGTCAGCAGATCAACTGCTTCTATATAGCCAAGTCTGAAGGAAATTGAAACAAAATTTATGTTTTTATAGACATGTAAAATTTTGCCCATTTTAAATGTAGGAGGAGAAAAAAATTTAAAAATTCATAAAAAAAATTGAAACTTTGACCTACTTTTCCCAAGATGTAATCAAATGTATTCTGGGTCACTGGTAATCTATAAACCAAATCTGGTAGGAATTCAACCAATAGCTTTGCTGCTAGAGTGTTAACAAACAAACAAACCGAACCAAAGACAGTAATCCTTGCCTCCCCTTTGGGGGGGGGGGGGGGGGGTCAGGGTAATAAATATGAACATGGCAAACATGTCATGACAAAAATATCCAAAGACATTCACTACCAAGGTATGAAATCTGAATAAGCAGATGTCATATTAGTTCTCCAAGACTAAGGCAAAACCAGGCAAACATTGATAAATGATGTCAAAATAATGAGGAAAACTATGTTATTACTGTTTTCCTGTCAGAGACTATTGTTGCAATTATATAAAATAATGATTATTATTTCAATAATTGCAATAGGATGATTACATAATAGTCGTGGCAAGCCTGGCTGTCATGTTATGTAAAAACTTGCACAGAAATAAGATGGATTACCTGAAGCCTGTGAGTGAAGTACAGGATTTACAGCTCTGTCTGGCATTGTTCCAGGTGAACATTTGGACTACTGGGCTTTGGTGCTTTTCATATAATGGAAGTCCAAAGCAGTGTTTGGAATGAGAAAGCTGAAACTCCATTTCAGGGATATAAATACTAATCAGACATTTCATGAATATCTTTAAAGCAAATTAAACAAGTGAAAAAGGATGCAGAAATCTAAGACCCCCACCCTGTTCCACAACACTTCTACCCCTCCTGCTCACTGATACCCTGCCTGCCCAGGGATTCACTCTGAATCTTAACTTTAAGTAAAAAAAAAAAAAAAAAAAGTTTCAAAAATTTGTAAATCTGTGAGAAAGGCAGATGTAAATAACATGAAACTGATGAGATTGTGAAATTTGAAGATAATTGGGTGAAGACATAAACACGATGCGTACGTTTGTCAGGGATTCTGCTAGCACTTCGGCTAACGCATCACTCAGCTTGCGACAAACATGTTAAGTTCATATATATATTCCCTTCTTTCTTGAGTCTGTTTGCTCATACAAAATGAAGTGTGATTAACACAGATTAAAATGAATGATATTTAATTCAGATTAATTGAAATTAATCCATAGCAACCCTGTGATTAATCTGATTGCAAATTTGAATTGTTTGACAGCAATACACACACACACACACACACACACATATATATGTGGAAAGTTTAGATGGAGAAAATGTACTATTTTAAGAAAATACATGAACATTTCAGTTAATTGCCTGCACTGAGAAGCAAATGTTGATTTTTTTTTTTTTTGTTAACATATTGTGAATATTGTCATGTAAAATACAGACAGTTCCATTGTTGGTGGTAAACATACCATTATTTTCTTCTTCTAAACATTCATACATCCATCAGCTGCTGGTTTATTATTTTGTACTATTGTGCTGCATAAGCTTTGTACACGACTTTTTAAATCTGGATTCAATAGTTGCTTTTCCATTGGACATCTGCGCAAAACTTTACTGATATTTACTAAAGTCAAAAAAACAGAAGTGCGTAATGTCGGTTTTTCCATTAGTAAAAAATGCAATGATTTGTTTATTTATTATCACGAGATGACATGAGAAGTCATTCCATAAACATGGAGACGAACATAAATATGGTGTTGATTTACAGATATATTCATTATTACTATATATTTCCTCTATCTCGTACTAAATTTCAAAATGATTGGGTTTCCTGGTGTCCACACATACCACGACATGTTTCTCTTCTTCGCTTGTTGTAACGTACGTCATCATCTGTTTTTTTTTAATTCACCTGACTGTAGTTGTGAAAAAAGCTCTTTCCATTGCAGTTTTGTGTGATATACCATTTGTGCTACGCCTGAAAAACCACCTCTTGCCAGCGCAAAAACTTTTAATTGAAAATTGAGACTTTTGGCGAAATTGTCGTTTTTCCATTAGGTAAATTTTTATGCGCAAGCTATATTTGTGTAATTTGAGGGTCAGTGGAACAGCGCCTACTGCAGTCTTTTGTTACATACGTGGTTTTCTCTGGTGTCTTACTGTTCCACGTGTCTCATCTTCAGCAGGTGAATGAACCAACTTCATCAACAGCTGATCACTCGACCTTCATCAGATCATGGTGGAGGCCAAACCGAGCTGCTCTGACAACTCCATTCATGTCTTTAGAAGGATGTTGCTTTGTGCTCGTGTTTGTTTCTGTCCTTTCTGACTCATTTTCCATGTTTTTTTAAACCTAGTTTTTGAGTTAATTAATCTCACTGATTTGAAATAATAATCAAACACTTGCTTCAGTTTCCCCTCGCTCATTTCCACTGTGTCTTCATTCCCTTTTCTTTCATCTGTTTGTTCTGGTATCATTTGTTCCAGTAAAAGCTGATTTTTGTTTTGTTTTGCCTGTGACATCATACTTCCACTATGTTCTATATTATCTAGAGCTGTGCCTGTTGGTTTGAGCCTTTAAATGCACTGACACACAAGCACTCCAATAATAATAATATAATAATAATAATAATAATAGTAATAATAATAATAATACAGTCTCATTTGTGACAGAAGGAAATCAGGGTGGTTTTTCGCTCCATATCCAGTCTCTGTGGGACACAATCTGAACACGTTTCATGCATTAGGGTGTTTTCTGAGTGAACACCCAAGAACGTTTCTGAGCTGACTAGTTTAACGGCAGGTTTATGGTCAGATATTTGTGTGGCTGATACCACAGGACATGAAACTGAAAGGAATAACAGAAAAAAGGGTAGTTTCAGTTGGAATACTGGATAATGTAAATATGTTCAGTCCTGTGCACAGTTTAAGGTAAGGTAAGTAAGGTAAGGTAAAGTAAAGAAAGCAAGGCGAGGTAAGGTAAGGTACAGTAAGGTAAAGTAAAGTAAGGCAAGGCGATGGTAAGGTAGGTAAGGTACGGTAAGGTAAAGTAAGGCAAGGCAAGGTATGGTAAGGTACAGTAAGGTAAAGTAAAGGTAGTAAGGTAAAGTAAGGCAAGACAAGGCAAGGTAAGGTAAGGTAAGTAAGTAAGGAAAAGTAAGTAAAGTAAGGTAGGTAAGTAGGGTAAGTAAGGTCAAGTAAGGCAAGGCAAGGCAAGGTAAGGTAAGGTAGGTAAGTAAAGTAGGGTAAGGTAAGGTAAAGTAAAGTAAAGTAGGGTAAGGTAAGGTAAAGTAAGGCAAGGCAAGATAAGGTAAAGTAAAGTAAGGAAGGTAAGGTGAGTAAGTAAAGTAAGTCAGCAAGTAAGTAGTAGTAAAGTAAGTAAGGTAAGGAAAAAGTAAAGTAAGGCAGGTAAGTAAGTAAAGTAAGGAAGGTAAAGTAAGTAAATAAGTAAGGTAAGGTAGGTAAGTAAAGTAAGTAAAGTAAAGTAAGTAGGTAAAGAGATTAAGTAAGAAAGAAAAGTAAGAAATAAGATAAGATAAGATAAGATAAGATGATAAATAAATAATAAGATAAGATAAGATAAGATAAGATAGATAAGATAAGATAAGATAAGATAAGATAGATAAGATAAGATAAGATAAGATAAGATAAGATTTTATTGATCCCACCATGGGGCCATTTCACCGTTGACAGCAATATCAACATACTAATGCAAGAGGAAGACAGGTAGAATTACACACTCTTAAAAATGTAAAATTTAAATGACATTTGCATATTTACATTGTTTAAGATAAGACTTTATTTATTCCATCGTGGGAAAATTTCAGTTAACAGCAGCAAAAATACATCAAATAAGTGCAGAGAAAAAGACAGGATGAAAAAAACACAGATGAGTGAAAAAAATGAAAATATAAGAAATTTGGTATTTATATAAATATTTATATAAATAAAGAATTAGAATTTAAAAAGATGAGATAAGACATATCACAAATAGATGCTGATTTGGGTGTCAGTCCACAGAACGGGACATTTTATGTACATGTACGTATGTATTTATTTATTTATTTAAATTGTTTTGAAATCCCTGGACTACAGAACATGATCTGAAATTCAGTAATTTATCTTGGAGAAAATGTTGACATAAACACAAATGCTACTTGTCTGATACAGTCTTGCACATGTGTATTTATCATTCTGTCTGTAGCGGCCATAGTATGATCAATATCCTAATTAATAGAGTTTAAACACACAAACTTCATAGTTTGTGTATATATGAATGCACACATGGTCTTTCCAGGGATATAAAAGATTTATTTTTTTTTTTTTAATGGTAGACCTTGTTGTACTTGAGCAATATACATTTGAAAATAGGTGTGGATAAATTTTTGATGGCTGGAAGAGGAAAAATGTGTACTTCTTTTAGAAAAAAATATGACAATGATACTCCAACATGACAAATACAGATTCAATGACCTAAAGCTGATGGTGATTCATTGTAGAGACAGACGGGACTAAAAATGCAATGAAGCATAAATTTGCCCTTTTTTTTTTTAAATTTGTTTATTTTTTATTTATTTATTTTTTACAGTTTTCAGTATGATATAATCTGGTAAATGTATGAGAGTTGGATCTTCTTTTACTGTCATTAAAGGCATCGTGTACCTTAGAACAATCTGTGATGCACCACTTATGAATATTTGATGAGTAATAACTTAATAACTGAACTCTACATCTTCTGTTCCACTCGTTTACACTTTTATTCATTTACTCCTATTTTGAAAGCCACAATATTTCAGCTATATTATACAACGATGAGATACAAGCTGATATTTTATATGCTGTTCACTGGAACTACTGACAATATTTCCTCAAAGTATGAATCAAATCAAAGTTTAAAAAAAAAATTGCCTTAAGTTTAAAATTATTTAGAAATATTGAATTGAGATGGTAGATACATTTTTGATGTAGTTGATTGATTGATTTTTTTTATTTTTTATTATTATGGTGTGAATGCTCGATGCTGTACACATTTAAGTTGATGAAAGCAGTGTATTAGGTGAAAAGGATAGGTAAAAAAATCAGCTTTTGCTTCTAGCCTATTCCTTTTTGGGTTTTTATGTGTATTAGGATTAATGTACTAAGTACAATGATTGATGTTAAACCAAAATAAAAAAATTCAAATCGGACATGATCCGTTGAGAGGGTTCTTCATGTAACATTTCACTATCATCACTAGTTTGTACATATGCAAATCTTGTATTTTTTTTCTGCTTATTAGTGTATGTTTTTATATTTATTTATTGTTTCCATCTCCTCACACTTCCTTTCCTTTTTTTTTCTTTTTTTGCTAGTGTTTTTGTATGCAACTGACCTATTGTGACTAAATAATTCCCTTGTGGATCAATAACCTTTGTCTAAGTCTAAATCTAAAGTCACAAAACTCTCCAAAACAAAACGAAACGTGAAATACAACCGACCACACATGCTGATTTGGGAGTGAATAAAGGAAGCTGACAGATCATTTGCGATGCTAAATTATAAATGTGCTTTAATTTCCCATCAGATCTGAACTGGAGCAACAGCGCGACTGAAAAACATGTGCCAGGAAAATCAAATAGACATGGGCTAATTCATAGCATGAAGGATTGCCCGTGATTCCTCCCACAACACAATTGTTTTACAGGAACATTGTGTGAGTTCACTGACTAAGTTTTGACAGCTGGAATGAACCAAGCAAACAGGAGGAGAGTAAAGAACTCTGACACACTGCACGTATTGTCTAGTGGAAAACACTTCCCCACTGACAGTTAGATCCAGCAGTAAAACAGCATTATGACATTCTCGGTGGACTCCTTGTTCCTATGCAAGTCCTGTTTTTGCACAGGTTTATCCTGCCAACTCCTGCACAACTAAATACATGAGGAAAAACCTTCTCTTTGTCATTGTATGCGTATATAATCTGCTGAATCTATTAATTTCCTAATTATATGACATGATTATGTGATAATATGACATATGATTAAAGGCTATGTTTGGAACTCAGAGTTCATTTGTAGCTTTAACCATTAGTTATACAACATCGGTTTTCCCAGTTTTTCTTTCTGAGTAGTTTAGTAAACATTATGAATCTTTTTCAAAGAAGACCAATGTTTCATTAGTGTGCTTTTTCCATTGACCCTCAAATTGCGTGAATATTACTTGCAACATACAAAGTTAGCCCATGGAAAAACAACATTTCACCAAAACTTTTTCGATGAAATGTTTTGCACTGGCAAGAGGTTGGTTTTTCAGGCGTAGAAAAATTGGTATATCACACAAAACTGCAATGGAAAGACCTTTTGCTGCAACTACTCACATGAAAAATAACAGCAACAAAAAAACAGATTTTGAGGACTTATAACAAGTGAAGAAGAGTTTTAAAAGAAATGATGGCGCAGTAGTGTGTGGACACACCAGGAAACCCAATCATTTAATTAAGTACAGGACAGAGGGGTAATATATAATTATAGATGAATATATCTGTAAAGTCAACGGTGATATTATGTTTGTTCCCATGTTTATGGAATGAACCTCTTGTGTTTTCTTGCGATAATAATAAACGCAATCATCGCATTTGAGATTTAATGAAAAACCGACATTATCACACTTCTGTTTTTTTGACATTTAGTAAATATGGGTAAAGTTTACACAGATATCCAATGGAAAAGCCACTACTGTTGCCTAACCCATAAAGACCAGTGCTGACATTTGCGACAGTTCCCAAATGAATTTTTCTCTCCATTTAACCATTCTTAAGTGATTTATCACCATTTTACTATATATCCTCTGTAATTGTGGGGGGGGGGGGGGGGGGGTTCAGTGAAAATCTGGTATTTTCCTATATTTAATTCCCTGATAATGTAGATAATCACAAGCTCCAATTTAAGTTGAGGGTTATTCATATCAGATACAGAGACAAACTGAGGAAAAATTTACTTTTTTTTTTAGCAAAAATATCACATAACTGAATGTAAAAACAAGTATATAAGTATGCAAGTGTATATTATCCTTGTGTGAAGCCCTATATTAATCCATAAAGACCCCAGTTATACTCTTGTGGCAGTTCCCAACTAAATTTTTCTCTTTTTCTACATATCTTAACTGAATTATCACCATTTTTAAAAAAAAAATGTTATCCTCTATTTTGCATTTATCAGTGAAAGTCAGCATTTTTTTTTTTATATTTAACTTACTAATCATGTAGATGTTCATAACAGCTCAAGGGAAATTCAAAGTTCATTATATTGCAACAGAGAAAAATGAAGAAAGTTACTTTTTCAGTAAAGGTATTGCCAACTGAACATAAAACAAGTCGTTGATCCAACTCCATGGGTTTTACTGGTGAATCAATGTTGTAGAAGATGACGGTGTTTCCACAGTAACTATGAGCCTCTGAACGTCCAAATGGGTCCTATGTGATGACCATGAAAAGGTGACAAACTGCATTTTACACCAGTTATTTACATGTATTGACAGAACTAGCAGATCAACATGCATTAAACAGTTTATATTAGTAGATGATTTTGGACGCTGGTGGATGTTTGGGTCTTTATGGGTTAAAATAACCAGAATATAAAACTGTTAAAACGTCAAAGCATAGTGAAAATGTGAAATTTTATTAATGGCATCCTTATGAATTACAAACAGAAATGATGGACAATGCAATAGTTGATTTCAGTGTTTAGTGTGTAACATTTAGCGACACCTAGTGGATAAAGTGTAATTTTGGACTTCACATTTTGTCTGATCTATGGTGGATCGACAGGTATTCGACAGTTTAGATCAGTACATATAAGTCTTTATGGGTTAAACTTACAAACTTCTATTAATATGAAGCCAGAGCAGTGGCTTTTTTGCACTGAATAAAGTTTTATCACTATAAACAAACATAAAAAAAACACTGGCACGGAAACCTTTTTATTGTGATAATATTGCCATTTTTCTTCTTTTTCAGTGAAAGCCAAAGATTATTAAGATGTTTCCACTATAGATATCCTATATCTTTGCTTTGGGATAACCTACATGGAATAATGTGTTTATATTAAGATCTGATTAAGAGGATAAACCGTAAAATCAACACCTGACTGCCTCCTCTGTAGGAAAGAGCTTTACTGTTCAAACACTCTGCATTAACTTATTTCTTTAGCAGGATCAGCCTTTTTTTTTTTTCCCAGCGTATGCGCTCTGATAAAGCTGCTGTACACTTCTTTTTTTTTTTTTTTTTTTTTTTCAATATGATGTGACAGACGCGTGACAGATGGTGATGCCAATCAAGCTGAACCTAAACAAACCCACATATGCATTCTCTGTGCACCTCTTGAATTTCTATTTAAAATAAAATAGCCTGTATAATGGTAGTTTCTTAAATTCTGATAACAGCAAAACTCCCCCTCCTCCGCAACAAGCCACTGCAAACATCTGACACTCCAAACTGCAGATCCTGATTAGAACAAACCCACTCTGTATCCTTGGCTGTACTAACCCCCAAATTACAGCGCACTGCTTGATGGAAAGGTCAATTCTACAGCAGTGCTGCAGCCATCTTGCCACTTTCAGTCGGGCAGGCAGTGAATGGATTATCAAGAGAGGATGTGTGTGTGAATGTGTGTTTGGAAAATTGTGTGCACGGCCATGGTATTTCTTCCGTTATGGGGTTTAAATCTTTTTTTTTTCCATAAGCACATATAGGCGCTGGGCTCATTTATGTGGGTAAAGCTGCAGGCCGGCCAGCCTATCTTAAATAACAATACTGCGCTATAGCGGCTGATTGAAGAGGGCGTAAATGACAAATGCTAATGTGGGAATGAATAATAAGTGCATGGTTAAAAATGACAGGCTATGTTACTCTGGTGATATTATTAAGAACATGCATTAGAAAAGTGGGGTAATTATAGTGTTTGAGCGCACATATATAATTTTTTTTGTTAAAGCCATTATTATTGTTAACATTTGTACATTTTCTGCTTCTATTCTGCTTTGGAAGTAATTGGTAATTCACCTGTTCTGGTGTGATGATTTTTATTTTTTTTTTTTGGTGATTTTTTACCTCTGCCAGGAGGTATTGTGACCACTTTGCTTTGTGTGCATGTTTGTAAGATAACTCAAACAATTATGGATGGATTTTCATGAAATTTTCAGGAAATATTGATACTGGCACAAGGAAATGATTGAATTTTGGTGATGATCAGATGGTCAGATCTGTCTTGCTGGAGGTCTGCGCTCTCCGAGTGCTTTTCTTGTTCCGAACATGCAATGAAATTTAACATATGCAAACTAGCAAAACATACATAATAATACAAATATCAAAAATCAAAACAATATTAGACAGAAGAACAGCGCAATAGTTCCATTCACATGCCCGAAAACGGGTGGGAAGAAGAGCAACTTATCTGTCCTAGTGATGTGACGTTCACAAATGAACCAAATCTTCTGAACAGCTCTTTGAAACTAACAATGGGAACCGAGTCTTTGTAAAGAGCCGTTCATTTTTTTTTTTTTCAAGGAAGGAGTGTCCGATTGCCTGTCAATTTAGCATCACTGGGGAGGCATCGGCTTTATATACAGAGTAGAAGTGAAAGAACTCCTGATGTGGTATCATTTGGATATTTACATTACAGATATCAGGTATTTTGCAAAGGTACTTGAAGTATTTTATTTGCACTACAGTTTTTTAGGTATTTAAGTACTGTAACTGCAGTGATTAATCACTGTTGTATTTTGTGCAATTTTTTCCTATGTTTCACACATTTATTGTTCTTGTTTTGAGGAGAATAAAATGTGATTTCATAAGAAAATGTTTTTTTCTTCTTCATTTTTAGTCTACAGACTAGTCCACATAATGTACTGGGGTGTTTTTGGTCCAGTTCCATCATTTGTCTAATGTCACCTCTCATGTCATGGATTTAACCCACACATTTGAACTGACTATTCTTTTTTATGGTAAGACATATTTACTGATGTGCCAATTAAACACCTTTAAAATGGAATGTCAATCATCACATGTAGCCTATTTAGTCATTCAAACATTGGTGTTTCAAAAGAACGCAAAAAACATCAAAGAACCAGTCTGTTGAACGACTCTTTTCAGTGAACGACTGCTGATTGAGCGGCTCCCTTCAAAGAACCAACAGTCCCAGCACTATCCTGCCCCCTCCCATAAAATACTGTGGCATGTTTACTGCAGTGCATTGTGGGTAGTGGGTATTTTGCTGTAAATGTGTTATTTTTATGTGCAAGAATTCAGCAGGGTTGTTGTGTTAGTATTAGTTTTGACTTAATGTGTATAGCAATGTTTATTGGCCTTTCTGTTTTGTTTTGTTTTTTGCATTTTTGTAATCTGTAAAGTTGCACCCTGGGTGAGAGCCATAGGCAGAGCAGTGGCTATCCTGTTGTGATCATTCCAACAGCCAATTTTCTCCTTGTAAAATTATAAATACACTTAATGCTCATACTTGACACAGAGCTAACTTCCAGCCAAACTTCACCAATGCTACGATATCATTCATGATATATCAGCGGCCAAAAAACCAAAACCTCCTATCTGCAGATTTACAGTTTTGACTGTTCACATTAAATGGTGAGAACAAGGATGATATTGTTAACACATAATATAGAAAGCTAGTCTGAAAACAGTAGAATATGCTTGGATATCTTTAACAAAGACCATACTATGATAAAACTAAACTTTTTTTTTTGTTTCCTGAAAAAAGTGATTTTTTCAGATAGGAGGTTTTGTATTCTGACCATCGATATGTCCCTCTTCCTTTTACATTACTCCTGTATATTTCTGTATCTATTCACACACTCATTCATCCATATACACATACATACATGTATACATATACACAACATACAAATACACATATAATCTTTAACCAATGCCTTTCTTAGTTATGCTGGCGAATAAATAAACAAATAAACTTGCTAAGATTAATTCAACATGAAGGTGAGAGACAGTGAATAACAACTTTTATAAGAATATTTCAGTTATTGCTCATTCTAATTCATTTGCACTAACCTGAATGTAATTAGTGTCTTTACTGTATATTACCGCTTGTTTTTTTTTTTATAAATAGAACACGGAATAAAACCTGCCGCTTGACACATTAAGTGCAGCAGCAGTAGCTATTAATACAGAGGTTAATAATAGCAACCACACTGCTGTAAAGTTTGAGAAGTGAGTGTGAAACAAAAGGAAAATGAATAGATGCTACATGTAACAGTGGCTTGTTTAATATTGAAATGAATCCAGAATCTTAACAGGAAAAATGAGAATCGGCTCACGCAGGTTGTTGGGTGTGAAATGAGAGCCTTGTAAAGTAATTCTCTTTAACCCATAAAGACCCCAAACAAAAAGTCTACTGATCTAAACTTTAATACCTGTTGATCCCTAATCCTATCAATAATGTCAATAATTGGTATAAATACGTTGTCATCTTTTTATGGTCATCAGATATGACCCATTTGGATGTTCAGAGGCTCCGTAGTTACCATGGAAACACCGTCATCTTCTACAACATGGATTCACCAGTAAAACCCATGATAGCAGATAGAGATGCTTTTTTTTGACGTTCAGTTATTGATCTTTGCTGAAAATGTGATATTTTCTTCAGTTTCCTCTGTTTTGATACCATAACCTGGAATATGCTCTGAGTTTTCATGAACATCTAGTAATAGTAGTAGTAGTATAGTAGTAGCAGTAGTAGGAGTAGTAGGTAGTAATTGTAGTTTATTCAGTCCAATAATTCTTTAAACAACAAACAAAAACAACATTTCCATCATTCCATATACAATCAGCAACCGAAAGGGTTTAGGCTTAAGGTAGGATTTATTTTGCCTATCCTAGTTACAATTAACACGATGTTTTCCACATGAAAACAACAATTTTCAATGTTATCATTGCTAATATACAACAGAAGAAAATACATATTTAATTTTAATTCAGGTAAATCATATCGTTATCTCAACAACCAATATTGATCCTAATCATACATTAAACATTAAATGTGGGAAAAATAGCAAAAAAAAATATATAGAATTTACAAGTGAAAAATGCCAAAAAATAGTAGATAATTTTGTAATAAATGGTAGTAAATCACTTAAAAAAAAGGTTAAATAGAGAGGAAAAATTAATTTGATGGTTTCATGGGCATTCATGGGTTAATACAAATTTAAGTCTTGACAAGAAAATAATTCAGTGATATGTAGACCATAATGTGAATGATCTATTTTTGAGCATAATCTGGAAAGTCTAAAACTAGGTGTCCAGGTGTTTGTTTTTTTTTATTCTCTAACTAAATTATAATATATATATTATAATAAAAGAGACCAAGGTTGCCCAAGTAAGACACTGCAATAACAACAGGATGTCTCCAAAATGGAAAACAATAGTAAAAAAACACATAAGTCAACACAAATAAATTTAAATGAAATGTACAATATGACAATTGTTATTAAGATAATTTATTCTTGAGATGAAATACATTCCCCTTTGAGTGTCCTGATGAAGTAAAAAATAAATATAAGAGTTTTCCTCCCACTCAAAGTTAGTTTGTACCTACCACAAGTTCTAAAAGTAACTGAAGTATGTGGGAATTGACTTAAGATCTGATTGATATAAAGAATGTCATCTGCATATAAAGATATTCTCTGTCTTTTAACAAATCTATCTATACACGCTATGAAGTTCTTTTATACCATTCCACTTGGGGGGAAAGCTTCTTCAGGATCCAAAGACATGATTATATCTGGCAGCTGAGTGTTGGATTTTGTATGCAAAACATTATAAAGCAGTCTTAGATTAAGGCAAGATCTATCTTTAATTAATCAGCATTCAACAGAAAGATAATTAAAGTAAATTTTTGTAAAAGCATAGATTAGCATAAATTCAAAGAGTCAGTAAATGAGGGAATTAAGGGGGATCATTTCTTTGCTTGGATGCCAACAGACCTAGGGATATAGCAGTTTGCATCAACTGCAGAAAAGAATAGTTAAATTCCAGTTCAGATGAAGAATTTGGGTTCAGGTAGTTGATGCCATATCTGAGGTATTGAATTGCCTTACTGTTGGATGCTACTAGTGGGTGAGAATCTGGTTTTGACGGGTTGATATGTAAAGTGTCATGACATCACTTTTGTTATGATTTGTGCTATATAAATAAAAATTGATTGATTGACTGATTATTATAAACTGAATACAGTGTAGTGATTGAGATGGAAGGAGTCTGCATCTGTGTTATTTGAACAGAAACGTCTGAGCTGCTCATCAATCAGAATTAGAATTATAGACGTAACTCATTATCATAATCTCTATTCTAAATAATAGTTAACTGGAAAATGATGACAAATATTGTCACAGATCAAAAATCTAACAGATAGATAGATAGATAGATAGATAGATAGATAGATAGATAGATAGATAGAGAGTAGAAGATAGATAGATAGATAGATAGATAGATATAGATAGATAGATAGATAGATAGATATAGCTTTTAAAACATTGGAAAATTGTAAAGTGCTGCACGAACATAAAAGGAGATAAAACTAAAACAAGATGAGAATGGACCAACCAGGCAGGATTACTGAACCACATAGATCTGAAACTACATCCGCAAATGACGGTCCATCAGTTCTGGTTTCATCTCCAGCACAGGTGTCAAACATGCGGCCCGGGGGCCAATATCGCTTCCGCCAAAGGGTCCAGTGCCGGCCCGTGGGATGAGTTTGTGAAATGCAAAAGTTACACTGAAGATATTAACGATCAATGGTGTCAAAATCATTTTAACTCAGGTTCCACATACCACCATACGTCCAATTAGATTTCAAGTGGGTCAGAACCAGTAAAATATGATCAGAAATACCTATAAATATGACAAGCCCAAACTTGCTCTTTGGCTTTTTTTTTTTTGTTGGTGTAAAAAAGTAAAATTACATGAAAATGTTTACATTGCCAAACTATACTTTTACAAAAAATGTGAATACTTGAACAAATATGAAGAAAACAGAAATGTCGTAAGAAAAGTAAAACCAATTTGAACCAAAAATTCTGCCTGTTACTACGAAATGTTTTGGTGCTATTGTAACGCACATGTGGTAAATGATAAACTGATAACCGAGGGCGAATATTGTTCAAATATGTACTTGTTTTTCCTAGAACAATTCAAGTTCTTCATGTTCTTCAGATTTTTAAGGAACTTTGTAGATGTAAACCTGATCATAATAGGAAGTTTACTTTTTTCATTGTTATTATTTTACTGGTCCGGCCCACTTGAGCTCAAATTGGACTGAATGTTGGAACTGAACTAACATGAGTTTGACAGACCTGATCTACATCCTGCCCGTCCATGGGAGTGGATCTCTCCTTCATTGCGGTTCTTCCAGAGGTTTCTTTATTCTTACTGGGTTTTTGGAGTTTTTCCTTGCCGAGAAAGAGCATCTAAGGACGGGGGATACCCGGGACATTAATCAATTTCTGTCATTGCCTGTTTATTTGACTGTTTGTTTTCATATTCAACAAATTCTGTATAGCCCTGTGAGGTGACCTTATTGTGATACTAGGTTCTACAGAAAAAACTGAACTGAATATAGACAAGGCATACACAGCAATAGACATGCAGATACAGATGCAAACACACACTAGTAATGTGTCGGTCAATATTACAATACTACTTATGTAGTATTGTAATATTGCAGGTCATAAATGGTAGTTTTTTGAAATTGATAATGCGTTTTGTTTACATAATGGAGAATTCAGTTCATCCTAAAGCCTTCTACGTCTGAAAGAGGCAGATGTTTGTTTTTTTTAAATTGGGAATCTACAAAAATAATGTTATGATATTGGATGAAACACTGTATTTTTTTCACAATCGAATCTGAACATATAATCAAATCGGAAGCTGTAATGTCTGTCAACATTATTTATTTGTAGTTTGTTGTCCTGGTAAAGCCACAGTTATAAACTTCATTGATCCAAATGCTGCACCATAAGTTTTCCAGGAAATCATCTTTTAAAAAAAAAGAAACAAAACAAAAAATACGCCTTGTTAACAGTATCGTGATATATCGCCATATATCATATTGTTGATTCTAGTGTTGTGATTTGTATTGTATCGCCAGATCTTGCCCGATACACACCCCTAGTAGTTTAGAAGTTTTGCTGCTGTATTTGTTTTACAGCTTGTCTTACTTTATATACTTAAGAATAATTTGGTATCTGATCATTCTCAGTCATTTGTGTTTGTACTTTATGCTGTGTGACTATAGGATGTGCTGTGTGGATTGTTAAAAAGCTAAAAGTAAATATTCCCCCAAAAATGAAGAAATCTCACCATAGTGTTGAGTCTGGAGGGTGGACTGGGGGTTCTCATATTACAGATGAAGGTCTATCAGTGGGAGACAAAGAACCAATCCTTACCTCAGGGCCGAGCAGCCTCCACATTAACCTTCTCTATCAATAATTAAAGAGCTGGCACAAGATACAAACACTAAACCCTCATTAGACTGATAAATTGATGATATATGGGAGCTTTCTCTGTGGTGCATTAATTGGTTTGCTTGTAGAATAGGCTGTAATGAAAAGTAAAAAAAAAAAAAAAAAGTGGCTTGTTGAAATTTATTGCTGCAGAATATATTGTTATGCAACAAAATATACAGCTGGAAGGCTTTCGCATCCCATGGCTGTCAACAGTTCTGAATCACCGGCCAAAATTAAAAGCTATCTGCGTCTGTTGTGTTACACGTTCACTATTATAATCAAGATTTTGGAGTGAGGTACTGTTTGAGATGGGTATTTTTTGATTGTTAACCACAAAGCAACACGTTTTCCATTTCTGTCTTTTCTTTTTCTTATTTTCTGGTATCTAACATCTAATCAACATCTCATCAACATTTGCATTCATTTCCAGTTGTGCTTCCGTCTACCTGATGGATGTATTAGGTTATATACGTAACGGAAATGAAGGCTGAAACCAAAACTACTACTGAAAGAAAATAATAAATACACATGTAAGCAGAATGGACAAAGGCTCAACATGAATGTTTTAATAAGATAAAACTATAAGAAATGCAGCATGATTTCAATTATATAAAACTGCTTTGTTGTAATTTGTCCAAATGTCATGGTTCACCGGCAGAATAATGCATAATATTGCACAATGTTTTAATCCTTTCTTATGTTTAAAAAAAAAAAAGAAAAAGAAACTATAAAACTAATGAAAATACAAAGAAAGAAAGATAAAGAAAAGAAGACAGACAAAGAGGAACAATTAATAGTAATAAAAAAAATTAAATACACAGATAAGTAAACTGAGTAAAAGGCATAAATAAATATATATATATATATATATTATATATATATATAATATATATATTAATATAAAATTAACTCACAGAAAAAAATATCTGCACAATGTTTTAATCCTTTTCTTATATTTGAAAAAAAAAAAGAAACTATAAAAACAAATGAAAATACAAAGAAAGAAAGATAAAGAAGACGGACAAAGAAGGAAGAACAAATAATGGTCATAAAAAAAAAAACTCCTATAAGCAAACTGAGTAAAATGTAATAAATACACACACAAAAAAAAAAATTTAAAAAAATATCTGACCCACAAAATAAATAAGTGCATACAATCATATGCTGGTGATGTCATTCATTTATTTTTTTAATCAAATTTTTTTTTTAAATTGATTAACAGTATTTTTGCTTTTTGTATTCTTGTTATACACACCTACATTTTTCATTTTTGATCCAATATGGCACTCACTACTAATGCTCCCGCTAAAACAACTACAACTGAAGTGAAAAAAATGTCAAACACCAAATAAGAATCTAAATTAACCCATGCAGACCCAGTGCTACTTTTGTGGCAGGTTGAAAATGATTTCTTTCTCTATTTAACCTTTCCTCAGTGATTTATCACTATTTATTGTAAATTATATCCTCTATGTTTGGCATTTTTCACTGTAAATCATGTATTTTCCTATATTTTATTTAGATGTTCATGAAAACTTAAAAAAGTCAAAGGTTATTATAAAAACAGAGAAAATGGAAGAAAGTGACTTTTTCTGCAAAGATATTAATAACTGAAAATAAACTGTCTCCATCCATTGGGTTTTGCTGGTAAGTCAATGTTGTAGAAGATGATGGTGTTTCCATGGTAACTATGGAGCCTCTAAATGTCCAAATGGGTCAATCTGATGACCATGAAAACATGACAAACTGTATTTTATACCAATTATTACATGTTTGGATGTGATTGGTGAATCAGAAGTTTTTAAACATCTACAGTAGATGGTTTTGGTCACTGGTGGATGTTTGGGTCTTTATTAGGGTGTATTGGCAAAAATCTAGCAAACGATACAAATCACAATATGAGGATCATGATACGATATATCACAATATATCATGATAATGTTAAAAAGGCAATTTTTGGTTTGTTTCTTTTTTTCTTTTTTTTTTTTTAAGATTATTTCCTGAAAGAATTGAATTACACTCAAAATATGTACAAATACAAAACACATTTTTATTTGATCGGAAGTGGATCTAATGTTATATCATAAATGTTTCTAATTCTCCCAGTTTCCAAAGGAACTACCATCCGCCACTCGCAGACAGTAAAAAGTGCTTTTAGGATGCTTCAAATAACAATTAAACAGTGTTAAATAATAATAAATAAGATACAAGCATTAAAGAAAACCAAAAAACAAAACTGAACTTCCGTTATATCTACATTTGAATAAATACCTAAAAATATCGATACAGTATTGTGAAATGAAATATCGTGATATACTGCAGAAACCGATATTTCTTACACCCTGTTGAGCCGCATTATGTAATAAATTCCCATTATGTAATAAAAGTTCAAAATGTAATAAGAATGTCACGTCATCTTGTTTTGTATGTAATAAACTGAAGCATTTTGTAATAAACTATGTCAACGCATTATATAGTAAATTTTTTCACATTATGTAGTAAGTTATTACAATTTGAGAAATTCATTACAAAATGCACTTGACACATTTTTATTTTAAAAAAAAAAATGTAATAACATGGTTCATTATGTAATAACAATCTAAATTAATATAATTTCAGAGCAATTTAGAAGAAATTAGTCACAGGAGCTCCAGGTAATGGAATCAGAACTGTAACCACACAGTTTACAGATTAATTTAGCACATTATTATTCTATTGACGTGTCAGTTGTGTCTGATACAGTATTTTATGATCTTGGAAAAATGTTCCTTGACACCCTCAGATGGAACAGCAAACATTTATTGTCGTTTTATCCGTTTAGTCACAGAGATCAGCTCCAGTCCATATGTGAACGCTCTTCCCGTCTCTCTGCGCCTTCCCCGAATGTGTCCAGTGCATTTTGTACTAAATTTCTCAAATTGTAATAACTTATGACATAATGTGAAAAAATGTACTACATAATGCATTGAGGTAGTTTATTACAAAATGCGTCAGTTTATTACATAATGTGGCTTTATTACAAGATAACGTGACATTCTTATTACATTTTGAACTTTTATTACATAATAGGAATTTATGACATAACGCGGCTCAACAGGCCCTTCCATATATGACATCACTGGTTTCCAATTTTTTTTCAAATTCTCCCAGCTTGTCGTTAAGTGTGTATGTTGAGCTGCATTATGTAATAAATTCCCATTATGTAATAAAAGTTCAAAATGTAATAAGAATGTCACGTCATCTTGTAATAAAAACGCATTATGTAATAAACTATGCTGACGTATTTTGACACATTTTTATTAAAAAAAAAAAAAAAAAAAAAAAAAGTAATAGCATGGTTCATTATGTAATAACAATCCAAATTAATATAATTTTGGGCAATTTAGAAGAATTTAGTCACAGGAGCTACAGGTAATGGAATCAGAACTGTAACCACAGTTTACAGATGAAATTAAAAACGTGTCCAGTGCATTTTGTAATAAATTTCTCAATTGTAATAACTTACTACATAATGTGAAAAAATTTACTACATAATGCACTGAGATAGTTTATTACAAAATGCGTCAGTTTATTACATAATGCGGCTTATTACAAGATGACATGACATTCTTATTACATTTTGAACTTTTATTACATAATGGGAATTTTTACATAATGCGGCTCAACACACCCCAAGTCTTTTATGGGTTAACGAAATGTTCTCAAACTATATAACAATAACCTTGTTGAGCAGCATTATTTAATAAACTGACGCATTTTGTAATAAACTACGTCAACGCATTATGTTGTAAATTTTTTCACATTATGTAGTAAGTTATTACAATTTGAGAAATTTATTACAAAATGCACTTGACACATTTTTATTTTCAGGAAAATGTAATGTGCTAAATTAATGTGTAAACTGTGTGGTTACAGTTCTGATTCCATTACCTGGAGCTCCTGTGACTAATTTCTTCTAAAGTGCTCTGAAATTATTTTAATTTGCATTGTTATTACATAATGAACCATGTTATTACTTTTTTTTTTTTTTTTTAAATAAAAATGTGTCAAGTGCATTTTGTAATAAATTTCTCAATTGTAATAACTTACTACATAATGTGAAAAAATTTACTACATAATGCGTTGACGTAGTTTATACACAGTGCGTCAGTTTATTACATAATGCGGCTTTATTACAAGATGACGTGACATTCTTATTACATTTTGAACTTTTATTACATTATGGGAATTTGTTACATAATGCGGCTCAACACACTCCAAGTCTTTTTATGGGTTAATGAAATTTTCTCTAACTATATAACAATAACCTATAGATGCAGGTTTTGAACACAAACCTTCATTCACTTTTCCATTCATGTAAGTTTAATGCATCTTCATTTCCATTCTATATCCTGGACTCCTGCAAGCTTGTCTGTTTATATAATTTAACTGTAACTTAAGTGAAGTTCAATCTCCTTATCTACCATTTTTTACGACTACAGTGACACAGTAGATTATTATTATGTATGAATACAGTTAACATCCTAGGGCGTTTCAATCTAAAGGTCAGCATTTATCAGCCCTTTTAAATCTGCTGCTGTGGCTGCCTGCCGATGGCATCTCCTATCTGTGGAAGAGGATTAGTAAGACAATCACACAGAAAATGTCTTATTGCCTCTTATTGCCCCTCAAGGGCTTAAAAAATGTTGACCTCACCTCGGGGCGTTGCTGAGACAATAATGAACTCAATATAACTCGATGAAAAAGAGAAAAGAAAATGCAAGGTTTGAACCAAGGACGACAGTCTGTGGATGCGGAGGTATTCTGGCAGAAGTCGCTTTCCATTGACCCTCAAACTGCGCAAATATAACTTGCACCTAAAAATGTACCTAATGGAAAAACAACTATTTTGCCAAAAGTCTCATTTTTCAATTCAAAGTTTTTGCGCTGGCTAGAGGTGGTTTTTCAGGCATAGCGCAAATGGAATATCACACAAAACTGCAATGGAAAGAGCTTTTTTCGCAACTAGAGTTCGGTGAATTAAAAAAACAGATGTTGACGTACGTTACAAGTGAAGAAGAAGAAGGAGAAACATGTCGCAGTACCAGGAAACCCAATCATTTTTTAAATTTAGTACGAGATAACTGGGGTAATATATAATAATGAATATATCTGTAAATCAACACCATATTTATGTTCATCGTCATGTTTATGGAATGACTTCTCATGTCATCTCGCGATAATAATAAACAAATCATCGCATTTGGGATTTAATGGAAAAACCGAAATTATGCACTTCTGTTTTTTCAACATTTTGTAAATATCGGTAAAGTTTTGTGCAGATGTCCAACGGAAAAGCAACTAGTGTTGGGAGTAACGCGTTACAAAAGTAATGCATTACAGTAATGGATTACTTTTTGCTGTTAAGCAGTAGTATTAGGCGTGACTTATCAATTTTCCGAAAATAAAAGAACTAGCGATATGTGTTGTTTTACTGCTATTTGTTGTCGTACTGCTGTTTGTTGTCGTTTTACTGCTATTGTTGTCGTTTTACTGCTATGTGTTGTTTTACTGCTGTTTGTTGTCGTTTTACTGCTATGTGTTGTCGTTTTACTGCTGTTTGTTGTCGTTTTACTGCTGTTTGTTGTTGTTTACTGCTATGTGTTGTCGTTTTACTGCTGTTTGTTGTCGTTTTACTGCTGTTTGTTGTCGTTTTACTGCTGTTTGTTGTCGTTTTACTGCTGTTTGTTGTCGTTTTACTGCTGTTTGTTGTCGTTTACTGCTGTTTGTTGTCGTTTTACTATGTTTGTCGTTTTACTGCTGCTTGTTGTCGTTTACTACTGCTATGTGTGTCGTTTTACTGCTGTTTGTTGTCGTTTTACTGCTGTTTGTTGTCGTTTTACTGCTGTTTGTTGTCGTTTTACTGCTGCTTGTTGTCGTTTTACTGCTGCTTGTTGTCGTTTTACTGCTATGTGTTGTCCTTTTACTGCTATGTGTTGTCCTTTTACTGCTGCTTGTTGTCGTTTTACTGCTGTTTGTTGTCGTTTTACTGCTGCTTGTTGTCGTTTTACTGCTATGTGTTGTCGTTTTACTGCTGCTTGTTGTCGTTTTACTGCTGTTTGTTGTCGTTTTACGCTGCTTGTTGTCGTTTTACTGCTATGTGTTGTCGTTTTACTGCTGTTGTTGTCGTTTTACTGCTGCTTGTTGTCGTTTTATTGCTGTTTGTTGTCGTTTTACTGCTATGTGTTGTCGTTTTACTGCTGCTTGTTGTCGTTTTACTGCTGCTTGTTGTCGTTTTACTGCTGCTTGTTGTCGTTTTACTGCTATGTGTTGTCGTTTTACTGCTATGTGTTGTCGTTTTACTGCTGTTTGTTGTCGTTTACTGCTGTTTGTTGTCGTTTTACTGCTGTTTGTTGTCGTTTTACTGCTATGTGTTGTCGTTTTACTGCTGCTTGTTGTCGTTTTACTGCTGTTTGTTGTCGTTTACTGCTGTTTGTTGTCGTTTTACTGCTGCTTGTTGTCGTTTTACTGCTATGTGTTGTCGTTTTACTGCTGCTTGTTGTCGTTTTACTGCTGTTTGTTGTCGTTTTACTGCTGCTTGTTGTCGTTTCTGCTGCTTGTTGTCGTTTTACTGCTGTGTTGTTGTTTTACTGCTGTTTGTTGTCGTTTTACTGCTATGTTTGTCGTTTTACTGCTGTTTGTTGTCATTTTACTGCTGTTGTTGTCGTTTTACTGCTATGTGTTTCGTTTTACTGCTATGTGTTGTCGTTTTACTGCTATGTGTTGTCGTTTTACTGCTGTTTGTTGTCGTTTTACTGCTATGTGTTGTCGTTTTACTGCTATGTGTTGTCGTTTTACTGCTGTTTGTTGTCGTTTTACTGCTGTTTGTTGTCGTTTTACTGCTGTTTGTTGTCGTTTTACTGCTGTTTGTTGTCGTTTTACTGCTGCTTGTTGTCGTTTTACTGCTGTTTGTTGTCGTTTTACTGCTGTTTGTTGTCGTTTTACTGCTATGTGTTGTCGTTTTACTGCTGCTTGTTGTCGTTTTACTGCTGTTTGTTGTCGTTTTACTGCTGCTTGTTGTCGTTTTACTGCTATGTGTTGTCGTTTTACTGCTGTTTGTTGTCGTTTTACTGCTGTTTGTGTCGTTTTACTGCTGTTTGTTGTCGTTTTACTGCTATGTTGTCGTTTTACTGCTGCTTGTTGTCGTTTTACTGCTGCTTGTTGTCGTTTTACTGCTGCTTGTTGTCGTTTTACTGCTATGTGTTGTCGTTTTACTGCTATGTGTTGTCGTTTTACTGCTGTTTGTTGTCGTTTTACTGCTGTTTGTTGTCGTTTTACTGCTGTTTGTGTGTTTTACTGCTATGGTTGTCGTTTTACTGCTGCTTGTTGTCGTTTTACTGCTGTTTGTTGTCGTTTTACTGCTGTTTGTTGTCGTTTTACTGCTGCTTGTTGTCGTTTTACTGCTATGTTGTCGTTTTACTGCTGTTTGTTGTCGTTTTACTGCTGTTTGTTGTCGTTTTACTGCTGCTTGTTGTCGTTTTACTGCTATGTGTTGTCGTTTTACTGCTGTTTGTTGTCGTTTTACTGCTGCTTGTTGTCGTTTTACTGCTGCTTGTTGTCATTTTACTGCTGCTTGTTGTCGTTTTACTGCTGTTTGTTGTCGTTTTACTGCTGTTTGTTGTCGTTTTACTGCTGTTTGTTGTCGTTTTACTGCTGTTTGTTGTCGTTTTACTGCTGTTTGTTGTCGTTTTACTGCTATGTGTTGTCGTTTTACTGCTGCTTGTTGTCGTTTTACTGCTGTTTGTTGTCGTTTTACTGCTGTTTGTTGTCGTTTTACTGCTGCTTGTTGTCGTTTTACTGCTATGTGTTGTTGTTTTACTGCTGTTTGTTGTCGTTTTACTGCTGTTTGTTGTCGTTTTACTGCTATGTGTTGTCGTTTTACTGCTGTTTGTTGTCATTTTACTGCTGTTTGTTGTCGTTTTACTGCTGTTTGTTGTCGTTTTACTGCTGCTTGTTGTCGTTTACTGCTATGTGTTGCGTTTTACTGCTGTTTGTTGTCGTTTTACTGCTGCTTGTTGTCGTTTTACTGCTGCTTGTTGTCATTTTACTGCTGCTTGTGTCATTTACTGCTGTTTGTTGTCGTTTTACTGCTGTTTGTTGTCGTTTTACTGCTGTTTGTTGTCGTTTTACTGCTGTTTGTTGTCGTTTTACTGCTATGTGTTGTCGTTTTACTGCTGTTTGTTGTCGTTTTACTGCTGTTTTTGTCGTTTAATGCTGTTTGTTGTCGTTTTACTGCTGCTTGTTGTCGTTTTACTGCTATGTGTTGTTGTTTTACTGCTGTTTGTTGTCGTTTACTGCTGTTTTTGTCGTTTTACTGCTATGGTTGGTCGTTTTACTGCTTTTGTTGTCATTTACTGCTGTTTGTTGTCGTTTTACTGCTATGTGTTGTCGTTTTACTGCTGTTTGTTGTCGTTTTACTGCTGTTTGTTGTCGTTTTACTGCTATGTGTTGTCGTTTTACTGCTGTTTGTTGTCGTTTTACTGCTATGTGTTGTCGTTTTACTGCTATGTGTGTGTTGTTTTACTGCTATGTGTTTCGTTTTACTGCTATGTGTTGTCGTTTTACTGCTGTTGTTGTCGTTTTACTGCTGTTTGTTTCGTTTTACTGCTATGTGTTGTCGTTTTACTGCTGCTGTTGTCGTTTTACTGCTGTTTGTTGTCGTTTTACTGCTGCTTGTTGTCGTTTTACTGCTATGTTTGTCGTTTTACTGCTGCTTGTTGTCGTTTTACTGCTGTTGTTGTCGTTTTACTGCTGCTTTGTCGTTTTACTGCTATGTGTTGTCGTTTTACTGCTGTTTGTTGTCGTTTTACTGCTGCTTGTTGTCGTTTTACTGCTATGTGTTGTCGTTTACTGCTTTTGTTGTCATTTTACTGCTGTGTTGTCGTTTTACTGCTGTTTGTTGTCGTTTTACTGCTGTTGTTGTCGTTTTACTGCTGTTTGTTGTCGTTTTACTGCTGTTGTTGTCGTTTTACTGCTATGTGTTGTCGTTTACTGCTATGTTTGTCCTTTTACTGCTGCTTGTTGTCGTTTTACTGCTGTTGTTGTCGTTTTACTGCTGTTTGTTGTCGTTTTACTGCTGTTTGTTGTCGTTTTACTGCTGTTTGTTGTCGTTTTACTGCTGCTTGTTGTCGTTTCTGCTGTTGTTGTCATTTTACTGCTGTTTGTTGTCGTTTTACTGCTGCTTGTTGTCGTTTTACTGCTATGTGTTGTGTTTTACTGCTGTTTGTTGTCGTTTTACTGTATGTTTGTCGTTTTACTGCTGTTTGTTGTCTTTACTGCTGTTTGTTGTCTTTTACTGCTATGTGTTGTCGTTTTACTGCTATGTGTTGTCGTTTTACTGCTATGTGTTGTCGTTTTACTGCTATGTGTTGTCGTTTTACTGCTGTTTGTTGTCGTTTTACTGCTGTTTGTTGTCGTTTTACTGCTATGTGTTGTCGTTTTACTGCTGTTTTGTCGTTTTACTGCTGTTTGTTGTCGTTTTACTGTTTGTTGTCGTTTTACTGCTATGTGTTGTCGTTTTACTGCTGTTGTTGTCGTTTTACGGCTGTTTGTTGTCGTTTTACTGCTGTTGTTGTCGTTTTACTGCTATGTGTTGTCGTTTTACTGCTGTTTGTTGTCGTTTTACTGCTGTTGTTGTCGTTTTACTGCTATGTGTTGTCGTTTTACTGCTGCTGTTGTCGTTTTACTGCTGTGTTGTCGTTTTACTGCTATGTTTGTCGTTTTACTGCTGTTTGTTGTCGTTTTACTGCTGTTTGTTGTCGTTTTACTGCTATGTGTTGTCATTTTACTGCTGTTTGTTGTCGTTTTACTGCTGTTTGTTGTCGTTTTACTGCTATGTGTTGTCGTTTTACTGCTGTTTGTTGTCGTTTTACTGCTATTTGTTGTCGTTTTACTGCTATGTGTTTTCGTTTTACTGTTATGTGTTGTCGTTTTACTGCTATGTGTTGTCGTTTTACTGCTATGTGTTGTTGTTTTACTGCTATGTTGTCGTTTTACTGTGTTGTTGTCTGTCTGTAAATTCTTGCACTCAACCTGAGAGCTTTGCCTCAATTTCGTTGTACTTGGTACAATGACAATAAAGAGATTCTGATTCTGATTCTGATCTGGGCAAACACATGTGGGGTCACCATGGAAACTGCGGACAAACCCACATGGGTCCCTTGTATGCAGCCCAACTGTAACCCTTCTGGGGCCCACATGGACATGCTGGCTGGGTATTACAGTTTGGAAGTAACTCGCACAACGTTAGTATTCACAGTACTTGGTGGTCAAAGAAACCCAGCCTTATTCCACAGACTTTTCTACACCGTGTTCTGAAGGAGGGCGGCCGGGGTTCCATCATGCGTGAGGCGAAGCATGAAATTTGATTGAGAGAACACGGAGCTTATAAAAGGGAACGACAACACTGGAAAGGTTCGCCGCTACCTGGCAAATTTGTCTTTATAATGTATGTTTATGCAGGCACAGCTGGAAGGTCTGGAGAGGCAGAAAGAGGAAGAGGAGCAGAGCCGACCAGGTGATGGAGTGTGAAAGTGAAGACCAAGAGGGATGAAGCTCCACTTTACAGAGGTGCGATTCAGCGACCGACTGTCTCACATCGACTCCCCTAAAGGAATCTGCAGACAGGACTTGACAGTCTTTTGGCATTTTCAGCTCTACTTTCTTCCTCTCCTTCAACCTCACTCACCTCACTGTATGTCCTCTCTTTTCATCATCCCTTCTCCTCTCCTCTTTTTTTTCCTTTTTTGCCTCATTTCACCTTGCCTGTCCTGTCATTTTCTGTCTTTTCCTTTCATCCTCCTTCCTCTTCTTTCATCCATTCGGTTTCCTCACCTGGCCTTTCACCATCTGCCCACACACCTTCTTCTTTTCTGCTCTTGGCTTCTGCTCTTCCTGCCATTTCTCTTCTTTCATCCCTTTGCTTAATCTTTCACAGTACACACAAAGTAGGCATTAAATCATTAAATGGTAAATACAGAGTTATGACAAAAGCGAGCGCTGCTATGAAACTGAGATATGTTTCTGAAAGAGCCGCTTGTGATGGATGAGTTGATATTTTTGCTAAAATACTGAAAACTTCCATTTTTTTTCTCAAAAATGTAAACACAAAACCCATAACTTGTGGAAGACCTTGAACCCTTGTAGCAAAATGTATTGCCTTAAAACAGTTGTGTATGTGCTTTAAATCAAAACAAAGAACATAAATAAAACCGAACTGAGCAGTCATTCCATACAAGATCAAAATACAAAAAAAAACAAACACAAAACAGCTATATATTTCGTCATATAGCTTTAACAGTGAGCCTGTTTATAGGCACACCAATACTACGATCATTATCCGATTTCTGAAGCTGTCAGATTATTTAAGTGATCGTGTAAACAGGATACGTTTTATCAGATAACAGCAAATATCTGATTATGAGAAATAAGATCAACACACCTGGATTTCTCCCCAATACTCCAACGTTTTCCTGTATGTATACAAGTGAATCCAGTTTTTCAACCTTGGGGTCGGGACCCCACATGGGGTCACCTGGAATTTCTAGTAATTGATAAAACTAATTTTTAAAACTTAATAAAAAATATATGGTGAGTTGACAGAGACAATCACATACATAACAGACATGACAAACTGTGAAGCTGAAACTGCAGCACTGTGCTTCTGTTTCTGTCAAATGTTCATTGTGGTCAGTTTCAGATGCTGCAGCTCTTTCATAATTCATAGTTTGAGTTCTTGTTTGTTCAGTATTAATTGTCCTCGTAAATCCAAGCTGGCTCTGGACAGATCCTGACCAAGGAAAAGAAAATTCTTTTGTGCAGTAATCTACACCTGGATTTACTGCCTCTGTCCACAGTAATATACATTATATAGACTAAATGTCCTCTAAAATTAACTTTTATTTGTAACATAGTATAGCAAACTATTACATGATCAAAACAAATTATTTTAGCAAAACAAATCTCTTCGTCTTGAATGTCTGGGGTTGCCAGAAATTAGTGAGTCATTAGGGGTCATGAGCCAAAAAAGGTTGGGAACCACTGGGTTAATCTGTTTTTTTTTTTTTGTTCTTTTATGTGTGTGCATGTGTAAACTATTAAAATTGTAGAGAACAGAAGTGACGTCATCAAACATGAACGTAAGACAACAGGAAGTTTAAGTCTGCAATCACTACGTACGTACATACAAACGCCGAAGGTTTTCTGAGTTTCATATTTCTTAACCCTTTATCGGGCAAGTGACTATTTTGGTAAAGTCAGTATACAGTACAAGACAGTGATAGCAACAGTTCCAGTGAGGACAGTGAGTCAACAATCTGAGGTCAAATTTGGTCTACAGGGTCTGTCAGGTCCACCTCTGCAGAAACAGTGAGCGTAATGGGTAGGAACCAAATATGGTAACTTCATTGACCATGACTTTCTATAAAGCAATTTATAAAAATCACAAAAGTAATACAGTCTTGTTATGTCCTCCAATAACACACCAAGGTTGACATTTTGAATTTCAGTGTATTTCTATGAGTGCCCTATAAAGGGGTAAGTCCATGTAAATGTGTGAAATCTTACAGTTATCCAATTACTCCCAGATATTGGACTTTTACAGTCACGTAACAGACTCCTGATGCAGGGAGACTCTGTATTAGTGAAGGGATGTTGTTGAACCACTGCTGTACATGACTTGGTGGTGAAACAAACACTTCATATAGTTCATCATCATCAGCAAACATTGTGAACAATTTGCCATGGTTGTGTGTGGGCTACAATGTGCATTAATTGTGTATAACTTCTGTTGCTTGGTAATTATAATCCATCCCAAGTAGATGAAAGCGCTCTCATGAATGAAAACCTAAAGTCCATTCAATAATACTTTTCACTTTTTCTTGCCGTCTGAGATTAGGCATTTCATTGAATAATTATCGGACTGTGAGGCCTCGCTGGAGATAAATAATAAATGTGCTTTTTGTTTAACCCATGAAGACCCATTGGTACTTTTGAAGCAGTTCCCAAATGAATCTTTCTCTATTTTTAACCTTTCTTAAGTGCTTTATTACCATTTATTGTAATATTATCCTTTGAATTTTGAATTTTTAAGTGAAAATCTTCCATGTCCCTGTATTTAATGAACTGATCATGTAGATTTTTATAAATGCTCAGATCAAAGTTGAGGGTTATTAATTAGAAACAGAGAAAACAGAAAAAAAGTGATTTTTTTTCAGCAAATATATGATTAACTGAACATAAACCAAGCGTCTTACAACTTACTGTTAAAATGTCAAAGCATGGATTTGGTGGATTTGATGGAACATGCAATAGTTTATTTATTTCAGTGTTCACCTAGTGACATCTAAAGTGTAGATTTGACCTTCACATTTTGTCTAATGTATGGTGGTAACAAAAAATGTGAAAATCCCTCTACAGACAGGATTTCCTATATTCTAGGCCTCTTAGTTAAGTGGATTATAACTCTGGTCAACACATGTAGGTGATGTTAATGCACTTTAACAACCCTTTAAGACCTAGAACTAATCTATGGTAATGATTTACATTGCTCATTATAGTATTACCCTCTGTATTTTGCTTCTTTTTTTTTTCCTCAGTGAGAATCAATTTTTTTCCCCCCTATATTTCACTGATCATTGCAGATTTTTGCAAAAGTAAATTTAAAGGTTAAAGGTCAAAATTTAGAGGAAAAAGTGACATTTTCAGCAAATATCATTAATTAAACAGTGTGTCCATCCACTGTCATTGATCCAACTCCATGGGTTTTACTAGGTGAATCAATGCTGTAGAAGATGACGGTGTTTCCACGGTAACTACCGAGCTTCAGAATGTCCAAATGCGATCATGAAAAGATGACAAACTGTATTTTACACCAATTATTTACATGGATTGATAGGATTAGTGGATCAACAGGTATTAAACAGTTTAGATCAGTAGATGCTTTTGGTCGCTAATTGCTGTTTGGGTCTTTCTGCGTTAATTACATTTGTAGATTTATATGAAATGCAACTTTGAGAAGACATTAGAGCTGTAAAAACTGTGACTGTGTGAATGTCAACCTGAAAAATGCGGTTGTGTTGAGCAAAGAAAAAGCTATTCTGCTGAATCTTGCAAGCGGTGTGTGATTGTGTTCTTGTGTTTTCAAACGGTGCACACAGACCAAAAGGTGTGACAATATTTTACACCAATTATTTACATGTATTGATAGGATTAGTGGATCAGTAGTCATTAAACCAGTGTTTTTCAACCTTGGGGTCGCGACCCTGTGTGAGGTCACCTGAAATTTCTAGTAATTGATTAAAAAAAAAAAAAAACAATTACTAACTAAAATATTTCTTAAGGATTCAATATATATTTCCTTTTAATTAAAGCACCACCACTTTTTCTAATCAAAAATCAAGTTCAAATAAATGGAATATGTTGATTGTGACTGTGTCCGGGTAGGTTGAATCGTAGGAACGCACATGGTCACATGATCAGGTCAGTCAGAAAACCAGACGGAACAGAGTATATGTATGTATTTATATTACATATAGCCTAAATGTCATCTACAATTAATGTTTATTTGCAACATAGTATAGCAAACTTACATGATCAAAAACAAATACATTTTTTTCTGTGCTTGACTATGCTGGTTTGTGTCTATATTATTATTATGATGATGATGATGATGATGATGATGATGATGATGATGATGATGATGTATATTTGGCTATTCATAATGACATGTTGTAATGTTGTATATGCGAAAGAACATAAACTGTATATAGGCATAACCTTCCATTCATGTCTGTCCAGCCTCTTGCTTTATAATTGTATTTATTCTTTTTATGTATATTTGTTATATGAAAAACTCAAAGATATTGACCAGAAAAACAAAACAAAAAACTAATTGATTTTAGCAAAAAATGTCTCCGTTTTGAATGTCTGGGGTCACCAGAAATTTGTTAAAATGGGGTCACGAGTCAAAAAAGGTTGGAAACCACTGATGCGACTGTTACTGTCACTTGACTTGCAATGTATACGGAAGTTACCAAAAAGAGTCACTTGCCCGACAAAGCGTTAAGAAATGCAATAATCAAAACACCCTGCTTTAGATGCTCCAGTCCAATATCAGATTTCTTTCGGAGTATGTACTGATGGTAGACTTGAACTTCCTGTAGTCGTCCACTCACATTTGATTATGGCACTTCCATTCTCTATGATTTTAATTGTTTACACATGTGCAGATGTAAAAGAACAAAAAAAATCTGATTAACCTGTACGGATACAGATATATTGATGGTTTTGGTCGCAGGTGGATGTTTGGGTCTTTATGGGTTAAAAGTGCTGTTCTGTTGTCACACTTATTCAGGTGTAAAGTCTGTGTAAAAGATGGTTTAGAATGAAACCATTGTCGGTTCAGCGAAAATGATTGACAGGAAAAAGTAGGGAAAAAATGTACGTGATGGAATTCAAGGTACTTAAAGAGAAGAATGGTAATTTAATTTTTTACTGTCTCTGGAGATTGCAGAGCGAGAGGCAGACCTGCTGAGTGGAACTCATCTGCACATTGTGCTGAGTTAAATATTAACCTGCGCTTTCTTCCATATTTCACCGCTATAGCCGCATTTAAATCAGCGAGCAGATCTACAAAGGCCTATGGAAAAAAAAAACACTGTGGTCTGGTCTTCTCCTTTGGTCTGTCATAGTCATGTGACAGCTGACATTCTACATGAGTTGGTTTCAGGTTGTGTGTCCCCACGTTCTTACAAATCCATAATGTTATTGAGTTCAGAAAATATAGTTGGGAGGAAAGTAATGGAACCTGTGACGGTGAAATGGGAGGTTTGACTTTTTATGAGCTTCGAAAAATACCTGATTTTCACTGAAAATATTAATGAGAATGAAATATTATTGTAAATGATGGACCGGTACTTAGGAAAGGTTAAATGTAGAGAAAAAAAAAAAAAAAATTGTTGGAAGGTGTCACAGAATATTTCTAGGGTCCAAAGCTAAACCATCGACTGACCTAAAATGTTATTAACTTCTGACCCACTAAACCTACTAATATGTTGAAATAATTGATGTAAAATACAGTTTGTCATCAGATATGACCCATTTGGACGTTCAGAGGCTCTGTAGTTACCGTGGAAACACTGTCATCTTCTACAGCATTGATTCACCAGTAAAACCCATGGAGTTGGATCAATGACAGTGGATGGAGACACTGGGTTTATGTTCAGTTAATGATTGATTTTGCAGAAAAAGTCACTTTTTCTTCATGAGAATGAAATATAATAGTAAATGATGGACCAGTACTTAGGAAAGGTTAAATGTGGATTAAAAAAAATAGTTGGAAGCTGTAGCAGAAATATTTGTAGGATCTTAACCCATAAAGACCCAAACATCCACTGGCGACCAAAACTATCTAGTCATGTAAACTGTTTAATACCTGTTGATCCACTAATCCTATCAATACATGTAAATAATTGGTGTAAAATACAGTTTGTCATCTTTTCATGGTCATCAGATATGACCCATTTGGACATTCAGAGGCTCCGTAGTTACCATGGAAACACCATCATCTTCTACAACATTATTCACCAGTAAAACCCGGAGTTGGATCAATGACAGTGGATGGACACACTGGGTTTATGTTCAGTTAATGACAGATTTTGCTGAAAAAGTCACTTTTTCTTCAGTTTTCTCTCTTTTTCATAGAATAACACTCAACTTTACTGTGAGCTTTAATGAAGATCTACATGATCAGTGAATTAAATGTAGGACAATACCTTATTTGCACTGAAATAATGTAAAATACAGAGGATAAGAAAATAAATGGTGATAATCACTTAAGAAAGTTTAAATATCGAAAAATTGATTTGGGAACTACCACAAAATAGCTCTGGATCTTTATGGGTTAAGTCAGTGTTTTTCAGCCTTGGGGTCTGGACCCCATGTGGGGTTGCCTGAAATTTGTAATATTTGATAGAAAAAAAAAAAAAAAAAAAACTTATAAAACTGAAAAATCTGTGGTGAGTTGACAGAGACAATCCCAATCCATAACAGACATGACAAACTGAAGCTGAAACTGCAGCACTGTGGTTCTGTTTCTGTGTCAAATGTTCATTGTGGTCAGTTTCAGATGCTGCAGCTCTTTCATAATTCATAGTTTCAGTTCTTGTTTGTTCAGTATTAATTGTCCTCCTTAGCTGGACTGACTGTACAGATCCTGATCAAGGAAAATCAAATTCTCCCTTTGTGCAGTAATCTACACCTGGATTTACTGCCTCTGTCCACAATAATATACATTATACAGACTAAATGTCCTCTAAAATTAACCTTTATTGCAACATAGTATAGCAAACTATTACATGATCAAAACCAAAATTAATTTAAGCAAAAAAAGTGTCTCTGATCTGGGGTTGCTAGAAATTTGTGATGTTAAAATGGGGTCACGAGACAAAAAAGGTTGGGAACCACTGGGTTAAGTGTTAAACTGAGCGATGACAAGACTTCACTGGTAGCATTATAGATTATCGTTATAGATAGATATACAGTAGATAATAGATATTGTACATTACGTTCACTTTACGAAATTTTTATAGTTTAGCTGCAGATTTTTCCTCTTTCCTTCCTTCCTTTCCTTTTTCTCCTTTCCTTCCTGTATCTTAAATGTGTTTTAAAATATTTTGCTGCTAACTCCAATATAAACAGCAGATTTTAACTGTACTGGAAGGAAAAAAATCTGACATTTATGTTGAAGAATGACTCAAATGACTGAGGCATAATTACAGCCTTATACTGCTGTTAATTACCAGTGATAGTAGCTTCATTAAAATGACACATACATTCTTTATAAGCGTCTGGAACTATCAGAGATGTGGTTTTTACTTCGTACCAGAATGGAAGGAAAGCAAAGCCCATCACTTGGAAACACACTATTTCCAGGTGGGGAGCTGGTTAATACAGTCGGACACGTGCAAATGTTAAGCATCAGTGTTTTTGCCCAACAACCATGTATTTCATTAGCAGATCCGTCTGTGTGCAGCCATGCTGTACCAACACAAATGAATTTTAAACAATGTGACCCGAGCAGACATGAGGCTGCTCGGCACTGGGGTGTACGGGCCGGCTCTGTAGCCTGTGGCTCTGCCTTTGATCATGGAAGTAAATATTCACTCCACACTTTAGTGTTTTCATGAAAAATGCATCTGCGCTAGTGTGTGTGGAGTACAATTAGCAGCGACAGAACCCTGTAGAACAGTCCTCTCCTATCACTCATATTAACAAACAGTGGATTTACTATTACCTCCACCAAGTGAAACAGTGGAGGTTATGTTTTATTCAGGGTTCATCTGTCTGTCTGTTAGCAAGTTAACTCAAAAAGTTATGGATGGATTTTCATGAAATTTTCAGGAAATGTTGATACTGGAAGGAAGGAAGGAAGAAATGAATACATTTTGGTGGTGATCGGGGGTGGGGGGGCAGATTTGCTGAAAATTTCAGGAAATACTGATTCTGGCACAAGTGACAAATGATAACATTTTGGTGGTGATCTGGTGGTGGTGGTGGTGGTGGGGGGGATTTTGATGAAATTTTCAGGAAATATTGAAAATGGACTTCCAGTCGGAACACCAAAGAGATGGCAGCTCAGTAAAGAAGCTCCCATGAAAACCGAAGAAATTAACGAAATACTCCCATTCAGTTGAGTAATATAATATCATGTGCATAGATGGGGTATATTGGCTGAAGATGCCCTAAGATTTATTTAACACTCAGGGAAAGAAAAGAAAAGTTACACGGAGACGAAAACTAAAGCTAACGCTGCGCAGAGTGCTTTTCTCGTTTATTTTATTTATTTTACCTTTGTTTAACCAGGAAGTCCCACTGAGATGCTAGGAATCTCTTTTGCAAGGAAGGCCTGGCCCAGGTAGCAGCCATCCACAGACCAAACAACAGAAAACACATACAGGACACACAATGAACAGCTAGAAAAGCACTCAGAGCGCAGGCCTCCAACAAGGCAGATCAGACCCCCCCCCATCACCACCAAAATTCCATCATTTGTTCCTTTTGCCAGTATCAACATTTCCTGAAAATCCGTCCATAACTTTTTGAGTTATCTTGCTAACAGACAGACCGAGCTCGATGAAACCATAACGTCTGCCGTTACACTCAGCAGAGGTAATAAAACAAAAACTACTATTCAACCATAATGGCGTCAAGGAAAACAGAGCCATTCCTCCTTCACTGCGTTCTCCATGATACTTTAAACTCACTAATAGAAAAAATGAATGTGTGTCGTTTTCCAGTTTTTTTGAAGACTATTCCTCATCCGTTTCATCCTCCCTCCTCTTTCTTCTTGTAACCTTGCATTGATTCTCCTTTCTTTTTCCCTATTTTCGTCTTGGTCTTCCTTTCTTCTCCTCTCTCGTCTCCTATACTATTATTACACTCACCTCACCTGTGCCTCTCCCCCGCTTCCCTCCAAGCAGAATAGCTCTCTCCATCAGTCACGCACTGACCACTATATGAAGTTCTTGTGCAGCTGTGTGTGTGCGTGCATGGTTTTCAAGTGGGTTCTGGGTCTGCACTTCAACCTCCCTGTTATGCTCAGAGCAATCAATAGAAAGCGAGGCATCATTCTGAGTGAGAAAAACTGCAGCTCAGCTGTCACAGCACCCTACAAAAGAATGACTCAGTGTGCCCCGGGGAGCTCCCAGTGTGTGTGCACAACCCAGTTTGTGTGCATTTTTGCACCTTAAGCACATCTGTTTCCAACCTTCAGTGAGCCTCACACACTACGCACACAAACGCCACAGACACATATTCACATTCCCCAGGGTCTCTGTCCTGGCTTAAGTCCTCACCTCCGTAAGAGCACAGTGTCAATGTCATGCAATGTCACTGTCAGAGCCGATTAGATCCACTTGGGTGCCCTTATGCATCCTGACCTGACCACTGAACACGCTGACCACTGGACACGCTGACCACTGGCTACTCACCATGTCATTGCAGAAGCAGACATTCAGAGGTTAAAGGTGTTAGCTGTGGCATGGTAATAATCCTGCTCCTGGACTCAAATGTCTGCCCAAACAGTCTAAACAGATGTGCGGTGGCCGGAGCTTCACCACCTCCACGCCCTCACATTCCCAAAAGCCTTCGATCAGTCCCAGCTACCGTCATGTCTGACACGCCTGCGGAAATACGACTTTGACTTCCCAAAGTGGAAGTTCAAAAGCCATCTGGACAACGTTTCTTATCAACAATAAAATTAGAACATAATGATATTTCATTATGGTTTAAGTGTTGATCTTGAGTGTGTAAATTTTTCATGACATGTTTTGTTCAACGAATCTCACTGTGGACAACATTATGAAAGTGGTTGGTTTTATGGACAATACATTCATATTTAATGCAAGTGAAATACCTGATATTCACAGAAAAAGTCTTTCGTTCTTTCTTTCTTTCTTCTTTTTGTGTATCAAAATTAATTTGTTGCAGAGCTCAAATATAAACAGTAGATTTAAGGAAATATTTAAGGGAAAATACCAGATTTTCACAAGAAAAAGAATGAGATGGTCCTTCCTTCCTTCCTTCCTTCCTTCCTTCCTTCCATTTTCAATGTGGTTATTAAAACTATTCTGCTGCAAACTCAAATAGAAACAGGAGATTTTAAGGATATTTGTAAAGGAAAATACCACATTTCACAAAAACAAAAAAGAGAATGAGACCTCCCTCCCTTTCTTCCTTCTTTCCTTCCTTCCTTCCTTTCGTATTAAAACTATTTTGCTGCAAACTCAAATATAAACAGGAGATTTAAGGGACATTTTAAGGAAAATGCCAGATTTTCACAAAAAAATTAACGAGACCTTCCTTCCTCCTTCCTTTTCAATGTGTACTAAAAACTATTTTGCTACAAACTGAAATATAAACAGGAGGTTTTACAGAAATATTTAAGAAAAACACCAGATTTTCTCCTTCCTTCCCTTCTTCCTTCTTCCTTCTTCAAGTGTATTACAACTATTTTGCTGCAAACTCAAATATAAACAGACTTTAACAAAACTGTAAGAAAAAAACATTGACATTGATGGTCAGGAAGGGCTGAGGTATAATTGCAGCCCTATACTTTGTTCCACCTTTTTTCTCGGAGCTTATTTGATGTCATAAAAAGCGAGTCTGGTGGATTGATTGTCAGCTGGGATATGGCGACTTTTACCTTGTAGCTTGTGTTGTCTTGCTGTCTGTCATTCAGGTTGTCTGTTGTTAGAAAACGTCCCAATTTAGGCTGATAAATTTTAGGTCTACCTCCACAAAATTCCAAGATAATTCCTCCTATATACAGAAAAACATGCAGTTTCTTACAACTTCTTATGTTTCTAAAGGCTAAAGGTTAACATGCTTTACTATCCCCGTAGGGAAATTCGGCCTCATTTTATTTTATTCTGCATTTTTATGTCCTTAACCCTCACCTTCAAAGAGACTGCGTTCTCTAATGAAGCTCATGTAACCCTGAACTTCTAAACTACTGCACTTTTTGCACTTTTCACCTAACAGTCAAATAACCCTAAAGGTACCATTAGTTTCCAGTCAGCTTATTCCCATCTTCATCTCAATGAGAGATTTTGAGATGAATTACTCATGAAGAACAGATTATATCATTCAGACTTGCAAGAGAAAAAAAAAAGTAAAAGAAGAAGAAAGAAAAGAAAAGAAAAGACAAACTCAGTTGGTACATTCAGATGTAGATCTGAAGCACCAAATGCACTTCAGATCCAGATTTGGAACTTCTCTGCAATGAAACCCTATGGCTTTTTTTTTTTTTTTTTTTTTTAATAGTTTTTATCACTGCCCAGAGGAGCAGCCACATCTGTTATCTATGAAAAATTTAGAGACGCTTAAGGGTGAAATGTTGTATTTAAGATTCACTGGGGTTTTTTTCCCTAATTTGCAGTTAAAAGTGGTGACATAAAATACATCTGTGATACCAACAATGCCCCTTGTAGGTAGAATTCAATAAGGATTGGATACAAAAATGAAAAAAAAAAAAAAAGAACAAGTTTTGGAGTTTTATGCCTTAACTGATACATCTTTAATTTAGTGTTTATTAGACCTGTGATACTGTGGGATTAATGTGGACCAGTAAGACTAATTACTTAACTCCCTATAGTTTTTATGCAGACAGTGATTTGCATTGTTGGTAATAGAGATTATGAGTCACTTTCTATAACTCAGCACCTTTTGCACTGATAATTATTGGGTTCTTCTGTGAAACCGGGTTTATTTTGGTACCTGGGACTTTTCCAGCTTTTTAGACCCAATAATAAAAAAACAGACATATTTACATAAGACAAAGACATATTTACCCCCAGGATGTACCTAATGATGACCTCAGATAACTGATAAATGTAGATATTCAGATACATTTTTATTTCACTGTTTTTAATTGTACAGTTGTTTTATGTCTTAATCTATTCTTATATTTTATTCTTTTATTTGGTTTTTTCCCTTGTAAGTTGCTTTGGAAAAAAGCGTCTGCCAAATGCATAAATGTAAATGTAAATGCAAAAAAAAATTATACTCTTGCTCTGAGCCATCCCAAAATTAATTAATTTTAACAAAATATTGGAGCCAAAAAGTAGGACCAAAATTGGGACATGAAAAGCTACTAGGTGTCAGTGCATTTGATCTGAAAACATGGCTGTAAATGGTCTTATATACCGCTAAATAAGGACACTGTGTTAAATTTGTCGGTACTAGTGGTTTTTCTAATCCAGACATGTGGGTTTTTTTCATGAATCTCAATCTTATTTCCAGGTTTTGTGTGTAACCCATCGTGTCCACTGGTGTTACATGCAGAACCCTGCCCATTTAAACACAAATAAATCATGAGTGATTTTGCAACAGCGGTCATTTTTGTGAAACACTCTGCCTTGCATCACTAGCTTGATTCCCAAAATGTACCTGTGAGAGAATAAAAAGATATTTGAAAAATAATAGCGTGTAATTTTCGTGTCCTTTTTATCATGTTACACGCAGATTTTTGTATAAAAACATAATATATATATTAAAAAAAAGTGTTTTATCTGAAAAATAGTTTCTCTTGTATCTCAGTAAATATTTCTTTTTAAAACAGACCCAAAGTGCTTCCAGATTTGCTTCATAACATTAGTCTACATCTGGTTTGAATTTTTAGCCCCATGTCCTGTTTTTTGGGGCCCGTTTCACTGAAGCATCCATATACACACCATTCCAAAGTGTTGGACTACAAAATTCAAGGTAACCGGGGGAAGATCTGAAGCGTTAAATCAAAACTGAAAAGATCAAGATTCCACTCCATTATAAATAGACTGAATTGAGTCAAATGTGGAAAAAAAAAAAATCCACTTTAGCTTGTTGATGTTGTTGCTGATGAATATTCTTTGCTAAAGTTGAGGCGAAGAAGAGAAGTGTTGGTTGTGTCGAAGCAGGTGTAGTTGGCATATATTTTAAGGGTGGAAGTGTTGGTGTGTTGCACAGGTTGTGTGTGTATGTACAAACTACTGCGACTTAAGTCAGTTATTTTTGGGAAAGTTGATGTAGATACGCAGTAACATGACAACAGTTTGCCCTGTCAGCCTGTTCTACCAAATATATGAACCAAAAAGTCTAATTTTCAGTGAGATTTTACAAAGAATTTGGATGCTTGGTTAAGGCTGCAGAGAACCTTAAGTGAGCAGCTTGATGAGATCCAGGAGAGAGGGAGGGATGGATGGATGGACGAACGAACAGTTGGATGGATGGATGGATGGACGAACGAACAGTTGGATGGATGGATGGACGGACAGAGGATTTCACAGAAAAAATACAGTTAAAATACATTTGCAAATGTATCGTAATTTCACAAATATTTATTTTCTATTCATGGGATTAAACTGTTAATTTAAAGTTTAATACTGTAAAAAAAAAATAAATAAATAAAACCAGATAAAATTACTAACAATTAACGGTAACAGAAGTATTAGTTCTGTCAGTTGAACCAGACTTGTTTGTTCATTGACAAATATCTTGTGTAATTACAGGAGGTTTCACAACAAAAATGTTGAATAAATGTATTTTTGTGAATGTATAACATGTATAAGCACTGATAAACTGTCCAAATACAGTTTTTATCAGTGGATTGGACAACTGAGTCTCATTGAATAATAATATATATATATATATATATATATATATATATATATATATGTAATTTGATTGTTTTAATACATGTAAATATTCTTTATTAAACATTAAAAAGTCAAAAAAAAAAAAGAAAAAAAAGCAAAGTCTCATGTAAAGTTAGGGCAAAAAAACTATTTTAATTATGGAAAATTACCGTGTTTTTATGAGATGGTTATTTTTCTGTTATTTAACAGTTCTTTTCGGCACCCCTGCTGCCAGAATATTACTGTTTTTTTACTGTGTTTTTTGTTTGTTTTTTTTTACATTGTACTTTATTAAGACCTTTCACACAAAACTCCAGGCTTTCAAGGTCTGGAAAACAGCATATCAAAATTCCATAGATTTTTAAAAAGACTTTCAAGACCTGCACAAGCACCCTGTGTGTATCAGGGTAATGAGAAACTTACATATACAGTCCGCTGAAAAAATTATTAGATCACCCTTGTTTTCTCAATTTCTTGTTCGTTTTCAATGCCTGGTCCAACTAAAGGTCCATTGTTTGGACAAATATAATGATAACAACAAAAAGAGCTCATCAGAGTTTAATTTCAGAGCTGATAATCTATCCATTTTCCATGTTTCTTGATAAAAACCAAATCACTTCAGTTCTTAAATCAGTATCTATGGCTTTGTACTGACAAAAACAGTGCTTTTAGACATTCCATGTTTTCTTTTCTGTCTGTTTTAGTCACATGATACACACAAGGAATTAGTACTTGATTGCATAACCATTGTTTTATGACTTTTGATGGTCTAATATTCTTTCTGCGACTGTATATTGTAATTGATGTGTGTGTTGTCCAGCCAAAAAATTATACTTAAGGGCTCATATTTTGCTAAACCCACCTTTTATTAGTCTTTGGGTTCATTTATTTGCGTATTTGGACCCTAATAGTTTCATACAGTTTGAATTTGAACCCTCCAGGTGCTGCAAGCTATCTTTATATTAATTTTGGCAAAAATTCAAGTGGATTTCTACAACTGTTTTAATTTCTTCTTAATTTTGTTACGTCTATAACTAGTTACATCACAACATTTGCACATATAAGGTCAAGACCTCCGACAAAGTGGTAGTCCAGACTGAAAATATGTCCAAACTGAGAGCCTAAAATGTTCAGTTGTTGGTTGAATGGGACAGAGCAGCACAGTCAACAACCTGGAGGGGGGCGGGGCCTGAAGAGGCTCATTTGCATTTAAAGGGCCAGCGCTCAGAATGACCTTTCTGGTGTCATTCCTCAGAATAGGGTTGAAGATAGACCTGTGGAGTTGAATTAATGAAGAATTCAGACCCAAGCAGAGCATTTACAGTTTATGTAGACCACAGGGAAATGTTGTAAAATGCAGAATCCATTTAAAAAAGCAAAATATCACTGCTTTAAACTCAAGACTTCCACACATTCTTTTTTACCTTTACCTGGATTATGGTTGTCTATCTCAATACCTCTGCCCTTCTCCTAGATTCAGTTATCACTGTCTCCAGATTCATTATCGGTGACAAGTCATCAGTGCGTTTTATTTGAAAAGATTGGAACGAGCACCTATAAACAGCGAGACGTGACAGAGTTTGTGCAGGCGGATAATTGACACGAGGTAGGGGACTTCAGGTGGCTCGATCCCTGAAGGAAGATACAAACAAGAACGAGCAGTGATGGGGTTGGTAATTCCAGGTCTGTTTGTGAAATTAGAAGAAAAAAAAGAAAAAAAAAAGCTGCTCATGTTACTTGACATGACGCCTCCTAATAACACCAGTCAGTTATCCACATGCCTTGTATGTGGTCTCTGAGGGTCTCGGTCAGCTGTTTGGACTTTTTGGAGCTCCAGACACGAGGTCATTTGTCTTTGTGAATAAAGAGGCAAAAATAAGAGTCAAATAATTGTCTCTAACTTAACCCATATAGACCCAAACCATCTACTGATCTAACCTGTTTAATACCTGTCGATCCACTAATCCTATCAATACATGTAAATAATTGGTGTAAAATACAGTATGTCGTCTTTTCATGGTCATCAGATATGACCCATTTGGACGTTCAGAGGCTTCGTAGTAAATGTGGAAACACAGTCATCTTCTACAACATTAATTCACCAGTAAAAGCCATGGATTTTGATCAATGACAGCGGATGGAGACACTTGTTTTATGTTCAGTTAATGATAGATTTTACTGGAAAAAGTAACTTTTTTGCAAGTTTTCTGTTATTGTGAAAAAAAAACAAAACAACAGACATTAATAAAAACTAAACCATACAAAAAGCAGTAAAAAATGCATTCCTATAACTCCATCTATATAAAAAATGAATTCCCATCCAACCGTTTTTTCTTCTTCGCTTGTTGTAACGTATGTTAACATCCGGTTTTTGAATTCACCTGACTAATTGTGAAAAAAGCTCTTTCCTTTGCAGTTTTGCGCGATATGCCATTTGAACTTTGCCTGAAAAACCACCTCTTACCAGCGCAAAAACTTTTAATCGAAAAATGAGACTTTTGGTGAAATTGTCATTTTTTCATTAGGTACATTTTTATGCATGAGTTATATTTGTGCAATTTGAGGGTCAATGGAAAAGCGACTCATGGGATTTTTTGTTGTTAGTGTAACAGGTTAAAGGTAATTACTGATGTGTATAAATAGAAGTAAAAAAAAAAAAGTCAAAATTATTCAGATTTTATGGTCTACAGTGTAAAAGCACATTGAACTCTTTGTGTATGAATTTCTCTGTGTAATGTAAATAACCTGTCTCATCTGATCGCTTGATAATTACATCTGAATGTGTTTTGCACTGGTTATTCTTCTTCTTTGAGGATTTATTTACAGTTTCTCTCTTCATGTGGCTTTTTCAATTAGCAGCACTGTGGTAAGGCTTATGCACTGACCTGTGTGAGAGTTTAACAACGCCAAGGACGCCAACGATCCACAAATGAATCTGGGAAATTTCTCTAAAGGACGGACTCTGGATATTTGAACAGTCATGCATTAAAATCTGATGACAAAGCTTTATGGAAATGAATCCTTGAAGGTTCCTTCCTTCAGATTGAGAAACAGCCCCCGTCAGCCTGGCCTCCTTTATCCACCTTGTCTGTTCTTTTTTTTGTTAGTTGCATCAGAAAACATGCGTTACATCATATTTTCACTCATACACGCTGACATGACTGATCCTCTTGGACTTGCATCCCACTATTTTAGTTATATTTGGTTGTTCATTTAACCCATAAAGACCCAGAGCTACTTCTGTGATAGTTCCAAATGAATTTTCTCTCTCCATTTTTTTTATTTAAGGATCCCCATTAGATTAATTTCACAAATTATGATGGCCCTTCTTGGTATTTTATGAGAAACCCATAACAATACCCCCCCCCCCACCCCCTTTTCTTTTTTTGAATAAATTTTAATGTATTATTTATATATATATATATATATATATTATTTTATTTTATTTTTTTCCCTTGCTTTGTTTTCTATTCTCTTGTTTTTTTGTTTTTTGTTTTTTTTTATATTGTCCTTTTATACTGCACTTATTAATGCTGTTTAAACATGGTTGTTAATATTTCTTTATGATTTTCATTCTGTCTTTTCGTACATTTTTTCAGTGGATGTTTGTATTTGTTCATGTCTGGGTAGGGTTATGTGTTGTGCTATGGGTGGGTGTTCAGAAAATCAAAAATCTCCTTCCTCTATAATGAATTTTTTATTCATGTTCTGTTATTAATAAAAATACCTTTGAAAGAAAGGATCCCCATTAGTCTCTACCAAAGTAAATATCCTTAAATATTCTTCCTGGGGTCCATTCCCAATATTTAAGTTTACAATTAATACATTTACAAAGCACATAGACAGAAAAAAAACATAGTTACATTAATTATTGTTTCATTATTGATTACAGATTTCTTAATATTTGTTTTAAAAACATGATTACTTCTCAATGTAAAAATATTACAATTTATACATTTACAAAACACAGACAGAAAAACAAAAAACAAAAAACATAACTTAATTTAACCTTTCTCAAGTGATTTATCACCATTTGTTGAAATATTATCCTCTATATTTTGCATTTTTCACTGTAAATCATGTATTTTCCCAAATTTAATTTCGATGTTCATGATAAGAAAAGAGTAAATTAAAAGATTATTATATCAAAACAGAGAAAACTATAGAAAAGTGACTTTTTTCCAGCAAAAATAATCATTAACTGAACATAACCCAAGCATCTCTATCCACTTTCATTGATCCAGCTCCATGGGTTTTACTGGTGAATCAATGTTGTAGAAGATGACGGTGTTTCCACGGTAACTACAGAGCCTCTGAACGTCCAAATGGGTCTAATATAGAGAAAAAAAATAATTTGGAAACTGACACAAAAGCAACACCGGGCTTTATGGGTTAAGAAGTACAAGTATATTGAAAAAACAAAAAAAAAAAAAAAACCCACAAAATATAAAGGATAAAATGATAATATATGGTGATAAATCACTTAAGAAAGGTTAAATAGAGAGGAAAATTTATTTGGGAATTACCACAAAAGTAGCTCTGGGTCTTTATGGGTTAAATAAATCCACAAATCTCACTTTTTTATTTGAAACATTATGTTTTTCTATAATTGTTGGAGCATACAGTCAAATAAAAAAAAAAATAGCAGAATATTGTATATACAGTGATAACCACCTGCAGTAAACAATCTCTCAATCTTCCAATGTTCTGTTATACTTATCCCACCCACTGAGCAGTTGTAGGTGGACAGAACTCACGCTGCATCAGATTGATTGCAAATCCTTAAAAATGAAACTCCAACTGAGCTGGCACCTTATCATCAGAGAAGGTTCGACTGGAAAGCCAAATGTATAATCTAAGCTTGAAGTTTGCATTGCAATGTTCTGACTGTGAAAAGTGAAAAGCAAGCACTTCTCTTTTATACTTGAAAGCCATACAGTACATGATTTTTTTCCCCAAAAAAACATCTCATAATTATCTTGTACTGCTCCACAACATACAGTATGTTCCCCTACACATTTAATGCAATGTAAATACACCATATTCAAAACTACAAAGCACGTTATGGAGTTTTGCGGTAAAATAGAAACACAATAACTGTGAAAATGACTGACATTTGCCTGGATAAGCTTCTGTATCTGTGCACCGCATGCTTTGCACATTCATATTCTCAGTGTACGGCAGAAAGCAAGACTGAATCCTTTCTTAGATCCACCTAGAAAAAGACTTTCCCAGGTTGGTTGTACTGGATAATAGGCTTAAGCATATTTTTTTCCTGATTGTTCCTCTGAGGTTGCTCAATACTGTGTTTTTCCTGCTGAAGAATACTCCTCAACAGCCCCTTCACAGCCTCATCTCTGCAGTTATTTGAATTATGTCATTATTTTTTCCTTTTTGCAGTGGTCTGTTACTACGTCTGCTTTGTGTTTCTCTATGTTTTGTCAAGGCAAACAAAACCACCAAATGCTACTTATTTACAGATACGACATATTTCTATGTGGGTGCTTCTATGAAACTGGGTTCATTTTGGTACCTGGTACTATGCCAGCTTTTTAGACCCAATAATAAAAAAGAAATGTAGACATATTTCCCCCCAGGATGTAAGGTAAGGCAAGGCAGGTTTATTTATATAGCACATTTCATGTACAAGACAATTCAAAGTGCTTTACATAAAAGATTAAAAGCATTAAAGCAGGGCAGTAGAGCCCAACTGATTAATCAGCCGGACGATTAATCGGGCCGATTATAGTGTATCACCGATTAATCAACACTGGCCAATATGTAGCCGATTTATTACTTTTTTTTTGCTGTGGGGAGATTCTGATATGATGGATGACACAACTGCAGTGAATTTTTGAAAATACAGTCATTAAGCATGTTGTAGATGTGCTTATGAATGATTAGTAAATCATTTATAACTGTGCTTATAAACTATCTACTAATGAGGTATTCATGTCAGAAATATGCTTTATAAATGATGAATTCAGTATTTATTAATGCTTAACGGATGTGCTTATGAATGATGACTAAACATTTATAACTGTGCTTATAAACCATATACTAATGAGTATTCATGTCAGAAATATGCTTTATAAATGATGAATTCAGTATTTATTAATGCTTAACGAATGCGCTTATGAATGATGACTAAAACATTATAACTGTGCTTATAAACCATATACTAATGAGTATTAATGTCATAAATATGCTTTATAAATGATGAATTCAGTATTTGTTAATGCTTAACTAATGCTCGAAAATGTGTACTTATTATAAAGTGTTACCGATTATTGTATCGCGTGTAGATCAGTGTTCTTATTTCATATATCGGTCAATATATCAGTTATCGGCCAATATCGGATATCGGCTGATATATTGGATATGGGCTTTTTTTTAGCCCCCAATATCGGTATCGGCATTGGCCCCAAAAATCCCATATCGGTCGGGCTCTACAAGGAAGCAATAAAAAAGTATAAGTGTGAGAAAAAAAAAGAAAAGAAAAAACTGAAATAGATAAAACAGATAAAAAAAACTTTAAGCACATACCCAATGATGACCTCAGATAAATGCAAAATAAATTATACTCCTGCTCTGAGCCATCCCAGAATTAATGAATTTTTAATCAAATATTGGGGCCAAAAATAGGACCAAAATTAGGACAGGAAAAGCTACCTAGATGTTGTATTTAAGATTCACAGGAGCTTCGTCCCTAATTTGCAGTTAAAAGTGGTGACATAAAATACATCTGTGATACCAACAATACCACTTGTAGGCAGAATTCAATAAAGGATTTGAAACAAAAATGAAAATAAGAAAGTTTGGGAGTTTTATGACTTAACCGATACATCTTTAATCTAGTGTTTATTAGACCTGTGGGATTAATGTGGACCAGTAAGACTAATTACTTAACTCCCTATAGTCCTATGCAGACAGTGATTTGCATTGTTGGTAATGAAGATTATGAGTCACTTTCTATAACTCAGCACCTTTTGCACTGATAATTATTGGGTACTTCTATGAAACTGGGTTCATTTTGGTACCTGGGATTTTACCAGCTTTTTAGACCCAATAATAAAACAGAAATTTAGACCTATTTTCCCCCAGGATGTACCTAATGATGACCTCAGATAAATGCAAAAAAAAAAAAAAAATTATACTCTTTCTCTGAGCCATCCCAAAATTTATGAATTTTTAATCAAATGTTGGGGCCAAAAACAGGACCAAAATTGGGACATGAAAAGCTACCTAGGTGTTAGTGCATTTGATCTAGAAAACATGGCTTTAAGTGGTCTAATATAGAGCTATAAATAAAGACACTGTGTTAAATTTGACAATCATGGTGGTTTTTGTTATCCAGATATGCAGGTGTTTCATGAATCTACAGTCTCATTCCAGGTTTCAAGTGTAACCCTTCGTGTCCACTTGCATTACATGCGGAACCTGCCCATTTAAAGACAAATAAATTGTGAGTGATTTTGCAACAGCAGCCATTTTTGTGAAACACTCTGCCTTGCATAATTAGTTTGATTCCCAAAATGTACCTGTGAAAGAATGAAAATCTATCCAAAAAAACTGTAGCACATAATTTCCTTGTGTCCTTTTTCATCATGTTACGTGCAGATTTTTGTATAAAAATAATATTAAAAAATATAAAAATGTATTTGATCTGAAAAATAGCTTCTCTTGTATCTCAGTAAATATTTATTTTTAAAATACACCCCAAGTGCTTCCATATATGGTTAGAATTTTTAGCCCCTATGTCTTTTTTTTTTTTTTTTTAATTATTTTTTTTTAAAAAAGGTACCAATTTCGCCCATATCTCAATTCAGCATCAACATCCCGCATCACACAACTGCCAGATTTTATTACTGGGAACTGCATAAGAAAAATCCTCTTCATTATTTTGTCAAGGTCCAATACATAAATGTTTGTTTTATGTCTATTTTAAGTTTTCAATAACAAAACTGCAAACTGCCAACATAAAATTGGCAATATGTTTAACACAAAGATTCTGCCAATAAGAGAAAAGACGTTTTTGAATTTGAAGTCATGGTGTGTATCGATCGCAGTGTGGTTTGATAGAAGAATTTTTAGACTGGAACCATAAGCAGTGAGGCTTGATATCCAGAGGTCAATGCAAGAAATTGTTTCTCCCTTTCTCTGACTTGCTTTAGGGAGTGAAGCGCTAAAGATTAGGAGATGAAATTTCTCATGGAGCGTGGCAGTTCCAAGAATTCACGATCTATATGCATTAGGCTATTACAAGTTAAAGTCAAACACAGATCAGGTAAACTACAGAACATGTTCTTTCTCACACTGAAATGCAGATAGAACGTTTAGGAGTTTGGGGAATTGACATTTCCAGAAAACAGACTAATGATCTGTCCGCACTATTGCAGATATTTCCAAGTTGATGTTTTCCTCTGCATCTGGGCCTCATATCCACATGTAAACAGCTTTTTAACCCTTAAGGGTCCACGGTCATGGTCCTGTGACTCAATCACATCACATTTCCAACACATCGCAGCATCAGAAGTCAGTCACGTAGACCACTGGAGACAATGGCATTCGAAAGTGCAGACTTGAAACACTCTCCCACTTTTTATTTGATGTTGATAGAGAAAATACAACTGGAGATATGATGTTTTGAAACCGGAGCAAAAAAGCGATATAGTGTTATTATAGCGATATAAAGCAAGTGTTACATTTCTGACCATATGTTCATCATTTTTTGTCCTTTTTTAAAATGGAAAAAACTGTCCAAATCTGCGGATTCTAATCCACAGACTGCATAGCATTACAGGTAAGGGTGAGAATGACCCCCACCTGAACTGGATGTGGAAACCAGGAGGACTGGGCGGGGGGGGGGGGGGGGGGGGGGGGGGGGGGCGCAGAAAACGCCTGTGTAAGATCTGCTTTTATGTCAAATATTTGAGTGTAATTTTAACCCTCGGTATCCGGGTGCACCTTTTAGGCACACTTTGCACTTCCTGTTAAAAAACTTCATATTATTTTTCACAATTTAAATAAGGTTAGAATTCAAAAGTTGTTCATTTTTGTATGATCTTTTAAATTATGTCCACCAACTAAAATGTGCACATTGTAAACAAAAGAAAATGACCAGACTAGCATCTGTCTGCCAAGTGTGCATAAAACGCACTATTTCTAACATTTGATCTGTATGATTAGGACTGACCTGGATTTGCAAAATGAAATCAAATTAGAGCAGAAAAATAAATCAATACATAATATTTAATAGTTTGATTTATAGGTGTGCATTTTATGCACACTTGGTGACAGATGCTAGTATTTTTGAACATTTGACCTAGCGCAAAAATAAAAATGCAAATTAACCGATGTTGGAGTTGATCATTGACATATGCCAGGATGAAAAAAATCAAATATGTGATCCAATTTTTATGGAGTAAGTTGAAAAATTTGTTTGTTAGTTAGTTTGTTTTTTGCATTAAAAAAATGGTTTGTTTAGTAAAGTAAGTAAGTAAGTAAGTAAAGTAAATTTTATTTATAGAGCACTTTTCACAGACAGAGTCACAAAGTGCTTTATCAATTCAAATCAGAATCAAATTAAGTTTACAGAGACCCAACAGAATCCTTCAGGGGCAAACACTTGTGATTGGTGACAGTGGCGAGGAAAAACTTCCCTTGTTTACATTACAAACACGGCATTTAAAGGGTTAAAAAATGTGACAATTATTGAGTATTTGGTATTTTTTATTTATGGCTCAAGTTGATGAAATAGAAAAAAGGGTAAAAGAATTAAAAACAATCTGTATGAACATTTTTTTGACATTATTCTGCAAGTGTGCCAAAAAGGCACACTAGGTGCTCAGTAAGGGCCTTGCTGGACGGGATACCAGAGGGTTAATTTATTCGAATTTTGATTTTACATTCCTAATATTTGGAACCAATATTCACTTTAAAAGTCTTTGAAAAGGTTCATTAAGCATCTTTGTGTTATTTACACAATAAATTCTATAAATTTTTCAAATCGGATTTTACAGTTTTTGTGACTTTTTTGTCCTTTTGTGTTGATATAGTAGGTTATAGTGACAAAATAATAGGCTGATGAGATAGATGAAGTTGTGCTGAAAAAAAGGTACCAAACATGGGTTAGTAAACATTTCTTTATAGTATATAAAAATCAAAATCAAAAGTACTCAAAAACAGCCAAAGTAGGCTCAGACCCAGAAGGGTTAAGTCACAAAACCAGACATTTTTCCAAAGTGAAGATTTCTGAAAACTCTCTGAACAGGAAAAACAAAGGCCCATGTCTGTCATTACTTTGGTGATGAATCTGCACCCGAAACATCAAATCCAGGTGAATAAATCAGTGTATGACCTGCAGTAGATTGAGGTTAGCATGGATACCTTTGGGAAATGGACCGACCTTATGGTCAAATCTACATCATGCGAAAAAAAAAAAAAAAAATACACTTCAACAACCTGAACAAACACTTAGGTTTATAACTGAACTAGTTGCTGCTCACCTATATCACAGATAAAAGCCTGTGCATCTGCTCTGTCCAGTACTATCGACCAAGTCCACAGTTTTGAGTCCAGAAGAAATTACGCTTAACAGTTTGTAGCCATTTTTGTGTTTTTTGATAAAATTAACCCATAAAGACCCAGTGCTACTTTTGTGGCAGCTCCTAAATTTTTTTTTTTTTTTTCTCTGTATTTAACCTTTAAGTAATTTATCACAATTGATTGTAATATTATCCTCCTTATTTTGTATTTTTTCAGAGAAAATCAGGTATTTTCCTATATTTAATTTACTGATTATGTAGATGTTCATAAAAGTTCAGATTAAAGTTGAGGGTTATTAAATGAAAAACAGAGAAAACTGAAGAAATGGTGACTTTTTCATCAAAGATATCAATAACTGAACATAAAAAACAAGTGTCTCCATCTATTGTCATTGATCCAACTCCATGGGTTTTACTGGTGAATCAATGTTGCAGAAGATGATGGTGTTGCCATGGTAACTATGGAGCCTCTAAACATCTAAATGGTCATATCTGATGGCCATGAAAGGATGACAAACTGTATTTTACAGCAATTATTTACATGAATTAATAGGATTAGCAGATCAACAGGTATTAAACAGTTTAGATCAGTAGATGATTTGCGTCAGCGGTGGCTGTTTGGGTCTTTATGGGGTGGGGGGGGCAATAAAGATCATCTGTGTGAACAAAGATACTTTGTAAAACAACAAAAAAAAAAAAAAAGAGGAAGAAAATATCTATTTAGAAAAATATTTGTGTGGACAGGGCATAAAGGCCTTAGATGAAATAAGTGTGGAAGGCAGTATTGCACTTGATAATGGCTGTATGAAAAGATTTGTATGTCCTTGGTATGTTTGTAGAAAAAAAAGAACAAGTACATTTTTAAGGCCGATTCCACTATTTTGAATTGATATTTTTCTTCCAAGCACCACAATGGCTAAAAGCAAGAAACATTCTGACTTATGTTATGCTTTGAAAACAGCATCTTCCAATAAAAACAACCAAACTACCTTTAAAACGATGTTTAAAAAAACTCTCCGAGAAGCATCCGTCAACACACTGCATCAACCGTCAACACACTGAAACCAACACACTGCACAGAAACATGCACACACAGATCAACAATCAGCATTTGTATCATCTCTACATGAAACAGAATCAAACAAGCATGAGAGTTTCTGCTTTCGATTTAACCAAATGGTCAGGAACAACACAAAAGTGTGACCAATGCTTGGAAATATTTCACGGGACAAAATCAAACTATAAAAAGAAAATGCTTCATACCTTTCCGACGTACTGTGGTTCAGGTCCAATGTGTTCCTCAAGAACAAAGAACTGGTTCCAGATCCATCCCCTCTTTGGCCGATGACTAGTATCCTTATCTGTGTCCAGGAACTTGGTCTGGTTCCTCTGTGATCTGATTGGTGTTTTCACATTTGGGTTGGTGACCTTGGAGTCAGCTCTGGCATTAGATAGTGACGACGACTTGACTTTAGAATGGGATTTAGAACCAGACACCAATGCTGCACTGGAACCAGAGAAGGGATTAGGATTCACTTTACCGGATGAGTTGGACTGTACATTTGGACTGGATATGGACGATATTTTAGTTTTGGATAGAGACTCAGAATTGGTCTTAGGCTTGTTGCCGGCCTTGGAATTGGGGACTGCTTTGGGTTTGGTCTGCAGGAGTGACCCCAGCCTTTGTTTTGGGTTGGCTCTCGAATAGCTTTTTGACGATTCCTTTGGGATGTTTGAGGAATTCCTTGCCGGCAGATTAGAATTTGTTTTAAAGACCAGCCCTTGCCTTGAATTCGAGACGTGTTTGGGTTGCAGCTGTAGCTTAAGTCTGGCGTTTAAGCTAGTTGTGGCTTGGGAGACCGCTGATGGGAAGTTTGCATTGGACCTGTAATTGTCGGTATGAGAGGGATTGGAGTCAACTCTTGTCTCCGAATGGGGCTTGTTCCAAGTGTTGTGGTTGGAACTGCCGAGCTGACCGCGCTTGACCGATGACATATGCGCAGGTTCTTTGTTGGAATTTGGGACAGGGCTGGGCTCTGGCAGTGATTTGTGCCTCGGGTTTGGGTATAGGCTGGGGTTAGGGTTAGCGTGAGGGCTCAGATCGACCTGGGTCCCATAACAACTCTGGGAGATGACACATAGGAAGACCACCAGAGGACAAAGACAGGAAACTGCAGCCACGCTGGCTGGAACTCTCATTGTAAAGAAAGGGTGGTCTGGAATAGTCTTCCCCTCTCACCTCCGCTGTGTCATACCACCATGGGCATACACAAATACTGGTAAACACCCACAAAAGCACTTGAATGTTACAGGGTTGCGGTCTTTTTCACAGCGCAGTGAAGCCGACAGTGTCCACAGGGTTTAGTCCAAAGAATCGCTTCATAGAATTCCCTCAAAAAAATAAAAAAGAACTCCATAATATGAGTCGCCACACTGGTCTGTACATGGATTGATCCTTAAAGTGGGGTGGTTTTCCTCCTCCCACCATCATTCCCACACCTCAGCTTAGAACATCACTCGTCAAAAATTAAAACAGAAGTACGTATGATCAGTCTGGTAATGTTCATGGCAAACCTAAGTTCCAAAACGCATACAGTTGTTTATTTATATCCACTAGACACAAAAAGCAAAGTCGGTTTTCTTCATGTTGAGGACTGGAAATTAACAACCGATGTTGGGTCAGAGGCTCGTGAAGGTGCTGCACCTGGAAAGACAAGATAAAGACCGTGGTTGAGTGACTGAAACTTTAAATAAAAACAAGCTACAATATAAAAAGACTAATTCCTTCTTCACAGTCCATTTTCGCCGTATCACAGCCCCAATATTGACAGAGAGCTAATTTTACCACTGACTTATGTTACTTTAAAGAATTCTGTGTTGTGTCAGATATACCGAGCGTGAAAGCCAAATGCTGATTAAAGATGGTTTTTGCTATTTATCTTAAGCCCATTAATTTTTAGCACAATGCTAATTGCCAGTTTGCTGAGGATAACAGATCTCTTTAATCACTTTCCAGAATGACACAGATGGGAGTGTTCTTATGTTGCACTGAAATTTTGTGACATTTCTGCGAGAGATTTTCACCTGCTGAAATAATTACCAGCTATTCTTCACAGTCCTTTACCTTACCGGGAATGGATGCCCCTGTACAAGTACATTAAATTGGAGATGACACAGTTAAGGTGAGAATCCTGCCTTTTTCTAAACCTCAACTCTTCAAAAATGACTAAACTGCTAAATTGTTAGATTTAGTGACTCTTTATTGGGGTTCTTATTTCATGGGTCACACGTTTTCATTATTTCCTGAAAATCTTTGAGCTGTAAATGACTAATACTTCCAACTACTTCCTTATTTTGGGAAACTCTCAAAGCAGCATGTGATTCAATTATTGCTGATTATTACCCTGCCCCCCCGAAGGGGCAAGGAGTATTGTTTTTGGTTCAGTTTGTTTCTTTGTTAACACTCTAGCAGCAAAACTATTGGTTGAATTCATACCAAATTGGGTTTATAGATTGCCAGTCACCCAGAATAGATCTGATTACATTTTAGGAACAGGAGGTCAAATTTAAATTTTTTATGAATTTTTAAAATCCTCCCCAGTTACTTATAATGGATGAAATTTCATATGTCTTTAGCAGCAAAACTATTCATTTAGTTCATACCAAATTTGGTTTATAGATTGGCAGTGACCCATAATAGATGTCATTACATTTTAGGAAAAGGTAAAAGTTTCAATTTTTTAATTAGTTTTTAAAATCTTTTTTTTTTTTCCCCCTATCCTTATAATGAGTGAAATTTCAAATGTCTGTAGGAGCAAAACTATTGGTTGAGTTCATACCAAATTACGATTATAGATAATCAATGAGGAAGAATAGATTCCAATACACTTTGGGAAAAGTAGGTAAAAGTTTCAATTTTTTATGAATTTTTCAAGTCCCCCCCCCCCCCCCAATTTACTTATAATGGGTGAAATATCAAATGTCTTTAGCAGCAAAACTATTGGTTGAATTCAAACCAAATTGGGTTTATAGATTGCCAGGGACCCAGTATAGGTGTCAATACATTTTGGGAAAAATTGGTCAAAGTTCTAATTTTTTATGATTTTTTTTCCACTTCCATTTACTTATAATGGACAAAATTTCACGTCTATAAAAACATCAATTTTGTTTAAATTTACTTCAGACTTGGAATATATATAGAAGCATTTGATATACTGACATCAGCACATTCATAGACATGATGACATCAGCTGGATCGATGCCAAAATAAGCTATAATACGTGCGAGGGGCGGGGTTTATTGTGCCTGGTACCACTTTTTTCATTGAGATTTTTAAAGTAAAAAAATAGACATTGTTAAATGGGAGTGTAGTTCATAAACAGCCAACAACAGCTATTAGATTTGTAGAAACAGAACAAAATAAACTCACATATGTTAGAGGGGTAGACCATGCATATGAATTTAGAATTTGGTGAAAAACAAGTCTAGTAACAATGATTGCGCTATACCAGGGCTGTCAAACTCATTTTGGTTCCGTTCCATATTTAGCCCAATTTGATCTGCAGTGGGCCAGACCAGTAAAATAATGACTTAATAACCTATAAATAATGACAAATCCAAGTTTTTCATTTTGTTTTAGTACAAAAAAAAACAAAAAACAATTGAATTATGAAAATAATTAAATTTTACAAAAAAAGATGTGAATAACCTGAAAAAAAAAAACAAAACAGAAATTTCATTTGAAAAATTAGTGCAATTTTAACAATATTATGCCTTGACTTATTATTTATACATGTGCATTACACACAGTGTTCCATAAACATTTGGTAACAGGCAGAATATTGGTAAAATTTTGGAGTTTGGAACTAAAATTTGAACAGTTTCTACAATATTACATCTTTAATTATTAACACAACTACAGATCACAGTGGATCCATAAATGCACAAAACATTTAGGAACAGGCTGAATATTGTTAAAATTGCTCATTTTGGGTTGTTCATCTTTGTTTATATTTATGCATTTATTTGCATTTTATTGTGAAAAAATAGTTTTGTAAATGTAAATATTTTCACAGTGTAATGTTGTTGTTTTATTTTTACTTAAATTTTTCACAAAGAAAATTTGTCGTTGTCATTATTTATAGGTTATTGTGTTGTTATTTTGACTGGAGATCACACTGGTCTGTATGTGGAACCTGAACCAAAAGGATTTGGACAACCTGGACTGCTCAGGTTCATTTTTGCACTTTCATCCCGCGCGCCGGAATGAAATCTTTGGCGGGCCAGATTTGGCCCCCGGGCCACATGTTTGACACCTGTGCTCTACACAATCAGTGATACTGAAACTGCATCTGGGAAAGACCTGACACAGCCAAATGCCAGCTCATTTGAAAACACTTTCCAAGAAATTACCTAGAAAATAAGAGACCTGTGAAATAAAAGAAAATAAAAGAAAAAAATTCCTTAGTCCTGACTCATATGGCCCCCAGACACTTTTAAACAATCCAATGAGTCCAATCCAATGCATACTGATGTGGACTTGTTTGCTCTCGACCATGGACCATTTACACTGACTTATTCAAGGAATGTCTTTTACCAAACTTTTCTGCAGTTTGCAGCTTTATTGTAAAATTAACACAATTCAAGCAGAGAAGGGAATCTGGAAACCAACAGCAAATAACAAGGGCTCCAAATCCTCCTGTCAGAAAATGAAAAACACCGCTAACGTTAGTCAGCCGGCCTGTAGTTAGGCTTGTTTTGTCTTTTCTGTCCTTGTTGACTGGATAAAGCCTGCAGGATTTCTTTGCATTACCTCCAGTCTAGATCACTGCACTTGCCAGCTGCAACAGCCTCATCTACAAACCACAAAGCAGAGACTGTACAGTATGCGGGTGATAAATGTTTCATCAGTTATGAGGCCTAGGAGAGGAGACTGCTGCTAAAAACAATTCACTCATTTCATTTTCTGTCTCTCTTTGTGAGAACAGAGCAGTTATAGGACTGAGGATATTGACTTAATGTTGAGAAGCTAATTTAGATTCAGAGTAAATGTGAAAATGTAAAGTATGGTTTAAGGTATATTTCCGATACTGAAAGACATTATTGTTGAAATGTTCATATGCAGTACATGCTGCTTACATGTTTCATTTATAATCACCATTCAGAATGACAAAAAAAAGGCAAATATTTGACCGTGGATACTTAAGTAAATGCACTTATACTGTAAACATTGAATAGAAAAGAATAGACTTTATTTGCCATTTGTACAGACACGTTGCAGTATGGGTACATTGGAATTCTTCTACGTTTCCCTGAGTCATGGAATCAAAAAAAAAAAAAAAAAAAGACATGAACAAAAACAGAAACAAAACATGAACACAGCTAAAACATAAAAAACAGTTATTGCACAGACGGACACAAATACATACTTGTAAAATAGAGTACTGCATCAGAAAAATAAATAAATAAATAAAAGTACTGGGAGGTAAAAACAAGTTATAGCTCATTTGATTAAAGTACTGGGAGGTAGAGCAGGTAATTGTGTACAATTATGGTGCAAAATACCAAAATGCACAGTACTGATGATTTACAAAATTAAAAACAAGGAGAGACATTAATAAATACATAATACTATAACTTACAATTCCAGATTTGGAACATGCCATTGACAAAAAAGTCAAGTTCATTCATTGTATCTATCAAGAATCGCCAAAAATCCGCAGGAAGCCTCCCAATCGTTGACCCATGTGCAGAACTGGGTCAACGAATCCCGTTTACAGTTGAATACAAAGAAAACAGTCTGCATGGTGTTCACCAAAAAGCCAGTTGAACTTCAACAGTCAAACAGGGGTGTTGAAGGGGTGGAACTTCATTTGGTCAAAGAGTTCAAGTACCTCGGGCTAACCTTGGACCCAACATTAACGTTTAAAAAACACATAAAGTGACTTAAAAAGACAGTACATTTTAATGTGCAAAATTTTAGAGGTGGCTACTAAGACAGTACTGTGGCACGAAATATTGGTTTGTCTATGACCACAGAGCCAGTCAGCACCCTCGGTATATCATGTCTAGACTGGGAACTTGTTATAGCCTGAAAAATACCAAGACAACCAGATAGTAAAGAGGTCATATTTAACAGTGGAGATTTAGCTCCATTGGAAATGTTCCACACAACTGTAACATGGAAAACTCAGGTTCAGTTCCTGGCCTTTTTTTCCCCTGAAGATTTTCAAACATGGAGGGCAAGGGCACTGGTAGGTAAATCCAACATTGATATAAATCACTGGGACAACATTCAGAGTGCAGAATTTGGAACACAACACTCAATACACTGAAATGACACAGAACTGAGACATCACACAGCACACTGCGACATCTAACATGTAGCTCCGCCCACCTTCTCCAGCCTCACTGACTGCACAGACCAAAGAACACCATAAAACAACAACATATACAGTAGTAGCACTACTGTTACTACAGTAGTAGTAACAGTAGTTCCTATTCTATACTATATACTATCAGTAATTTGTCGTTTCTTCCATCAGTTGCCACAGTACTGTGGTAGCAAAATGCACAAAAGAAATGCACTGAAGTATATACCATCTATCACCACAGTACTGTGGCAACAAGAGGAGAATGAGTTCATGTAACAGTATCTGTGATTGGTTCTAGTACAAATGCTAACATTTGATTGGCTCTGTGGTAACAAACCCATATTTCGTGCCACAGTACTGTGGTAGTATTCATTGCCAAATTTTAAACAAGCCAGACCTTTTTTGACCCTATATGCTGCCAAGATGTTTTTACACTCTATACAATATTCAGTTCCTGGTCACTTGCTGCAGGCGTAACGCTCAAACCCATAGTGTCACTTTTTAAATAAGCCATAAAAATCTTGACAAAAAACAGTTTCCTCCACTGCATTGTTTTAGATAAATATAAACTTCTTAATTTTAATCATTTTGTGAATTTCAAAAATGCCTGCCTGATGTTCAAAGTCCTGCTTGGCCTTGCCCCTCCTCCCTTGACAGATTTGATTAAATCCTAGTCTGTCAGTGGGAGGGGCCACACAGGCGCTCTACTGTTGGACAGACTATGCTTTCAGTCAGTGGGATTGAATATTGGAACAGTTTACCACTCAACATAAGAGACTCACAATTGTATGCCTCCTTCAAATCACAACTTAGACATTGGATGAAGGAAAACCAAACCTGTGACCATCAGTAGATTGTCCTCATTGTGTTGTTCTGTGTGTTTTTATGATGTTTTGCCTTTTGTCAGTAGTCTTTCTTGTCACCTGCCTAGGAACTACAGATGGAAATTTGCACTGTTGCTACAATCTGGCATATTTACAGCTGCAATTGTTGTAGATGTTCATTAATATGCACTGTCCCTAATAAATTAATACATTAATTAATAAATAAATAAATTTAAATAATTTATTATTGCAACAGACAATGGATGAACACAATAACTGCAAAGGATAACACTTTACACAGTTGTACCTTTCACAGGCAGCCATTCTGTCACAGATTATAATAAACATTACTGCTGTGAATGCACAGAGCTGCTGAACTGTTTCTACAATTACATTAATTAATTTGACAGACCAGGAGCCAAACTGCCTTACTATGCACAAGGTTTAATTTGAAGCTTCAAGGATCTAATGTGCAGTAATGAAAGTCATGTATACTTAAGGTCCATGGCTTATTAACTGGACAAAGAAGGACAAAAACATTATATGCACAGAGTCTTCTACCAGACTGTACAGGGGCTTTAACTTTAGCAAAATAAAGCATACACCTTAGCAGTGATAAGGGGGACTTGCATATTTGTTCTATCAAAATGATGGAACGCACGGAAGTGTTGCCAGGCACAACAAACCCCGCCCCTCGCACATATTGTAGTTTATTTTGGCATCGATCCAGCTGATGTCATCATGTCTATGCATGTGCTGATGTCAGCATATCAGTTGCCTCTATACATGTGCCAAGTTTGAAGTAAATTGAAACAAAATTTATGTTTTTATAGACATTTGAAATTTCGCCCATCATAAGTAAATGGGAGAAGAAAAAAAAATTAAAAATTAAAAAAAAAAAAAAATTGAACTTTGACCTACTTTTCCCAAAATATAGTCACATCTATTATAGGTCACTGTCAATCTATAAACCCAATTTGGTATGAATTCAACCCATAGTTTTGCTGCTACAGATATTTGAAATTTCACCCATTATAAGCAAATGAGGAAAAAAAAAATTAAAAATATATAAACATTTGAACTTTGACCTGCTTTTCCCAGGGCAGTAATAATAATAATAATAATAATAATAATAATGATAATAATAATAATAATAATAATAATAATAATTTAAATGTGACAGAAGGCATAATAACTGTATTTGGCTACAGTTCAGTTTAAATAGGCAGTAATGACAATAAACTTCCATTCCTAAAAATCAATAGATTACTTAAAGAGATTATTGCTTAAGTCTGCAATATTTTCTCTAAAACTTAAAAAGGCATCACTAATTCCCCATAAGCCCATGCTTTAAAACAATGGGCAAAGGCATATCCGCGTCACAGCAGGAGATATGTGGAGTGGAGCCTATTTGAGTGGATGGACGCCGAGTTACACGTGGAACTGAACATGAGATTCACAGTAAATGTGTTATTGCTATTCCTGTTCCATGTTTTAAGGGGAAAAAGCAGAGAGGGTTAAAGCCGGTGTGCTAATTTTATGTCATGTCAATTCAGTCGTAAAACTTAAGGTGGATACTACTACTGCTACTTTATTTATGCTGCGGAAAATCTAAACCTGTGCATGTGACAGATAAACATGCAGTATGTTACTGTCAGCCATCTGTTATGAGTACGTTCAAACTGGCAACAAGAAGATGAAGAAATGGTGGAAATTGTATGAAAAAAAAAAAAAAAAGTACTTGTCTGCGTTTAACCCATAAAAACCCAGCGCTGCTTTTGTGGCAACTCCCAAATGATTTTTTTTCTGTATTTTCAACCTTTTTAAAGTAATTTATCACCATTTATTCTAATATTATCATCTGTATTTTGCATGTTTAAGTAAAAATCTGTAGACGTTTATTAAAGCTTAGCTTGAAGTTGAGGGTTTTTATATCCAAAACAGAAAAAAATTGAAGAAAGAGATTTTTTTTTTCTTCTGCAAAATATATTGCTTACTGTCTCCATCCACTGCCATTTATCAAAATCCATGGGTTTTACTGGTGAATCAATGTTGTAGACGATGATGGCGTTTCCATGGTAACTACGAAGCCTTTGAACATCCAAATAAGTCATATATCTCATGCTGATGACCATGAAAAGATGACAAACTGCATTTTACACCAATTATTTACATGTATTAATAGGATTAATGGATCAACAGGTATTAAACAGTTTAGATCAGCGAATGGTTTTGGTCGCCAGTGGATGTTTGGGTCTTTATGGGTTAAAAATATAACCTAAAGCATACGTAAATGCAACATAAAATAAACTGTTATGTTATTTGACTGTTATTTCATATTCAACAAAGATATGACACGATTAAAAAATTGAAATTATCTGATGTTTTGCCAAATCTGTTAGTGTATTGAAATATTGTGTGTGTATAGTGTACAGATATATGACCTGAGTTTATATAGGGTTAAAGGTTGGACATTCATTATAACCGCTGGAGTGACTCCGCTGGTCTTGGGCTTGTTGAAAACTAAAACCAAGGGTCTTTGACTGAAGTGGCAGAATGTAATGAGGTGGGAACAAGAGCTGCTGAAAAACAACAAGAAAATAAGTGGTTCCAGTCACAACAAACCCCACCGTTCACATGTATTGTAGCTTATTTTGGCATCAACCCAGCTGATGTCATTATATCTATACGTGTGCTGATGTCAACATACCAATTGTCTCTATATATGTGCCAAGTTTGAAGTAAATTGATATAAAATTGATGTTTTTATAGACATGTCAAATTTTGCCCATTATAAGTAAATGGGAGAAAAAAAAAGATTTTAAAAAATTTATGAAAAATTTTAACTTTGACCTACTTTTCCCAAAATGTAATGACATCTACTCTGGGTCACTGGTAATCCACAAACCCAATTTAGTATGAATTCAACCAACAGTTTTGTTTATATAGACATTTGAAATTTCACCCATTATAAGTAAATGGGGAAAAAAAACAAAAGATATTAAAAAAATTCATTAAAAAAAATTTAATTGGATCTACTTTTCCCAAAATGTAATCACATCTATTCTGGATCACTGGCAATCTATATACCCAATTTGGTATAAATTCAACCAATAGTTTTGCTGCTACAGACATGTGAAATTTTGCCCATTGTAAGTAAATGGGAAAAAAAAGAGATTTTAAAAGTTCATAAAAAAATTCAATTTTACCCATTTTTCCCAAAATGTAATCAGATCTATTCTTGATCACTGGTGATCTATAAACCAAATTTTGTATGAATTCAACCAATAGTTTTGCTGCTACAGATGTGAAATTTCGGCCATTGTAAGTAAATGGGGGAAAAAAAAAAAAAGATTTTAAAAATTCATTAAAAATTATAGAATAAATAATGGATTTAAATAACAGGCATTTCTATTGTTTTCCCCACTGAAAATGATTGTAAAATAATAAAATTTGATGCAGGAATTGTTTCTTCTCCACTGCCGAGTTTGAATATGAAGCTTATGAAGGTATAAAGTACGTTTTTAGATTTGCTGCCATTTCCTCAGACTAAACTATGGCAGTTCTGACCTTGTTTTGGCAATTCAAGGCAGATCACGCCAAAATATAAAGCATGAGCGAAGGTGAGAAGGAAATGCATCTCAACTCCTCTGAGATCAAGTGATGACTTTTAAAACTATATTCATCTTTTTTTTATACCATCACATTTCCTACTTTGCATCATCTTCTGCTAAAAGTCTAGTTGAAATTGCCTCACATTACTTTCATTTGGAGAGAGCAAATATGTAAAATTAATAATATCGGGTGGAAATAAGAAACTGTGGCAGAACTCTAGTGAAGACCCATGCACATTTTAGTTCTCTATTTTGACCTTGTGAAGAAAACAAATCTTAGTAAGAGCTCTTTTACCTTGGAAGAGAAATAGCAGCAGTGAAATTCATCATGAAGAATTAGTTCCAAAACAACAAAGCCACATGTGAAAATTCTAACATTTCTCTCAGGTGAACATAGACTTCTACACTGACCCCAGTGAACAGCTAAATTATACCGGATCGGTTTTTGTGGAAAGGTAAAAGTGTGAAATAACTGTCAAATAATGAATAAAATCAAACAAAACCATTCAATTCCATTTAATTTGAATTTACATTTAGCTGTTCACTTACTCTAAAGAAAATACTGGCCATTGATCAGACAGTTTAAAACCATGCAAAACAACTGCCCTTCTTCCGTCATCCAAGGGCAGAAGCTGCACTGCTTCGGTTTCTAGAGATCTATCAAAACCAATTAGCCGTGGATTAGCATCCAATGTTGCTAATTATGATGCTAATTGGAGGGGAATACTCCATGGACCTCTAAAGGAAGGTTGAGGCTGTGACTTGAATGCTGACAACCTTTTCATTTATAGTCCACTGTTAGTTCTTCCATTTCATCCATCCATCCATCCTTTTAAAACATACATCTAAAAAAAAACAAACAACAAACCCCCCCAAAAAACACATAAAAAACTAAAAAAAGACAAAAAAAAAAAATCAAAAATTCAAAAAAATGTACAAAGATTTTATTTTATTTTTTTCCCCACTATATCTGGCACAAGGAAGGATGTGAATATTATTTGGATTGTCAGGGTGTTATATGATATGGTGTGTGTGTGTGTGTGTGTGTGTGTGTGTGTGTGTGTGTGTGTGTGTGTGTGTGTGTGTGTATACATGGGGGTGTGGAAGTGGGTTGCCGCACAGATGTAAATATAAAGTGGTGTGTATAGATAGATAGATAGATTTACTTTATTAATCTCCGAGGGGAAATTCAAAATATGGACATTGTGAATATTGTCAAGTAAAATACAGACAGTTCCATCGTTGTCGGTAGTAAACATACCATTATTTTCTTCTTCTAAACATTTATATGTCCGTCAGTTGTTGGTTTATGATTATTATTCCATTTGTGACACATAAGCTTTGTACACGACTTGTAAAATCTGGATTCACTGGTGTCTTTTGTTACGTACATGGTTTTCTCTGGTGGCGTCTTACTGTTCCACATGTCTCATCTTCAGCAGGTGAATGAACCAACTCTATTATATCATTTAACAGTAGTTAGTAAAGACAGTTTTACACATTAATTTACATTATTTGTCATAATATTGTGCTCTGGATTTAGCATTTTTGGAGTTTTTTTTTTTACAGTGAAAATCACAGATCTTCTTAGAAAATTAACTTTTTTCAGCTTTCTCTGTTTTGATGTGATAATATCCATCCATCCATCCATCCATCCATCCATCCATAAGAGAATATATTGTGTCTGTCCCAAGACACTGGAAGATTCTTTATTAACTGAACAAAATCACATGAATCATATTATCTTCTAATTTTCCTGAATTCCATATCCATTATTAATTTTCTTCGGTGCTAGTAGTTTGTGTCAAAGTCAGTAATTCCAGTTGGCAGCTCTGATATTAGCCATTACCCACTACTGGGACTCCATTCTGCCGACACAGATCATTTGTAAAACATCCTATCAGCAAAGATTAGTCAGCCAAACTAAGCTATCTCTTGTGTGCAATATACGTATCATATTATGCACGCATTTCAATATGTACATGCATAATACAAAGAAAGCAGGGGCTGATCCCTAAAAACAGACAAGCTAAAACCCCAACTGGTGCTTAGTCCACATATGGATGGGGTGCCAAGGAAGATTATTTTACATTATAATGATATGATGGTTGTACTGGTTATTTTATGTGTGATGTGTGTGCATCAGTTTTACAAGGGTTAGTTTTGAAAGGGTTTAATTTGATGGGGTTGAGTCTAAGGTAGGAGGGTTAAACCAGTAGTTCTTAACTGGTCTGGCTTCAGGACCCACTATCACTCCTCAATGATAAGCCGTGACCCAAACTGGTAAAAGTTAAACTTCTCAAATGTATTCAATAAAAGATGGTGGGTTTTTAACCTGAAATAATACAGAATATCACAGTATGAAAATACAGAAGACGTGTTTAATGATAAACCAAACTGACCAGCAGGTGGCGATGCTAAACATGGAAATATTCGCTTGAACACTAAATTAGATACATTTTAACCAAAACCAAAAATGTGCACTCAATTAAAAATTTTAAGTGCATTCAGTCACTTATTCAAGAATTAAACACACTCAGGTTTTTGTCCTCAGTTTGGGTAAAACCATATCTGATATCGTCGTTATACCTGAGTTCTGCCATGATTTGAATAGAAACTTTTGGGTTTTCTTTTATGCCGCTAAATGTCTGGTGTGTATTGGCATCACAGCGCATTACCGCCACCTACTGTTGGGGAGTGTGAATGGACAGCACTCTGCTCCATAAAAAACTAGTGGTGCCAGGCACAACAAACCCCGCCCCTCGCACGTATTGTAGTTTATTGTGGCATCGATCCAGCTGATGTTGGCATGTCTATACATGTGCTGATGTCAGAATATCAGTTGCCTCTATATATGTGCCAAGTTTGAAGTAAATTGAAACAAAATTGATGTTATTATAGACATGTGAAATTATACCAATTATTTAGGAAAAAAAAAAAAGATTTCAAAATTCATTAAAAAAAAGTGAACCTTGACCTATTTTCCCCAAAATGTAAGGACATCTGTTCTGGGTCATTGTCAATCTGTAAACCCAATTTGGTATGAATTCAACCAACAGTTTTGCTGCTAAAGTGTTAACAAACAAACAAGCCAAACCAAAAACACTACCCCTTGCCTCCCCTTCGGGGGTGGGGTAATAAAGTACAGGATTGGTTTCTTAACATTATTTTTTGTCCAGACAAAGGCCCGCAAACCACTGAGAACAGGTTTGCGACCCCCTTTTGAGTCGCGACCCACCTGTTGACAATCACTGGGTTGAATGGTGTGTAATAAACTGTAAATGTGGGAATGATGTAAATGTGATGAACTGGCAGCATATCCAGGATTTTGCCCACCCTTCATATGTCACTAGATGATCAAGGGGTTACAGAAAGGATGGATAGATGATAATGGTATTTAACATACAACAAAATACCATTTAACCCATAAAGACCCAGTGTAACTTTTGTGGCAGCTCCAAAATGAATTTTTCTCTCTACTTAACCTTTCCTAAGTGATTTATCTTCATTTATTATAATATTATCCTCTGAATTTTCCAGTGAAAATATTCTGTTTTCTTATGTTTAATTAAATTCCTTAAAGCTCAGAGTAAATTCAATGGTTATTATATCAAAACAGATAAAAATGAAGAAAAGGTGACTTTTTCAATGAAATCTCTCATTAACTGAACATAAACCCAGTGTGTCCATCCACTGTCACTGATCCAACTCCATGGGTTTTACTGGTGAATCAATATTGTAGAAGATGATGGTGTTTCCACGGTAACTACGGAGCCTCTGAGCATCCAAATGGGTCATATCTGATGATCATGAAAAGATGAAGAACTATATTTTACACCAGTTATTTACATGGATTGATAGGATTAGTGGATCAACAGTTAGTAGATGCTTTTGGCTGACAGTGGATGTTTGGGCCTTTATGGGTTAATACAGTTTAGAATAGAACAGACTTATTTGCCATTTGCACAGATACATCGCAGTATAGGTACACTCGAATACTTGTGCGTTTCCCTGAGTCGCAGAGTTGGAAAAAGACATGAATAAAAACAGAAACAAAACAAACACAGCTAAAACATATAAAAACAGTTATTGCACAGACAAACACAAATACACATTTGTAAACCAGAGTACTGATCACAAAAAAAGTAATAATAATAATAATAATAATAATAATAATAATAATAATAATAATAATAGTACTTGAAGGTAAAAACAAGTTATTGCACATTTGATTAAAATACTGGGAGGTAGATCAGGTTATTGCACATTCAGTTAAGAGTGCGGTATTAGTTAAGTGTCTGTAAGAGTCTTTACTTTTATTGGGATTACATTTGACTTTACACATGGGTACTATTTACCAAGAACCATTTAATCATGTGACTATTTCAGCTGATTTGACTTAAATCACCTTCTGCTCCAGTATGGAAGAGCATGAAAAAGCATTTACACATCAGTCATGGATTTAATGTGAAACGGGTAACTTGGCATCGTTTTCCTGCTTTTCTATTAGTCATATCTTTTAGCGACATACCTTGCAGATTTTCAACTTGTTAGTTTCGGTGTGCTTCGTTCTGTTTTCACTGACTGAACGAGAGGCTGTTCCGTGACAGAGCCTCCTACCAGTTCACACATTGTTCTGCTCAGCAGGCGCTGTTCTACCCAGCAGTCAAATCATTTCAGGTGTTTTGTGATTCTGGTGACTTGAATTATAAGACAGTCTGAATGGGCTGAAGGAATTTTTTTTTTTTTGCAAGGGTTTGGGGAGATAAAACCCAAGTAAAATAGGTTTGGAAACTGCACTGTATCACAGATGGATGCACACAAACACAGCGGCTCACATTTGCAATATAATTCTGAAAAAAAAAAAAAGCCTCCAATCTGAATACCATAAAGAAGGAAGGTTTGTGTAAAAAGGCCCTAACCCTGAACTACTACCATACAGAGGTTGCTTATCCTCCCACAATGCCACCTAATAGAAGTGGAACAAGGTTTTATTCAGCCACAAAAACACCAAGGTTAGGGACAGGTCACATATCCTTCCTATCTTTGTCGTGTCGGTTAATTAATCCATGTTTTATTCTCAGTTGAAAAAAAAAAATTCTGAATACATGAAGCTTAACATTTCCTCTGGCCAAGAAGAGGTTGGTTTGGGTGGAGGGCATGTATTCAGGACTCTCACCTGAGGTAAAATCCCAGATGGGCTTTTAGATTAAAGGTAAGGTGGGAGATCTTGGAAAAACGGTTTGAGCAAGCTACATTTTGAACATACACAATTCAAAAGTCCAAACCTTTCTTCAGTTTTGCCCCCGAAACCATGCCTCCAGAGTATGGGAATATGCAATGCTTGTTTCCAAGGGTTCACAAGCGCTGCGCAGCATCAATTCCCCTGTCAATTTGTCCTGTCTGTTTCACAGGTGACCAAATGTTTTTATTGTTTATAGAGCATTTAATTAATAGGTTGCATTCTCCCGCCCCCCTACTCCATCCTTCACCTACCCTACATTGTTGTCAGATTCCCTAAGTAATTCTAAAATCCTCACATATCAGACTAAATCCTGAGAGTGCATGAAACACAAAATAGCTGTACATATCGAGGATAGACTGTCCATTTTGCAGCAGCATTTCGCTTTAAATTCATCGAGAAGAGGGGCCAAACTTCAGAATCCAATCAGAAAGTATGTGTGTGCAGCCAGCATTTCTGGGAAGAGGATTACATGCGAAACATCAGTGATATTGTGAAGGGAATCAAGAGGTTCAAAGTACGGAAAACACCAGAGTCCTGCACCGTGTCGGGTACCCGTGGGTACCCTGCAAAAACAAAACAGAAAAAACAAAAAAAAGAATTTTCGCGGGTACGGGCAAAGGTAAAATTTTACGAAATGTGGGTGGGAAGCGGGCAAGTTAGTGTAAAATATAAAAGAAGATTCATGAAAATTATTTGCACGACATTTAATGATGATGATCATCTAATTTGACTGTGGTTGATCCACAGCTGGTTTGTTTGATTGTGAAGTGAGTTTCACCTCTGTTTACATCCCACAGACGACATTGAGCAGCACATATTAGAGATTTATTGATGGTGTGCATTTTAGCCAAAAATAAAGCCATTTAAAGTGAGTTACTGTATAGACAATGTTTTTCAGCACAAGCTGGAGGTCTAATGTATGCAGGTATGGATTGGACATGAAAAAAAAATACGGGTAGCGGATCGGGTTGTGGTACTCAGCTTTTTGGGTTTGGAAAAGTGGACCTGTGCTGGACTCTGGTTGCCTTTGTTTATTCAATGTGCACTGGGGTACACAACAGTGACACTTTGATGTCGCCTCAGCCATTATTGATAAGTAAACCGGAGGAAGTGGTACTCAAACTCAATACTTTCAAACTGGCCTATTACAGGCACTTAAAGAATTGCATACAAATAGGTCTATATGCCAATGAAAGCATAACATAAAATCAAACAAATATCAATAATGGCCTTATTAACCCTATACCGCCAAATGTATCGTATTTGATACATGAGTTTTGAAGCTCTCTACATGATTAGTGTGATATTTTTGTCATGAAAAACCTGATGTATACAATTAGATACATGCAATACACCTATAATCCACCAGGGGGAAGATTCATTCACCAGAGGCCTTTCCAGTGACACTACAAGACTGACATTAATGAGGAAGGAGGCAAAACTTTGACAGTTTTGAAAAGGAATTAACAATTTGTTAGACAGGTTTGTTATATTATGTTTTTGTTTGTTCAAAAATAATAATATTTGAGCATTGAGACCTGATGTACCAAATATGATACCAAACTGAAAATCATAAATGGAAATTGATATTTGAAAAAAAAAAAAAAAGGTTGTTCAGAAGAACCAATAAAAGTTCAAGTTTCAAAGAACTGGAATTTTCTGTCAATGATTTAACAGTTCAGGCTTTACAGGGTTAATTTATCATTATTATCATATTATTGCTACCCACAGGCTAGGCTAGGCTAGGCTACATTGTTACCATGGCATAATTGGGATCACATTTTAGCGACACCATCACAAGACTTCCCAAACAGGGCTTTCCAGAGTAGTCCTTAAATGGTTGAAGTCTTATTAATTTCATGTGGCTAGACTAGGGGTATCCCTCAGGGATCAGGTCTTGAGCCCATTTTGTTCCATCTTAAAATGCTGCCTGTCACATTTTACCAACCTTGATTACCAGAGTTCTGCATATGACACACAGATACATCTGACTCTCTCGCCAAATGACAACGCACTGGCTCAGTGTGAATAAATAAATATTTGGATGAGCTGTTTTTCTTCACTCAGGACAAAACAGAGCTTACTGTGTTTGGGAACAAACACAACAGGATTAGCATGACTAACGCTACATGTCTCCAAAAACCAAACACCGAGTCTGAAACAGTAGTAGATGTATCTTACCTTCACATGACCTATCAAAGCAAGCACCAAAACAGCCTCTATGAACAGGTAACTTTTCTTTTTCTCCACAAACCATCTTGTTTCTTAAAAGATGAGAAAGAAAATGTATATGTTCTTTGTTAAACTAATCCATGCTTTTATCTCCAGTGGGGTTTACTACTGAGAAGGACTTCCCATAAAAGAATTCTGCTGCTAGGTGTACCAGTATCAGGAGGTCACAAATAGAGGAAAATGTGTTTATGGAGAAAATATGGAAAGAATGGATCGGTTAGATATGTGTATATTTCATCTGGAATATGTCTATGAAACATATCACATACAGTACTAGAATTATATATGACGTTATATGAAAACAGTTGTAGGCAATTCTAGTGTTAGATACAAATGAAAATGTCCAATCTGACAGGTCCTTATCTGAAAAAAAAAAAGTCTAGTGTGTAAGCATGTTTTCAGATTTGACAGACTTCATTTTTGGAATATTCTACACCCTGAACTTCTATCTTCTTTATTATTAATTAACAAAGCATCTGAAAAGGACTGTCATTTATGAAAAAATTTTATCTTTTATATCATTCGGTTTTTATTTTTTATTATGTTAATTATGTAGTATTTTAAATCTCTCTCTTTTGTGTATTGTTTATTTCTGGGGAGGAATTTATATAAGCCTTTTTGGTTTCTATCCTCTTCTGCACAATGGTGTTACTTGTATGATCATATCTTTGTTATTAGCTTACCGGCCGATAGGCTGTAAGCTATTGTCATGCGGTGTCCGTTGGCGTCAGCGTCTGTCATCGTCTGTAAAAAAATTTCAATCATCTTCTTCTCCGAAACTACAATTCTGATTGACTTCAAACTTGGTATACAGCTTCTGTATGAGGATGTCAACAAAAGTTAGTGAAATTATTTTGATCTGGATCCGATTCTGGTTTTGGTGCGACTTTGACAAATGTTCCCATTATAACAGATAGGAAGTGGATTGATCCATTAAATCAGTATCAATGATATCAAGTTGGAATTTGAATGTTTTACAGATCTGATTGGAATATGACCAAAACATGGACTATTTCTGTAATAGAATAAATATGCAGAACTGGGGGAGAATAAATGGCATCTGGATACATTTCCCAAAGCTTTGAATTTGGCCGGTAAGATACAGGGCCATTGGCCCTTTTTTTTTTTTTTTTTTTCTTGTTGTTTGGTATGTGCAAATAAATATCTACAAATACACTAATATTTCTGAATTTGCATGTAAATTTGTTCCATTACAGATATTTATTTGTGTTTAAATGGGCAGGTTTGGCATGTAATGTGAGTGGACACGATGGGTTACACACGAAACCTGGAATGAGACAGAGATTCATAAAAAACCCACATGTCTGGGTTAGAAAAACAGCTAGGATCATCAAATTTAACAGTATCTTTAGTTAATGCGGTATATAAGACTATTTACAGCCATGTTTTCCCGATCAAACGCACTGACACCTAGGTAGCTTTTACTGTCCTAATTTTGGTCCTATTTTTGGCCCCAATATTTTATTAAAAACTCATTAATTTTGGGATGGCTCAGAGCAAGAGTATAATTTTTTTTTGCATTTATCTGAGGTCATCATTAGGTACATCCTGGGGGGAAATAGGTCTAAATTTCTCTTTTGTTATTGGGTCTAAAAAGGTACCAACAAGTGCCAAAATGAACCCAGTTTCATAGAAACACCCAGATGTCAGTGACTTAAAACAGTATGTTGTTTTTAATCATTTAACTAAAATACTTTGCACATTACTCTAGATGTAAGATATTTTAAGACATTTACATAAAACAAATCCTTTTACAGCCACAGACCAGCTAATAGAATCCAATGTCTACACCAAACAGAAGTGGAAATTCAGATATTCTGCAGATGCACCTGAACAGAAAGAATATATGTGCTCGACCTGCTGTAACTATACTGCTGTAACTAAGCTCTAAAACCTACATCCTGCTCTCATTACACTGTAATTGTTATTGCACTGTAATAGGAGTGCTGTACATTCTTCCATTTCCAAAGGTTTTTTAGTCATATTCATCTTTTAATACTGCTTGATATATGTTGCACCTCCTTATAAACATATCTTCATTATCTCTACCTTTTGTTGTTTAAGCACTTTGTTTTTTTTTTTTTAGCTTGGCTCTTACGTTGCCTTCATATATAAATAGTTTTATATTTATATATATTGGTGCTTGCCTTTCCTTACCTTGCATTGCTGTTTCTTTCTGCTTAACATCTTGGTCATAAAAGCTGCTTGCACACTCTATGCACCAGAAATGGTAGACATGTCACAATTATACAAAGTAAGACATTTACACCGACACTTTATTCTGACACCGGTTTGAATACGGGTGTGTAAGTGGGATGAAAAGTCTTTGATTAATGTCCCTTTTTTGAGAGTGAGAATGCATAAAGTTATAGCGTAAAGGCCAAAGGAGCGTGTTACGTCTGGTTTGAGTGGTCATTCTTGACATCAGAATTACATGTACAACTATGCACTTCTTCCCACTGTGTAGTTCCAGACAAGGTACAACAAAATAGGCAAAGAAACCGAAGGGTCTGAGAGAAAAAAAAGGCACTTTACCAGCCAAGTTCACAAAGGGAATGCTAAGTGAAAATTTCCTCCTGTGAATAGCCACCAAGTGTTTTATTCTGAGTAGATTTACAGCAGTAGGCGTTTAGTTGATGATGCACAATTAACAGCATGTTCAGATCAGCGGAAAGATTCTGTGTCCAAGAAATATGGGCTGAAATGTCTCCGTTAGAGGGAATGGGTTGCAACTTCCTATTGCTCCCCCTTTTTTTATTGTCTCTTTTGTCAATAAATGCAGCAAAAAAAAAAAAAAAAAACTAAATGGATTTAAATAAGAATTAACAAGTGGTTCCAGGCACAACAAAGCCCACCCCTCACATGTATTGTAGCTTATTTTGGCATCAGTCCAGCTGATGTTGTCATGTGGTGATGTCAGCATGTGCCAAGTCTGAAGTAAAGTGAAACAAAATTGATGTTTTTGTAGACATGTGAAATTTTACCTATTATAAGTCAAATTTACTTATAATTCATAAAAAATGTAAACACTGACCTACTTTTCTTAAAATGTAATGACATCTATTCTGGGTCACTGGTAATCTATAAACCCAATTTCAGATGGATTCAACCAATAATCTTGCTGATACAGACATTTGAAATTTTTCCCATTATAGGTAAATGGGGAATAAAAAAAAGATTTAAAAAAATGATAAAATATTTAATCTTTACCTACTTTTCCCAAAATGTAATCAGATCTATTCTGGGTCACTGGCAATCAATAAACCCAATTTGATAAGAATTCAACCAATAGTTTTGCTGATAGAGACATTTGAAATTTTGCCCATTATAAGTAAATGAGAAAAAAAAAAAAAAAAAAAAAATCATTGAAAATTTTAACATTGACCTACTTTTCTCAAAATGTTATGACAGTTATCCTGGGTCACTGGCAATTTATGAACCCGATTTGGTATAAATTCAACTAATACTTTTGCAGACAGAGGCCTTTTGAAATTTAGTCCATTATAAGTGAATGGAAAAAAAAAAAAATCATAAAAAAATTGAACTTTGACCTACTTTTCACAAAATGTAATCAGTTCTATTTTGGGTCACTGGCAATCTATAAACCCAATTTGGTATGAATTCAAACAATAGTTTTGCTGATACAGACATTTGAAATTTTGCCCATTATAGGTAAATGGGGAAAAAAAAAAGATTTAAAAAATTGATAAAATATTTAATCTTTTACCTACTTTTCCCAAAATGTAATCAGATCTATTCTGGGTCACTAGCAATTTATAAACCCAATTTGGTTTGATTTCAACCAACAGTTTTGCTGCTAGAGTGTTAAACAAACAAACCGAACCAAAAACAACACCCATTGCCTGCCCTTCGGGTGGTGGGGTTGTAAGTCTAAGCATCTGAGAAAAGAAATCATCAATCTGGCATCACAACTTTTTTGTTCCAACTTCATTTCCATGGCACTTTTAGTCTTGATTATAAAAATCCCATTTATCCCGTTCACTGTATTTTCTGACAGTAGGAGCGTTTATGGAGCTTAGAGCTACAAGAAACTCTGATGCAACAAAAGTCGAACATTGTGAGAAAATATTCATTATTTTGAGGGGAGAAAAAAAAAAAGTTCAAGTTGAGGTTCAATATCACAATGATTTTCATTTTTTTGGATGACATCTGTTACTATAGCAACGGGTCCTCATATTTAATGCTCCAAAGAGTGTTTAAATTTGTCACGACTTTGATTTATGTATCTGACTAATTTTTTTTTTTTTTTTTCCACCTTAGCAACAGCAGGGGGCTCTAACATTCAGAATAACTTGGTGAACTTGGGTGAACATGCAGAATTGTAGAAAAGAAGGGGAAAAAAATGGTAATATGTAAAAATCACAGCCACTTTTTCAGCGTTAAACACCATTATGGTACATGTATCAGTCATTTTATTGCATCAGCGGGGGAGAAAGTCTAGTGTTTGATAGCAGTGTGCATGGAGGGTTTTCTGTGGTGTTTGTGCCAATTATTCTGCAGCTAACTGTGCCTTTCTGTCTAGCCGCAAAACTATGAAGTGAGTGTTTAAGTTCATCTAACAGCCTGGAGTCTAGACCATGTCCTCCACTCTGCCACTGCCCTGAGTGTCCAGGTGTTTTCCCAAAACAGATCCAGCTCTTTTCTGTTCAGTCTACGTACCCACCACCTTTATGTGGTCTGAACGAGGACAGTCTGCACAGGAAGTACAGCTAAGTTTAACTTTTTTTTTATTTTTATTTTTTTTCCTCGATGTCCATTGAGCAAGGTTATACTAGTTTTGGATTTTTCATTATAGTTTCGTTTTATTTAGTTTTGACTTTTTTTTCTCTAATTGAGTTTGTTTTTATTCATTTTTAGAACACGCTTGCTAGTTTTTATTAGTTTAAATTTTTTTCTAAATGCTTAGTTTTAGTATTAATTTTAGTTTTGTCATATTTTTTCTCTTCTTCTCCGTCGTATTCAAATCAATCCCAGACAGGACTCTGCTGCTTCAGTCTCCATGTTTCCAGGTAGAGTGGGGACCAGAAGACGACTGGAAACCACAAGTGAACACAAGTGACGGAGCAAAAAGTGTCGTATGATGCCGCTAGCTAAAATTGCTAGTGAGAAATAAATCACTTTCGTATCAATCCGACACTGACAAAGATGAAAACAAAGGGAATTTTATCCATAATTTTTAAATTTTTTAGTTTGTTTTATTAGCACACAATACAGTTTCAATTAGTTATTGTTTTTTTCTTTTAATTATAGTTTTTATTTATTTCAGTTAACGAAAAAAAAATTTTCTATTCTAGTTTTCATCATTTTGTTAGTTTTCATTAACGATAATAACCTTGCCATTGAGTTCTTTGCAGCGGCGCCGCTACCAGCTGTGGACCCCATGAAACCGAAACATTGTGGGCCCTTTCATAAAATTCAGTATCTTGTCAATCGTTTTTTTTTTTTTTTTTTTTTTTTTTCATTTTAAATTTTTTATTATTTATTTATTTATTTATTTAAGTATCTTGTCAATCTATCGGAGCGGGAGAGGGAGGGGATGCGGTCCACACCATAACGTCGCTTGCGCTAGCATGAAAACGAAACTGAAACTTCACATGCTTTGAACGTCTGATTCCCAACTTCTATGCCTCTATTATACAGCAGATTTTACAGGACATTTTTACAACTTCTAATCTGTATCAACTGCACCCCCTCCTCTGCTCTATGCCCCCCCCACAAATGCTGGGCCCCATGAATTTGTCATGTTTACCCCCCTCCCCCTCTTGTCGGCGCCCCATGTTCTTTGACTAGTCCACATTATCATCCAGTTCCCAACCAAATTCAGAATAGATCTGACCCTCAAAGACCCAAACAGCTGCTAGCAACCAAAATCATCTACTGATATAAAATGTTTAATACCTGTTGAAGCACCGATCCTATTGATATATGTAAATAATTCAGGTAAAATGCTGTTTTTCTGTTCTTCATGGTCATCAGATATGACCCACTAGGACAGTCAGAGGTTCTGTAGTGAAAGTGGAAACACCATCATCTTATGCAACATTGTTTGACCAGTAAACGAATCGACGAATGACCATGATTTCAGATTCTTGTTTTCACATTAGTTAATAGCTGGGTTTCCATTATAGTTTCCCACAAAATAAAAGCGATATTTCTATAATTTCAACAAAGTACTTGTAGGTGTTTCCATTGAAGAGTGTTTTGCTTCTGATGCCTGATTTTAGTCAAGTCCCGTCTTGCGACATGTCATAATTCTGGTAAAATACAGTATAGTTCATGCAAGACGCTTGTTTCAGGAAGATGGATGCACTGAGTTTCCTTCCAAACCTCCACGGTGTCAGCTCATCTATTACTAATGCAGTGACTGTCTTCAACAAAAGAAGAAGGGAACGTATTCGTCCCAAGTAAGGTCCTTATTTATGGCATCGGCCACTCAGAATGGGTTTCTGGGAGGGAACTGTACATCAGGAATTCACCACCGAGAATTTCTGAATGACCCGGACAACGTTTTATGAACTGTGTGAGGTTATTGAACCTGACTTGTCATGCCCTCAGGAAGCAGCTCCTACACAAAAGCGAGTGGCTATTGCCCCAAACAAACTACAACCACCTGTTCTGAGTACAGGGTCATAGGTCAGACGTTTGGCCTGAGCAAAACCACCGTAAAAAAAACACACTGTAAAAGAAAAATCTGTAATTTAACAGAATTTTCACTGTTTATTTTACAGATTTTTCCTGTATTCTTAAGATACAGGAAAATATCAATGAAATGAAAAAACTAGACTGATTTTACATGTCAAATGTAAAATAACACGAAAAAACTGTAACTGTGAATGACCAGAAAATGTAAATTTTTTTTAAAAGAATTTTTTGTCTTTTTTCACAGAAAAATACAGTTAAAGTATATTTGCAAATGTATCGTAATTTCACAAATATTTCTTTTCTATTTCTAAGATTAAACTGTTCATTTAAAGTTTAATATTGTAAAAAAAAATACTGACAATTAACCATTAAAGAACTATTTGTTCTTTAAGTTGAACCAGACTTGTTTGTTAATTGACAACTATCTTGTGTAATTATGGGAGGTTTCACAACAAAAAGGAATAAATTGAATAAATGTATTTTTGTGAATGTATAACATGTATAACCACTGATTAACTGTCCAAATACAGTTTTTATCAGTGGATTGGACAACTTAGTTTCATTGAAAATTATTTACATTTATATATATTTATAGGTAATTTGATCATTTTACTACATGTAAATAATCTTTATTAAACATTAAAAAGTTAAAAAAAAAAAAAAAAAAGCAAAATCTCATGTAAAGTTAGGGTAAAAAACTGTATTTTAATTCTGGAAAATTACTGTATTTTTATGAGATAGTGATTTTCCGTTATTTAACAGTATTTTGTCAGCACCCCTGCTGCCGGAATATCACCTTTTTTTTTTTACTTTTTTTTTTTGTTTGTTTTTTTTTTTTTTACACGCAGTGCACATGGGTGAAAATGCACAAAATGCATTTCCTTTACACTTTTGCGCCATACTTCCATATCAAAACATCTCAGAAACCACCTCATAAGAGCGTAAAAACTTTTTTGTGACATTTCTGTGTTTCCATTACCAGTTTTTTATTGTGCAATTTACATTTTGTGCATTTCTGAGGGTAATGGAAACCCAGCTACTGATACATTTTGCCTACAACTTCAGTTTATCTTTAGTTTTATTAGCTCTTTTATAATCACCTTCAAATTTTTTCTGAACTTTTATGAACATCTACATGATTAGTAAGTTCAACCTAAAAAAGATAACTGACTTTCACTGAGGAATTAAAGATACAGAGGATAGTAGTATCATAAATGGTGATAAATCTCTTAAAAAAAAAAAAAAAAAAAAAAAGATTAAATAGTGAGAAACATTAATTTGGGAGCTGCCGCAAAGAAGAAATGGGTCTTTATGGGTTCGAAACAATCAACACAAACTCCATCCATCCTGATATCTTTCGTGTTTCAGAGTTAATTTCTGAACAAACACACAGTAAATGATGAGGAGACACATAAACTGCAAACTGCTTGAATAACAGCTCTAGTTGTCACGTCTTATCTTGTTTTCTTCTGGGAAAAAGACAAGTGTTAATTCTTGGAAGGGTCAAACACCAGAGTAGTGTGCATGGTGGGTGGAAATGTAGCAGCAGCTGTAAGAAATGTACTAGAATAAGCATGAAACAATGGCGGATTTACATCAAAATTTTAAAATCTGCAGAAAAAAATTGCTGCTTTACCTAAGGAGATATAGCTCCTCAAAGCTGGATGAAAAGCAAATTTGCAAAATTAAAAAACAAACAAAACATTAATTTTCAAAGGGCTGTATCTCCTGAACTATCACAGATATGACATTAAAATTTTGGATGTGTTCGTTTATCTGGTAGGTGAACAAGTGTGAATTTTTTTAGAATTTTCTGAGGGGTCATGCGGAGCACTTTCTGAAATCTGGTTGATTTGGGATGGAATGACCCAAATATAAAGTGATAAGAGATTAAGTTTAGTGATTTTAATGCAGTTTTTAGCAGCATTTATTCATTCTTGTCCACTCATGGCGCATGGAAATGACAACAAGCTGAACCCTTTCATGCATGAACTGTGAGAACCTTAGTCAAGATTCTTTTCTTCAGTGTTTTTATTCCTCCTTAGGCATGAAAAAAACAACACGAGTTTTTTTTTTTTTTTTCCTTCTATGGAGTTACAAAAATTTCCATGCATTTAATTTTTGAAGTAAAGAAACATGTGCTTAAAACCCAATATTAGAAAGTGATATGAAAACAATGAAATAAAAACATTTTTAATGCTGCTAATCTGATGTCTTCTCACATTTTAACATATTCTAATGCTAGTAATTACTCACTTCATGGAGATAATATGCAAAAAAAAAACCTTCTTGTCTTACAAATAACAATTGATTTACACTTAAACATGTTAGTGCAGATCAGGTTTATCAAGAACAGTAAAGTTACAGTAATGGTGTGAATGTCAGAGTATGAGATGATGCGTAAGTGTCCACTGTGTTGGCTGATATGGAACTGAAACATCAAAACCCATGAATATACAAGAGAACAGCTGGAGAAGAACTGTCCACTGGAGTGACCTTCGCATGAAAGGGTTAAATAAATGACCAACAATTAAAATCCCTAATGTAATTCCAAACTACTCTTTAGGAAATGTAATCAAATAACTACCACGTGAAGTGCAACTTACGTAAATATGCGTCTGCTGATCCAGCCGGTGGGGTATAGTCAGTCTCACACAGGCCACATGGTCCATCAAACAAAAGGAAAAAAGCTGGAGCTGGGCTTGATCCCGCCTCTTAAAGGAATGGGTGTGGCCTGATAGGTGAGCTCAGGTCATGCCCCTCCTCCACCAGGAAGTGCAGTTTTCACCAAATAATATTCTCCAGGAGTCTCTCTGTTCTCATTCTTAAGTGTTCTTGAGGTCCATCTGTAAATTATTGCTCCATTAATAAGATTCGGTGGGTTTTGTCTGGCACTTTGATTGCCTGCTGTGTCTTCTGCTTATTGATTTTTTTTTTTTTTTACTCCTGAAAGACAGTTCATCTGTGGTTGTGGTTACATTAAAAAGACTGCCAAATGATTGTTGTGCAGATGCTTGATGGAGCGTACCCTTTTACCATTCCAGCATTAGTTCACCTATCACAGCCCCTGCTCTCACAGCTCTGCCGTTTTGTCTGAATATGTTTACAGGCGGCTCCAAACATCCACAATACTGGGCTTAAAAATGACTGACTTAAAAATGGCTGTTAAAAATCAAACAGTTGATATCACTTTTATCCAAGACTGTGTTCACACTGCAAGCAAAAGTGACCAAATCATTATTTAATTATTATTCTGAGAAAAAAAAAGTCTGAATTCTTTTTTTTTTCTTTTTTTTTTTTTTTTTTTTTTTGCTACTTCTTTTATGGAGAAGTAGAAAAAAAAAGAAGTAGAAAAGTCTGAATTCTGACTTATTTTCCCCAAAATTCTGACTTTAATCTCAGATTAATGATTAAAAAAAATTAGACCTTAATTAACCCTTTCATGCATGAATTATCAGAACCTTAATCAAGATTTTTTTCCTGAGTGTTTTTATTCCTCTTTAGGTATGAAAAAAAAAATAATGTGATTTTTTTTTTTTTTTATGAACTTATTTTTCATGGAGTTACAAAAATGTCCACTCATCTGAATACCATGCGTTTAATTTTTGAAGCTCAGAAACATGCATTTACTGACATACTGTGTGAAAACTATTAAGTAAAAGCATTTTTAACCTCCTGAGACCCAGCAATGCATTATTGTCCTCTGTAAGGGACAAGAGTTTGACAGTTTTACTTAAAAAATGCTGTCCATTGTAAAGGACATTCCATTTAAAAAAAAAAAAATCAAAAATAAAAATAATTTTTAAAAATGTCTTGGAAAAAAACAAACAAACAAACAAACAAAACTGTTGTATTCAGTAGTTTCCAATCAAGACAGTTGTTTAATGGAAAAAAAGCTAAAAACTTCACTTTCCTGGGCCTCAGGAGGTTAATGCTGCTAATCTCATGTTTTCTCACATTTGAACATACTATAATACTAGTTATTACTCACTCTGATAATATACAAAAAAAGAATAAAAAAACATTTTTGTAAAAAAAAAAAAAAAAAACCTCTGTTAATTGCAGTCTAATAACAATTGACAATTGATTTAGATAAAAGAACAGCAAAGTTAGAGTAATGGTGTGAATGTCAGTGTATGGGATGATGCATAAGTGTTCACTGTGTTGGTTTATATGGAAATAAAACAACAAAACACATGAATATGCAAGAGAACAGCTGCAGAGGAACTGTCCGCTGGAGTGACCACTGTGCATGAAAAGGTTAAAACACTTTTTTTTTCCAGTGGCCCGAACCCTATTCTGTAGAATATGACAGGAAAAAAATCATTAAAAAAATAATTACTCATCATTTTTCTTTTAATAAAAAATGAAAATGGGTCCCATAGACCCAAACACCATACAAGGGTTAATTTAACTTGTCGGGACTTAAAATATTGCATTTACATTTACAGTCTTCCTCTGGACATAAGGCAGGCATGCTCTGTGGATGTTTTTAAAGCAAAGCTCAAGACCCACTTGTTTACTCTGTGTTATAAGTCGTGATGTGCTTTTACTGTTAATGTTTTTAGCTTTTATGTTTTATTGTTTTATTGTGATTGATTTTATATCTGTACAGCACTTTGATTGAAAGCGCTTTACAAATAAATTATTATTATTATTATTATTATTATTATTATTATTATTATTATTATTATTATTTATGCATTTGGCAGACACTTTTTTTTTTCCAAAGCGACTTACAGGAGAAAAAACAAAAATAAAAGAAAATGTAAGAATGGATTAAAGACATAAAACAGCTGTACAATTAAAACAGTGTCGTACAGAAGAATAAAACAGCAAAATGATCAACTGAAATACAAGACTAGATTAAAAAGACCAAAAAAAACAGCTGTTCAATTAAAAACAGTTAAATCAAAATACCAAGTAAAACAACCGAATAAACCTAATAATGCATTTACAATGGAATGTTTCAAAAAATCCAAAATAGTGGACTTAAAAATGACTGACTTAAAAATGGCTGTTAAAAAACAAACAGTTGATATCACTTTTATCTAAGACTGTGTTCACACTGCAAGCAAAAGTGACCAAATCTGACTTTTTTCCCCCATATTTGACCCATATCTGATTTTTTATGACACAAATGTTATTTTTTCAAATTAATGTGGTCCAAAATCAGATACACATCTGATGTTTTGCAATGTTACATCAGTATGAATGGTCATGTTGTATCATTATCATCATGTTGGCATTTGGCAGATACTTTTTTTCCAAAGCGACTTACAGGAGAAAAACCAAAAATAAAAGGAAATATAAGAATAGATTAAAGACATAAAACAGCTGTACAATTAAAACAGTGTCGTACAGAAGAATAAAACAGCAAAATGATCGACTAAAATACAAGAATAGATTAAAAAGACATAAAAAACAGCAGTTCAATTAAAAACAGTTAAATCAAAATACCAAGTAAAACAACAGAATAAACATAATACATACATTTAAAACATTTAAAATGGAATGTTTCAGAAAAAAAGAAAAAATCCAAAACAATGGACTTAAAAATGACTGACTTAAAAATGGCTGTTAAAAATCAAACAGCTGATATCACTTTTATTTAAGACTGTGTTCACACTACAAGAGTGGACCAGATCTGACTTTTTTTCCCCATATTTGACCCATATCTGACTTTTTTATTTTATTTTTTCAAATTAATATGTGGTCCTAAATCAGATACACATCTGATGTTTTGCAACATTACGTCAGTATGAACGGTCATGTTGTATCATCATCATCATGAGTCAGATGGAAGTCACATTAAAAATTAGAATATGAACAACCATGAAAAAAGAAAAAGAAAATAAAAACACACTCAATTCAGCTTTTTTTGTAGAAAAAATCAGAATTGAGCATTAAGACCTGCAGTGTGATTGCTTCAGTTAGTCAGGTCTAGATTCAGCCACTTTATGTGTCCAAAAAATGATGGAAATAAATGTTACGACATTGCACCAACACCACAGCGAACTACCCAAAGATAAAGGCGATCATATGGATTTTTTTTTTAAATATACATATAGAAAACTTGCCAATAAATGTTCATTAAACCCTTTGCTATAACCAGCAGTTTCCAGTTTACAATAGCTTGCATCTGATGTTAACATTCATTTACACAGGCTACTAATAAGAGCACAAACAGATGTCACAACAAAACCTGTGAATGAGCAACAACATGTTTGACTTCCATATTCTGCGCTTTTTTTTTTTTTTCTTTTTTTTTCCATGAAAGTAAACATACAATTACTGCAACAACATTGTCTCACTCAGTCCTCCCTGTGTTACTTTTACACCTCTCCCACCAGGCTCTCCCTGAAAGAGGTGTACAATTAAAATACAGGAAGAGCTATTTGTGTCGGCAAAGTGGGTTTAACCCTTTCATGCATGAATTATGAGAACCGTAAAGGGTCCAAACACAGTAATGTCCCGTCAGAGAGCGAAATTTAATTGTTTGCCATTCCAACATTTATTTCAATATAAAGTAGCTCCTTGTTTTGGATAATCCCTTATGGTCCAACTAAAGCAAAAATGAATTTAAAAGTAAAAATGTGGGTCAAATTATCTCTAAAATGTCCCGTCAGAGACATTTTGAATACCGTGTTTTGACCCTAATCAAGATATTTTTGCTGAATGTTTTTATTTCCCTTTAAACATGAAAAAAAAATGCGGTTGAAAAAATTTTTATGAACCTATTTTTCATAGAGTTGCAAAAATATCCATTCAGCTGGACATCATGCATTTAATTTTTGAAGCAAAGAAACATGTATTTACATTTATGCATTTGGCAGATGCTTTTTTCCAAAGCGCCTTACAGGGGAAAACCAATCAAATTAATCAATCAAATTTTATTTACTGATATACTGAGTGAAAACTGTGAAATATTTTTTTAATGCAGCTAATCTGATGTTTTGTCACATTTTAACATACTCTAACATTAGTTATTATTCACTTTATGGAGATAACACTGGTCAAAAACAAATGTATTGTTTCAGTTTTTTGAGCTGATTTAGGATCATTTTGGTGCTGAATCCAAAAATCTCATTCATTTTGCTCAGTCAGGTCAACTTTCTGAACTCTGCTACATATTGGCTTTTTAAAATTTTTGCTTACATTTATGGGCATTTTCACATCATATGATACAAAATTCTTTCATATTTCTTGCAATAAATGAGTTCTGAAGATTTTACTTTTGTCAATTTATGATTAATGTTTTTTTTAATATTACAGGTGAATGAAATGGCTTCGACTAGAAGATCTTACAAAAATAAGCCTGACGTATTCTGCTACATGTGCAGTGAATACACCATTGTACCTAACAGGAATCCTGTTAGAAAAAGATTTTTTTTCTCTTAAAACCTGTTTTGGGTGAGAACTATATAAAAAATCAACTGATAAAGTCACAAAAATGTAATGAATTTTGTGAGAAGATCAAATTTTTCAAAATCAAATTAGCAAAAAAACCTGACCTGATTGAGAAAAACATGTCATTTTTGGATTTAGCGGTGCAAAATGGTCCGAATTCAGTTGAAAAAACCTAGACAACTTGCAAAAAACATTTTTTTGTAACCCAGTGTAATATGCAAAAAAAAAAAAAACTTTTTGTTTAAGAAAAATGGTTAATTACAGTCTATTAACAATAATAAGCAATTGATTTACACTCAAACATGTTAGTGCAGATCAGATTTATCCAGAAGAGCATAGTTACAGTAATGGTATGAACTGCAGTGTTTGAGATGATGCACAGGTGTCCACTGTGTCGGCTGATATGGAACTAAAACAATAAAAGCCATGAATATACCAGAGAACAGCTGGAGAATGGCTGTCTACTGTAGTGACCAGTATGCATGAAAGGGTTCATTTTTATATACCATGCACTCACATTTAGGAAGTTTATGCTGCACTACACTGTGTATTTTTTTCGACCAATTTCAAGTATAAAATCAGGGCGGTGTTCTTGCAGTGCTGCTTGTTCCGACTGCCTCAAGGACAAACCTGAGTGATGGAGACATGCCGGATGTTTGGATGAATGGTGGAATGGTAGGAAATCTATGCATGCAGGGACTCCTTGTTTTTTTGTTTTTTGTTTTTTTCAGCATCGACTAGAACTGTTTTTTTTTTTTTTTTTTTTTTTTTTTTTACTTTAATAGATTTCAGAGTGAAATACCAGATGGTTAATTTGACAGGACGTACAGGTCATGAGGCAGATGTGAAATTATGATGCTGCCCAGCGTACCAAAACAAGCGCTGGAATGTTGTAAACACCAACCGGACCTCATTTGCATTAAAGGATCAACTGTGCAAGAGATATTAGCGATTTTCTTACAGCAAAAAAATCTAAGGGTCACGCTTTTCAAAGAGAAGGTAATGGAACACATACTCTCACTAAGATGTCATAAATAAGGCAGAGATGTTCTTAATTCAGTGTGGCTGTAATGAGCATATGCATATGCCATCTGCTCTGGTTAGAACTCTGCCCTGTTACATCTAAAGCCCTGACCAAAGATCCCTGACCAAATGAACTGTAACATGCACGACTTGCAAAGCATCCAACTGCAAGATTCTACAAACATGGCAGTTCACACATATGTGACCAGAGAAGGTTGTGTTCTTCGGTTTGTTCTATAGCAGGGCTCTCAAACTCATTTTTTTTCAGGGGCCACATTCAGCCGGATTTGATCTCAAGTGGGCCGGACCAGTCAAATCATAGCATAACAAGTGTTCAGAGAACGCAAACCTACGCCAAGCACCCCGAACGGTGTGCACGTGTGGATCGACTATTTCTCTTTGAATTAAACAGTTTCAAGGTTTGTAGAAGCCAATAATGTAATAACAACTGATAATGTAATAACAACCGATAATGTAATAACAACTGATAACGTAATAAATTTGCCATTTTTAAAATGTCATAGGACATAAACGTAATATCTGGCCAACAACGTAACAAACGTCCTGAACCAAAAATGTAATAGCTTTTGGCCAATAATGTTTTAAGTTATTACGTTATTGGCTCAGTTATTACATTTGCATAGAATTTTTTTTTTACCAGGCCAATAACGTAATAACCAGCCAATAAGTTATGACGTTATTGGTTCAGGACTTTTATTACGTTATTGGCCAGATATTACGTTATTGGCTTATTACATTTTAAAAATGGCCAATTTATCACATTATTGGCTGTTATTACATTATTGGCCTCTATAAGGTTGTTCCATACAGCAGAAAAAGTTGAAGCTTGGTACCAGTCCTGTGTCTGTCAAATTAGATTCAATTCACATCAATACAGGGTGGGGAAGCAAAATGTACAATGAACATTTAGTTGTTTTTTCTCAGCAGGCACTACGTCAGTTGTTTTGAACCCAAACATATACTGATGTCATAATCATACCTAACACTATTATCCATACCTTTTCACAAACTTTTGCCCATATGAGTAATCAGGAAAGCAAACGTCAAAGAGTGTGTGATTTGCTGAATGCACTCGTCACACCAAAGGAGATTTCAAAAATAGTTGGAGTGTCCATAAAGACTGTTTATAATGGAAAGAAGAGAATGACTATGAGCAAAACTATTACCAGAAAGTCTGGAAGATACTATTAAAGAAGAATGGGAGAAGTTGTCACCCCAATATTTGAGGAACACTTGCGCAAGTTTCAGGAAGCGTGTGAAGGCAGTTATTGAGAAAGAAGGAGGACACATAGAATAAAAACATTTTCTATTATGGACATTTTGTTGTGGCAAATAAATTCTCATGACTTTCAATAAATTAATTGGTCATACACTGTCTTTCAATCCCTGCCTCAAAATATTGTACATTTTGCTTCCCCACCCTGTATTAGTTGAGTTCTGATTTTAAATGTGTGGTAAATGGGATTTTCAGTGTTAAATGTAAATGTCCACAGAGTCCACATTCCACAGTGGATGTGGACAATTTAGTTCCAGATACAAGATATTGTTCTAAGCTACAGGTGGATCCAATTGGAGGCTAATTGGAGTCATTATGAATTTTTTGTGAATTTTGGAAAATTGCTCAATGATGACAGATGGAAAATTGTAGCTGTTGTGACCTTGCTGTGACCTTGAACTTTGGCCTACTGGGACCAAAATGTAATGGGCTGGTCCCAGGGACTAGGCCTATCTGTGGGGAAGATTTGGGAAAGATGGTTGGAATAGTTTTCCCATAAAGTTGCAAACAAACAAACAAAGAAACAAACACGCAAAGTGATCACAGTACTTCCTGGTGGAGGAAATAACCTTTAAATAATGACAACTCCAAATTTTGTCTTTGTTTCAGTGCAGAAAATCCCACTAAATTATGAAAATACTTATTTTTTCTAAACTATTCAAACAAAAAAGATGTGAATAACCTGAAAATACTGAAATTTCTTAAGAAAAATAAGTACAATTTTAACAATATTCTGCCTCCACTTCTCATTAGTCCATGTGCATTCTGGATCAGATCTACAAAGACACTAAAGACTGAGGAACAAGCAGAACATTGTTAAAATTGTGCTTAATTTTCTTTAGACATTTCAGGTTGTTCATATTCGTTCAGGTTGTTCACATTTTATTGTTACAGGATAGTTTGTAAATGTAAATATTTTCATAATTTAATGTTATTTTTTGCTCTAGAACAATGACAAAAAATTGAACTTGTCATTATTTACAGATATAATGTAATGTTATTTTTTTTCACATCAAATCGAGAAGAAAATATGGGGTCATTATTATTTGTAGGTTATTCTGTTGTTATTTCACTGGAGATTATATTGGTCTGTATGTGGAACCTGACCTAAAATGAGTTCAACAGCACTTTGCAAATTCCTCCCACTGGCCGGACTGGAACCTTTGGCGAGCTGCATTTGGTCCCCGGGCCGCATGTTTGAGACCCCTGTTCTATATGAACTGGTGGTTCTTCATGCTTTTTTTGTATTAACCCTTGTGTGATGTTCAGATTTTTATTATTCAGCCACTGTTTGTGGGTGTGGTGGTCCCGCTGCATTTGTGAGTTTTTAATTCAACATAATGAAACAATTTTATGTTAAAATACTTAACAAATGTTTACTTCATCGCAATTACAAGCAACATAACAAGCATATATGTTTAACATTTACCTTTTGGCTTTCCTAGATAAAATTTATGAATTAAAGTGCTACTCTTTTTATTTTATTTTATTTTATTTTTTTTAATACAATGTAATATAATCAAGATATGTACAGAAGAGGATTAGGGCCATCGGGGGAAAAAAAAAAAAAAAAAAAAAAAAAATTAAGGTCCAATATATTTTTTGATTATCATTCTGAGAAAAAAAGTCTGAATTCTGACTTTTTCCCCCAAAATTCTAACTTTAATCTCACAATAATAATAATAATAATAATAAAAACCATAATAGACACTGATATAAATTTGACTTTTTTTATGACACCCTCTCGCGGACACTTGGAGTATCACCGGTATAGAGGAAGAGGATGGAGGTGATAAGTGAAGTTACAGTATTAAATGACAAAATAAGAAAGTTTGGTAGCAAATGTTAGCATCTTATCTAATTAGCGCCCACTACATCTGCTTCACAGGATCTTTATGTATTTACTTGATATAAAATAAGGCTTTTATGAGGTGTTTCCACATCTTCATACTTCCTATTTGGTTTATCAGTTCTTTGTCTGTTCTGTCCAGTTCAGAGGAAGTAAATGAAGTCATAATTTAATTTCATGAACTAAAGACACGACATGATTGGAAAACAGACCGCAGCTGTTAACGACTACAGAACTAACACAGTTCCACTCTGCCAAGTTCAAACCCTTTGTCATCCGTTCCGTCACATCACAAAAGGAGTTTGTGACGGTAAAAAAAAGTCACCGGCTCAACCATTTACATTGCATTGTACCGATTACACATCTCAAATTTGTTTGGACCCAGAACCAGGAAAACTACATCCCCGTAGGTTCATAGTGGAAGTCGTATGTTGTTATGATTCTTGTCAGGATTCTGATTGGTTTATGGTACTTACGGTGTAGATATATGAGGCTGTGTAAACTCAGATTTTTCTTAAAGTGGTCATGTCAGGTCAAGGTTTTTTTTTTTTTTTTTGTAAACAGTGAAGGGGAAATATCCAGTTTCTAAAATACCTGGCTACATGTAAACATAGCCTGAATTATTTGTCAGGGCCCCATGTTGTATTGATGAAAGGTGATGTTTTTTGCTTAAGAAGAAGAGGAAATGGTAGGAGAAAACACAATGTTAAGACGGGATTTCACCAGGGGAATGTTGCCAGATGTGCTATAGCCTATAAATAATGAGAAAAACATACACTATATAACAATACACTTTACTCCTGACACTGCTGCCTTACACTTCTTTTTTTTTTTTTATCATATAGTTAACATGCTACTCTGTCTACTAAGGGTCCCTAAACTATGGAAAATATACTGTATGTACTTCCTCTTGCAAAATGTAGACATCTCAAGGTTCTCAGTATCTACAGGCATGTAGCCTTGATTTCATGAGATCCTGCAGAACAGAACATCTCTTTGGCCTGTTACACTTTGAATACAGATGCAAAAGTGGTGAGGGTCAGAATGCAACTGTAACTCTGCTGAAATACATGAGTTTAGCGTAAAACATCCCAGACTGCTCATGGGCAGAAGCTGTCAGTTTGGACTGGTCTGGAACATAATCGCTTGGATACTGGACTTTATCATCTATATATTTCAGACAGTGCACTGTAAAAAATGACTGTAGAATTAACACCAAAAAGTTGAAAAATTGCAACATAAAAAAACTGTAAGTGACAATACAATGCAAAGTTGTTTATTTGAAGAGATTTTTGTGTTACAGATTAAATCAAATATAGCTGTAGTTCTTACAGGAAGAGTATGTGAACAAAACCAGATTCTCTATGTAGAAATGATGGATTCCTATTGTTTTTAGAAAATAAAACTGTCAATTGAAAAACAATGCGGTGCCGTTTAAACTGCAAAGACCATAATGTTGTGCTCTGTAGGTAATGTCCTCCTCACCTCATCATTATCCTTCTTGTCATCTTGTCACACCTTGACATCAATTCCTCCCTCTGAAACAAGTTGTTTAGTGAGGGGGGGGCTCATGATGACGTAAGGGGGCGTTTGTTGAAAAAAGGTTGAGAACCACTAATGTAGATGTTCATAAAAGCTCACATTAAAGTTGAGGGTTTTATATGGAAAACAGAGAAAACTGAACAAAAAGTGACTTTATTAGCAAAACGGGGGGGGGGGGGGGGGGGGGGGGGGGGGGGTGTTAGAGGAAAAGTGCAGTAAGTAACACAACAGACTTCAATGCTGGGAACACCAGGGTGGGTGAGCTGGAGGGTGCAGTAGGCATACATTTGCCATTGTGATAACATGCTGGTAGTAGGAAAGCGGCAGCACAATCTGCCTGACTTCACCATTTGACATTGAAATACATCGCTATCATTGCTATCTAGTTATTGTGAACCAAAGGTATAAATCTACCTTTATATTGCATAGGAATATTCCTCACAATCTATTAAAAACTATGTAAAGAGGAAAAAAAAAGGTTAGTCATATCACAACCAAACAGGAATTTTTCATCAAACTACAATAGAAGGAACAGTAAGTCTAGTCAACAACGAGCTGTTAAATGGATAAATGTAAAGTGTTATGCACTGAAGAAAAAAGGCTAATTAGAGGAAACTCTGATTACTTATTTAGTCCACAGGTTTCACAATATTATCACTGTATACAAAAAGCAAGACGGAAAGTCACACAATGCAAGCTTTACTTTTACAATAACAAATGAATTTATGCAGTGACTGGGATAACCGTTGCATCCAGTTTTCTTTAGCTTATACTGGGTTTGTGCTGTTACATCCATATGACTGGATGTCCTTACCCCACAGACCTCTTAAACTCTTCTCCTTATGGATAATAAAACAATAAACATTCCACACTCCTAAAAACTAAACTAACCCATTGTGTCCCTTTGTCTGTGTTTTCCATTCCACCCTTTTTCACTTGCTGCCTTCTAATCTTAATACATCCCACGACTCAGAATCAATCAGCTAAAAACAGACATCATAACTATAACATGTTACATTCTAATTTCAAAACAAAGTTAGCCTATCATGTTTATAACATATTATATTCTAATTAGTGCTGGGCAGTGATCAAATTTTTTAATTGCAATTAATCGCATGGATTTCTGTGATTAATCGTGATTAATCGCATAGTTATATTGGGGGGGGGGGGGGTGCCGGCATCAACAGCGTGTATTGCCTTTAACTGATATTTCAGACTGCAGTACCCTGGTGATAAAAATAATTGCACATGTCAGTGCTTTCAAACACCTGTGTCCTTCTCCCCCCACCATCTGAAGACATTTAAAATGAAAATGTCCATGGAACAGACCGCTACTGTTACACATGTTTATGTCCACACATGTTTATTTACACTTGTGAGTGATTGACAGGAGTCTTAGTCCCACTAATCAGTACTAATACTAATAAGACCAATAATATGGGATGTTCAGTCGTTCAAAGTAAACAAAGGGGGCCCTCTAGTGGTGGGAATAAGTGTCACTAACGTATGTTTTGTCCTTTCGGTGTTCCCGTTGTCAGTTCAGACATAAGAAGGAACTAACAGACACGTTTCTTTCACTCTGTTTGTATGGCCCCAGAAACATTTGCCTGTGAGTATTTTATGTTCAGTTGCTGTCAGAATGAATAGTATCAAATATCTCTGATGTGAGCCTTTGTTGTTGGATAAAAAGACGTAAATCTTAAATTAATCTGTAAATGCTAATCGTTAGTGTGTCTATGGATTTTCCCATTCAAGTTAGCATCGAGCTAATCACGTCGTAAATAAGTAAAGGTTAGTTCAAAGGCTGACATATTCTACCTAAACATGACCAATGAATTTACATAAACTTAACATGAGCCTGCATAAAGAATTAGCAAACCGTCTCCGACTGCTAGCATAAACGAATTAGCTTAAACATGTTAATAACACATTGGAATAAACACATCCAAAATAACGTCATAAACATGTTTCTAACGGCACGTTTGCATGTGAAATTATTTAGCAAACAACAGAATGATTGATACATACAGGCGTTGAACTGCAGGAGTTACACCAAGTTTGATTCAGCATTATTCGGAAAGTTTGCTCACTTTTCTCCTCTCACACACCGGTGTTTGGTTCTGCAGTGTGTGTGGAGCGCCAAAATAAAAGCATGAGTTTCAAAATAAGAGTCCGTATGTATAAATGAACGAAGACTTGCTTGAAAGGCAGAACGGCGTTAATGGGAGATAAAAAAAATTGTCGGCGTTATTTAATGAATGCGTTAACGCGGTAATAACGCGTTAACTTGCCCAGCCCTAATTCTAATAAATTCAAGGTCAAGGTTCCTTTATTTGTACCCGTAGGTAGATTTGCTTTGCAGTCTAGGTGATTGCTTTGGTATTACAACAACACATACGTTGAACATGTCGGACAGGTACTTGATCACGCTAACAGACAGGACAAAAAGTGCTCAGTGTTCCACCATTCATCAGTATAGCAGCATGGAGAAGTAAAGAATAAAATAAATAAATAAGATTAAATAAATAAATAAAAACAAGATGCAATAGAACACAATAAAACCAGAAGAGATAAAAACAATCTGGGATAAAAACCAGGATAAGAACATAAAATTTAAAAATTTAAAAATTTGAAGTCACAATAATATTAAATAGAGCAAAGAAATGGAATAAATAACTAAAATAAATTAATTAAAGTGCAATGTCACTATTTCTAATTGAGCTCAGTGACGGCGACAGGAACAAAACTGTTTTTATAAACGCTGTGTCCTGAACCTGGGACTAAGAACCTCCGTCCAGAGGAAAGGAGCTGAAATTCACCTGGTAAAGGATGGGAGTCATTGTTAAGAACTGATGAAGCCATCCTCTGGACCTGTTTAGTGGGCAGGGAGGAGGGACAAGATGGGGACTAATTTTATAATGCTCAAGTTTTTTTTATGTTCTTCAACTCTAATACAACAGTGGTTGGTAAAAAAAAAAAAATAAAATAAAACAGCAGTCAGTGAGTTTGCAACTTTAGAGAAACTCAAGTTCAAAAGGTGAAGCTCCAAAGTATGCATCTGTAACAGAAGCAGACATCACTCTGTTAATGGAGGAGGACACATATTGCTCCGCAGTTTCAGTTCGAGTTTTTAGTGATTTAGTTTATTCATTTAAGCAAAAAGCTGTTGCACTCAGCACTTCAGAGACTTAAACCTACAAGGGTCACTAATGCACTACCGCTGCTGTTAACACTTTTTTCACCGCAAGTCGACTGTTTCCACCATCTCTGCATCTTCACTGGCTGTTAACGCGTCCCCTCGGTGCTATACTTTAGGGTTTTGAGCAAAAGCCGTACATAAAATGTTCTATATTTGTGTACATTACTACTACACACACATACATTACTGATACACACACAGAAGCAAACATAAAAACATAACATTAGATTTGCATGTGAAGCAGAGTCGCTTAAATAAAAGCAAGACCGGAATATGAACCCCATCCCATCTGTCTACTGCTTTTCTGAGAGGACTTTGTGTCCCTGTGGGTTTTCCTTTAACTCAAGACCTGCAACATTATTATTTCCCATAGGAATGTTTGTGGGAATGTGTTTATCAGTCCAGTGTACCTGCATGTGACCCAGTTTAGGCTGGGAAAGACAAATGCACACAGTACCATATAGGTTTACTACATAAGCATAAAATAGTTTTGTCAAATGTCATAAAGCTTCCAACTTTAAACAGTAATAATTTGTCAAAGGAGAACTGCTCACATTCAAGCTTGAAATTATGTATTTTTACTCTGATTAATCCTTGTTAATGTCTGATTTCATCAGTAAAGTGTGGTTAGTTATTCAAGGGTTTATTTTCTACAAAACAGTCCAAACAAAGCATCTTCTGTTGAATTAACAAAGAAAATAAATATTAACAAGTGGTTCCAGGCACAATAAACCCCACCCCTCACATGTATTGTAGCTTATTTTGTCATCGATCCAGCTGATGTCATCATGTCTATGCATGTGATGATGTCAGCATATCAATTGTCTCTATATATGTGTCAAGTTTGAAGTAAATTGAGACAAAATTTATGTTTTTATGGACAGTTGAAATTTCACCCATTATAAATAAATGGGAGAAAAACAAAGATTTTTAACAATTCATAAAAACCTGAACTTTGAGCGACTTTTCCCAAAATATAACCTTATCTTTTCTGGGTCACTGGCAATCTATAAACCAAATTTGGTATGAATTCAACCAATAGTTTTGCTGCTACAGACATGTGAAATTTCACCCATTATAAGTAAATGGGAAAAATTAAAAAAAAAAGTTCATAAAAATGTTTAACTTTGAACTACTTTTCCCAAAATGTAATCAGGTCTATTCTGGGTCACTGACAATATATAAACCTAATTTGGTCTGGATTCAACCAATAGTTTTACTGCTACAGACATGTGAAATTTCGCCCATTATAAGTAAATTGGAAAAAAAGATACGAAAAAATTATTAAAAATTTAAGCTTTGACCTACTTTTCCCCAAAATGGAATGACATCTATTCTGGGCCACTGGCAATGTATAAATCTGATTTGGTATGAATTCAACCAATAGTTTTACTGCTACAGACATTTGAAATTTTGCCCATTATAAGTAAATTGGGAAAAAGAGATTTTAAAATTCATAAATTTTTTTTATTTTGACCTACTTTTCCCAAAATGTAATCAGATCTATTCGAAGTCACTGGCAATCTATAAACCCAATTTAGTATGACTTAAATAGTTTTGCTGTTGGAGTGTTAACAAACAAAGAAACAAACTTAACGGAAAACACTCCTCTTCTGTGGGCGGGGTAATAAAATAATAATTTTGCTTCTAAAATGTGTTATTCTAAATAAATGTGTTATTATTTTCAGAATTAAAAACAAACCTGGAATCAAACACATTAATAATGATCATGTAAATTGCCAGAATACATGATTAATACATGTTACCTTCAAATTCTGCACTGACTGCTTCATAATGTACACTTGTTAGTAAAAATTGTACCTAATAAAGTGGCCAGTGAGTGTTTCTGCCGCTATAGCCGATCAGCTTCATGTGTTGCGTGTTCAGAGATGCTCTTCTGCGTATGTCTGTTGTGACCTATGTTTATGAGCTAAGATATAAGATAAGATATGACTTTGTTGATCCCACCGTAGGGGAAACGGCATTGTTTACAGCAGCAAAAATACAGATAATGAAGTAAGAGTAAAAACAGGAAATATAGAAGGGCATCTGCAATTTAAATACTTTTTTTTTTTTAAATAAACACATACACATTATTTACATATTTACAACATAATTGCACACGGTGATTGAAAAACTGATACGATATGGAGGGAGTATGGTCTGATGGCTGAAGGAAGGAAAGTTATTTGAGTTATTGTGGCTTTTCTATCTGCTCGAACCAGTCTGTCCATTCTCCTCTGACCTCTGGGATCAACAACCCATTTTCACTGGATATTATACCTTTTTCAGACTATTCTCTGTAAACCCTGGAGATGCCCAGTGGATCAGTAATTTCTGAAATACTCTGACCAGCCCATCTGGCACCAAAAAAGACACTACATCCAAAGTCACTAAACTCACCTTTTTTTCCCCATTCTCATGCCGATCTAAAGACCCAAACATCCACTGGGGACCAAAATCATTTACAGATAGATAGATAGATAGATAGATAGATAGATAGATAGATAGATAGATAGATAGATAGATAGATAGATAGATAGATAGATAGATAGATAGATAAAACAAAAACAATCCACTAATCCTATGAATACATGTAAATAATTGGTGTAAAATGCTGTTTTTCATCTTTTCATGGTCATCAGATATGACCTATTTGGATGTTCAGAGGCTCTGTAGTTACCATGGAAACACCGTCATCTTCTACAACAGCGAGCCCATTTACATGACCATAAAAATCCGATACATGGGAATAATCCGATAATTGCTGTAATCAGATGCGACGCCTTTTACGTGCGCTTCAGAAATGCGATAATCGAAAAACCCTGGTCAAGTGTTTGATTTCTTTTGGAGTATGTACGTACGTTATGATGTGAGACGTACACTTCCTGTCATTTTCAAAACATTCGGTCTTGTCTTGTTACCATGGCAATGCTAATAAGACTATAAAATAGGTCACGTGTTGCTACTATCCTTCATTTCATTGTTTGTTTACCTTTTTCCTTAGGCTCACATTGCTGCGTAACTTCCGTTTATATATATGTATATATATATATATATATATATATATATATATATATATATATATATATATATATATATATATATATATATATATATATATATTTTTTTTTTTTTTTTTTTTAACACATACGCAGATGTAAAACAAATAATGAAATCAGATTAACTTGTATACATGTGTGAAGACATCAGAGTATTGGGGAGAAATCAAGGTGTGTTAGTCCAATTTCTCAAAATCAGATTATTGCCATTATTGGATGAAGCCTATCAGATGATCCTGTTTACATAATCACTTGAATAATCTGATAACTCCAGAAATCAGATAATGATCGGAGTATTTGTGTGTAGGTAAACGAGCTCATGGACTCACTAGTAAAAAACATGGAGTTTGATAAATGACAGTGGATGGACACACTTGGTTTATGTTCAGTTAATGATGTATTTTGCTGGAAAAAGCCACTTTTTCTTCAGTTTTCTCTGTTTTTGATATCATAACCCTCAACTTTAATGTGAATTTTATGAACATCTACATGATCAGTGAATTAAATATAGGAAAATATTTTATTTTCACAAAAAAGAAAAAAATGGAATTGCCACAAAAGTAGCACTGGGTCTTTATGGGTTAATTTTAATCATAATGACTTTGACCTGCAACCAACAATTTAACCATAATTTCTTTGAAAAAGTCACGTTTTTCTCTGTTTTTAATGTAATAACCCTCAACTTTAATTAGAATTATTATGAACATCTACATGATCAGTGAATTAAATATAGGAAAATACCGGATTTTCAGTAAAGAATGCAAAATACTGAGCATAATATTAGAATATATGGTGATAAATCACATAAGAAAAGTTCAAAATAGAGGAAAAAAATCATTTAGGAACTGCTACAAATGTAGCACCAGGTCTTTATGACTGAAACTTGACAACATGAGTGCTCAGCTTTTGTAACAACACAATACCTCTAACATGACGATCACTGTGACAAACACCACTGAAAAGGACACTCGTGACACTGGCTTTGTGTTTTCTACAGCTGTTATGACAAAGCTAAAAGGACACCTGAATCTGTCACAAAACACATGCAACCACACATGTGACCCACGGCATTATCATATGCACGTTACTGTTGATCTACCACAAACACACAAATACACATATTTTCCACTTTCTGCTTTTCTTCCTGATTCGATTTGTTCCCAGTTCATTACTCTCATTACACACTCTCCCACTCACCTTCCACTTTTCACTGAACACTTCCTTAAACATTCACTAATATGAGAAACATACACTAGAATACAAATCAAACGCAACGTCTCAAGCTGTTTGCCTGACTATAATGCAGTTACTGAAAGAAAAATGTGTTTGATAAATGTCACATGACCTACTTTTCTCTTAAAAGTGTAGATTGCGACAATACAACTGCAATATTCAGTACTGTAATTTTTTTTTTTTTTTTTTAAATCAGAGAACCATAGTTTTTATACTCACATAGCTACATAATATGTATATTTATTCCATTTTCTACACACACAGCATGAAAAAATCTAACTTTTTCTCCCATATTCACATTTTTTTTCCTCTCAGTTTTCATTCTTATTTTCATTCTTATTTTACTAGCTCTAGCGTATATTGCATTTGAATCTGTAGATTTGTACAGGACTTAGGGCACTTTGTGTGGTTTAACCCTCTGGCATCCTGTCCACCAAGGCCCTTACTAAACACCAAGTGTGCCTTTTTCACACACTTGTGGAATAATGTCAAAAAAATTTCATACAGTTTGTTTTTAATTCTTTTACACTTTTTTCTATTTCATCTACTTGAGCCGTAAATAAAAATACCAAATACTCAATAATTGTCACATTTTTTAACCCATTAAATGCCATTTTTGTAATGTAAACAAACAATTTTTTGGATGGAAAAAACAAAAAAAAATATTTTTTTTAATACACTACATAGAAAGTGGATCACATATTATTAGATTTTTTCATCCTGGCATATGTCAGTGATTAACTCCAACATCGGTTAACTTGCATTTTTGCATTATTATTATTTTTGGCACTAGGTCAAATGTTCAAAAATACTAGCATCTGTCACCAAGTGTGCATAAAATGCACACCTATAAATCAAACTATTAAATGTTATATATTGATTTATTTTTCTGCTCTAATTTGATTTTATTTTTGTAAATCCAGGTCAGCCCTAATCATACAGATCAAATGTTAGAAATAGTGCGTTTTATGCACACTTGGCAGACAGATGCTAGTCTGGTCATTTTCTTTTGTTTACAATGTGCACATTTGAGTTGGTGGACAGAATTTTAAAGATCATGCAAAAATGAACAACTTTTGAATTCTAAACTCATTTAAATTGTGAAAAATAATATGAAGGTTTTTAACAGGAAGTGCAAAGTGTGCCTAAAAGGCGCACCTGGATACCGGAGGGTTAAATGTGCCATATAAATAAACGTGACCTTGACCTTCAGGACAGTGTGGCATCTGGTCCCATTCGATGCATTGTTTTAACCCATAAAGACCCAAACATCCAATGACAACCAAAAACATTGACTGATCTAAAATGGTTAATGACTTCGAAATCACTAATCCTATCAATCCATGTAAATAATTGGTGTAAAATACAGTTTGTCATCTTTTCATGGTCATCACATCTGACCCATTTGGACGTTCAGAGGCTCTGTAGTTACCGTGGAAACACCATCATCTTCTACAACATTGATTCACCAGTAAAACCCATGGAGTTGGATCAGTGACAGTGGATGGACACACTTGGTTTATGTTCAGTTACTGATAGATTTCACTAAAAACATTATGTTTTCTTTCGTTTTTTCTGTTTTTAAAATAATAATAACCCTCAACTTTAATCGGAGCTTTCTTGAACATCTACATGATCAGTTCATTAAATGTAGGAAAATACCTGATTTGGACTTAAAAATGCAGAATACAGAGCATAATATTAGAATAAATGCTGATAAATCAGTTATTTGGGAGCTGTCGCAAAAAGCAGCACTGGGTCTTTATGTGTTAAATGGAGATTTGTTCACTCTACACAGGAATCACCCACATGCTATAGAGGCATTTGAATGCAACACTGACAGTAACATCAGTCCATAACACCATGTGTAACAGTACAACACGAACACATTTATGTTTAGTGTACTAAACATGTATTAAACATTTTACAGTGATACAATGGGATATAGATATAAGAAAATATATCAATAAAAATATGAAAATCAAATGTTAAAAAAACAAACAAGAAAAAACAGCAAAAAAAAACCCCAACAACACAGAAACACACATTAAACAAAGAAAAACTACAAACAAAAAGAATTTATTTTTTTCTCTATTTTATGTTTCAAAAGTGTCTTATTTTATTTAATCTTATCGTAGTTTGATATTTTAGCTTCTGAATACACCATTTTTGCTTTAGCAGAGGGTTTTTTTTTTTTTTTTTGGTTTTTTTTTTACACTGTACTTTTACTGAGGAGAATTCTTAGCGACCTTTTGTAACTCCACTGTTTTTGTACATGAGGTTCAGTTCAGGTCACACTAGAATCTGACACTGGCATCTTTTTTTTTTTTTTTTTTTCTTTTAGAAATGATAAGAAAAGTAAAAAAAACAAAACAAAAACAAATAAGCAAATATATCTGAGCCATAAAATCTGAATGTAGCAACAAGTCGAAATAGCATAACTATATCTACAAGAGACAATGAAAACATTATGATAACATTTTTAACATTATGACATATTCTCACTGCTTTGAACAATCCAGCGCAGTATTTTAAACAGCATGTTATTGCCAACACATTGTCGTACTTTGACAGTTTATACCTGGAAGTGCAAAATGTACGAGAACTCCTGTCACTGTTGTCAGCAAATAGAGACATTTATACATATGCTTGACTCTGATCTGCGAAAATGAAGACCCTGGTGCTGAAAGTACTGAAGTCACAAGAAAGACTCATGTTTTCTCTATTTTAATAAAATAACCTTTGAATTTACTCTTAACTTTAATGAACAGCTACATGATCAGTGAATTAAATATAGGAAAATACATGATTTACATTGAAAAAACTCAAAATAAAGAGAATAATATAACAATAAATGGTGATAAAACACTCAAGATAGGTTACATATCTGGTAGGGTAATTTGTAAATGGGTATTATCATATACATATATATATATGTATATAGGAAAAAAGATGTGTGATATTGTTATACTATTATTATTATTATTATTATTATTATTATTATTATTATTATTATTATTATTATTATTATTATTATATTGATATTCATATGAAGTAATAATTGCTATATAGTGATCATAAGGAATGGAGATTGGGGGTAGGAGTTTATAAATTTTTACTTCCTACTCCTTTTCAAGCATGTTTAATTTAAGTTATTTTATTTCATTTATTTATTTATTTTAGAGCGACAACCGATTAATCGACTAGGTGCCTGAAGTCAATGCAAAAAGTCCCGATTTGATTAATGGACTCGAATTGTTCTAAGGGAAATATTCTATTGCAGTTTTCCTGAATTGAAGCTTCTTTGTGCGTCACAATAAGCGTCCGTGTGAAACACAACAGTGGAACCAATGTTTAACAGCAGAGAAATGAAGGAAACAAAGCTTTGGTTCAGGAGAATTGTGGTTGAATGATTTTTTTTGGATCACTGTGAGTCGATTAATCGGTTGCAGCACTTATTTATTTATTTAATTAATTTATTTATTAATTTATTTTTTGTCTACTTATCAACCTTTTACGCACAGTACTTAGATTTTGTTGGTTGATTTTTGTTTTGATTTCACTGTCTACATGTTCTAAAGATTTCAATCAATCAATCAATCAGTCACATACAGAGGAAAATTCATTCAGGAGCTGTCACGAAAGCACCACTGGGTCTTAATGGGTTAAATTTAAACCTCTCCTGAACATGTGTTTGTTTTATTGCATGTTTCTTCACTCTGAGTCCTCACACCAGATCCCATTTGGCCTGGAATACGTGACAGATACAGTGAAGCTGGAAGGTACAGTACACAGCCCAGAAGAGGCTGATAGTGGGGAGATGTTTCATTTTTCACTGTGAAACTCTGCAGCACAATAAAGGAGCATGATGAAATGTTCTCTGACTGCAGGGGGACTATTATACTATATAATACTAAAATAGATATTATAAAAAAATATTTAAAAAGTCATGTTACAGACCCAGAGCCAATTTGTCTCTTCACTGTGCTGCTGTGCTGAATGTTAGCGCGTCATGTAAAGGAACCTGATGAGTAAAGCCACGTTCCAAACCTTCTCAGCTGTGACATTATGTGTCAGAGCTGACTGTGTGTGTGCCGTCGGGTCCACAGGCACATGTGCAAGCAAACAGGAAGACGCACCACGGTTTTGTCCTTGCACTGTTTTTACAGATCGGATCAGCTGATGGAAATGGACACGTCAGTTCTCTGAATGTCTGTCCGTTTTTAGACACGTGTGTGGATTATTTCTGAAAACAGCAGCATCTTCAAGGACTCCCATTACAGGCCTGTAGACTGTCCCACCTACACTGATAGAAACATATGGGTCAGTATAGAACTGAGGGAGTTTTAAAGTCCATGGGATATATCTCATATACATTTGAAGTAAAAAAAAAAAAAAAAAAAGAATGTTTTTTTTATGTTCATTATGATCATGTCTTTAAAAATTCCATACTTATCGCTGGAGTGGGGGGGTGTTTTTTGTTTTTTTTCTTCTTTTTTTTTGTGTGTATATATTTACCTGCCTAACCCTCCTGTTTTTGTCTCCTTTTTCTATTTTTTCTGAAGACCATAAAAATTATTTGAAAATATATGTTTTTTTAAAAATCCATAATTATTTAATTTCAAAAACAATCACTTATAAATAAATGATTAATAAATAATTAATAACTGACTAGAAATAATAAAATGTCAACTAAATAACCATCTGAATAATTAGCCAAGCAATAACAAAATGAGCTTATTCAAAATTGTTTTGATTGTATTCTTTTTATTAAGTTGAGATAATCATGAAAGATATTTCTTTTTTTGCCAAAATGTAAAATTTTATCCAGAAAATAACAAATTGTATCTGTGTCAGAGAAATCAGTTTCATCTAAGTTACCCATTACAAAAATATTTTAAGTAAGTATTTAAGTAAGTATTTCTGTGAGTGCCCTATAAAGGGTTAATTTCATTCAGTTAAAGCTGCAGTGTTTGGTATTTCTGTAGCATCACTGGGCAAAAATTCCACAATTACCTTTCAGTATAATATAATATAATATAATATAATATAATATAATATAATATAATATAATATAATATAATTCAAGTGATCTGGAAAAACCCCAAAACATCTGCATTTACAGTTGCAGAAAAAAATATTAGACCATCAAAAGTAATCAAAAACTTTTTATTTTATTTATTTATTTATTTATTTATTTATTTATTTATGTATTTATTTAGCCACTTACAGGTAAGGAACCAAATATGGTAACTTCACTGACCCTGATTTTCTACATAAAAAAAAAAAAAAATTGAAAAATTGAAAAATTTCACAAAAGCAATACATTTTTGTTATGTCCTCCAATAACACACTATGGTTGAAAATTAGAATTTCAGAGTAACTGTATGAGCGCCCTATTAAGAGTTAATGTCATTCAGTTAAAGCTGCAGTGTTTGGTATTTCTTTAGCATAACTAGGCAAAAATTCCACAATAACCTTTCAGCATGATATAATATAATATAATATAATATAATATAATATAATATAATATAATATAATATAATATAATATAATACAATATAATATAATATAATATAATTCAAGTGATCTGAAAAAAAAAAAAAAACACAAAACACAAAACATCTGCATCTACAGTCGCGGAAAAAATTATTAGACCATCAAAAGTCATCAAAAACAATGGTTATGCAATCCAGTCCTAACTCCTGTGTGTATCATGTGACTAAAACAGACAGAAAAGAAAACATGGAATGCCTAAAAGCACTGTTTTTGTCAGTACAGTGTTGTAGATATTAATGTAAGAACTGAAGTGATTCTGGTTTTTATCAAGAAAACATGGAAACTGGATAGATATCAGCTCTGAAATTCAACTACTGTGAGCTCTTTTTGTTGTTATCATTCTATTTGTCCAAACAAATGGACCTTTAGTTGGACCAGGCATTAAAATGAACAAGAAATTGAAGAAAACAAGGGGTGGTCTGATAATTTTTTCCATGACTGTATGTGATCTCCTTCTCTGAACGGTCGTATTCTTGCTCAGCTGGACTGTTTGTCTTGTTTACAGAACATACTGTGCATGACGGTCATATTTCACAACAAAAAAATGCACTTTAATCTGAATTAACCCTGAAACTTAGATGTAAACGTCACATCCCAGAAAGTACCAACACAATCCGATAGCATGAACAGTTTAGTTGTATTTATTTGTTGTGGTAGTTCTGAGCAGTATTATTTACACTGTGCTAATCCTTGTGGATGTGTTCATTTGTTTTTTTTTGTTTTGTTTTTTTAACGAATCAGAAATATAACCATGTATTCCACTCATTCACTCCTATTTTCTCACTATCACTGCCGACTCTCAATATTTATCGACTTTCATTCATCCATCGCTGTGCCGTCTCTCTCTCTTTTTCCACTTTGCTTGTGAACAGCTGAGCTTCCCACCGCGTCTGAAACACAATCTGTGCAAAGTGTACGGTCTGAAATAAAACAAATAATGAGTAATGCACGTAACACCACGGTTTAACACGGACGCATAAGCAGCTGAGAGCTACTAATGTTGAAATATTATTGTATGGTGGTCTCATGACTCAACAGTTCTGTTTCAAAAACCAACTGAATGTAAAGCAGGTGTAAGCCGAACACTTTCTACACAGTGGAAAAAATCCATCACTCAACTGTCAGCGCCACATCTTCTTGTTTTTGTCAGATTATTGTGGAAATCCAGTCGGCACTTCAACAAATGTAAATGTTTCATACAAAGAAGCTGTTTAGCAATCAGAGTTTCCGATCAAATTAATGAATATATTTATGATATCAACAAAGCCACTATAAAATAACAGAGTGATTAATTGTGAAATCTGTCAGGCAGAACAGAATTATTCCTCACTGTTCTTGTTTTGGATTTTAATAAGATCAATTATTCCCAAAGCTTTTGTTATTTGACTGAATTACTTATTACTGTTTTTGTCATTAATTTGCCATTTGTCATGTTTTTCTTCAAATTAATTCATTATTCTATTTATTTATTTATTTAATTTTATTTTTTTCTGCAGGTATATTGACAAAATAAAGCTTTATGAATGAATGGACACAAATAAAGGAGTGAAACTCACTTATAGACAATAACATTCAGTCATAAATAGCGATAATTCAAAGTAATGGGAATGCCATTGGTTTATAGTATATAAACTATAATATATAGTATAGAATAGAATAGGGGCGGGAATCTTTTACTATGTCACGATTCGATTCCGATTTTTGGGGCTGCAATTCGATTCAAAACGATTTCCAATTCAAAATTATTTGATTCATGATGATTTCTGCTTCAATCTACAGGTGAGCAAAGGACCCTCATGGTCTACTCCAGTCTAGCCGCTAATCGGTAACCCTTACCGCTAATCGCACTAGCCGTTAATCGCTAACCCTAAACCTAACCCTCACCACTAACCACGCCAGCCAGTAAACACGCTAATTGCTAACCCTAACCGCTAATCGTGCTAGCCGCTAATCGTTAACCATAACCGCTAATATAGCACTAGCCGCTAATCGTTAACCCTAACCGCTAATAGCACTAGCCGATAACACCGGTCAACAACAAATGCATTGTTTCAGTTTTTTGAGCTGATTTAGGATCATTTTGGTGCTGAATCCAAAAATCACATTCATTTTGCTCAATCAGGTCAACTTTCTGAACTATGCTACATATTGGCTTTTTAACATTTTTGCTTACATTTATGGGCATTTTCACATCATATGATACAAAATTCTTTCATATTTCTTGCAATAAATGAGTTCTGAAGATTTTACTTTTGCCAATTTATGATATATATTTTTTTAATATTACAGGTGAATGAAATGGCTTCAACTAGAAGATCTTGCAAAAATAAGCCTGACGTATTCTGCTACATCTGCAGTGAGTACACCATTGTACCTAACAGGTACAATGGTGAAATGATTTTTTTTTTCTCTTAAAACCTGTTTTGGGTGAGAACTATATAAAAAAATCAACTGATAAAGTCACAAAAATGTAATGAATTTTGTGAGAAGATCAAATTTTTCAAAATCAAATTAGCAAAAAAACCTGACCTGATTGAGAAAAACAGATGTCATTTTTGGATTTAGCGGTGCAAAATGGTCCTAACTCAGCTGAAAAACCCAGACAACTTGCAAAAAACATTTTTCTGTAACCCAGTGTAATCGTTAACCCTAACCGCTAATCTTTTTTTTTTCTTTTTTTTTTTTTCAAAACTTTATTTACATGATGCCGTATACCAAATAGATCAACAGCAGTCAACAGTAACAAACATAATATAGAATACATAATGCTCGAGGTAAGGCAAGAAGAAATTAAATATAAATACATAAATAGGTAAGTAAATTAATCATAGATCCTAGGGGGAAATGTGTCTAAATTTCTCTTTTATTATTGGGTCTAAAAAGCTGGTAAAGTGCCAGATACCAAAATAAACCCAGTTTCATAGAAGCACCCAAATAATTTTGCAATTACTGTAAATTAGAATAACTGGAAACAGCTGATACACACAGTAATGTGTTGAAGATCCCATTATTTCCTTTGTGGATGGTAATTCTGTTGTAAAAAAAAAAAAAAAAGACTAAATATAGTCACTGGATAAACATGATAAAGGTACAGATGTGGTTTCCATCCCTCACTATCTGAACCAATAATGTTGTTCTATTTTCATTTAATATAATGATTTGGTTTTCACTATTGGAAAAAAATCTAAAGTAAAATTAGAACTAAGATTTATGCATCAGTCATGTGAAGCCAGAAAATTAGACACTGAATTTAATGAAGGGGGTTATTTATTAAAATGGAAAGAGGGATGGACTTATCATATGAGTCATTATAAATATGTAACATGTAAGATAAGATAAGATAAGATAAGATAAGATAAGATAAGATAAGATAAGATTTTATATATTCGACCATGGGAAAAATTCAGTTAATAGCCACAACATGAAACAACTCATCCTTAACCCTTTCATGCGTACTGGTCACTCCAGTGGACAGCTATTCTACAGCTGGTCTCTTGTATATACATGGATTTTTTTTTTTTTTTTCGCTTTTTTTTTTTTTTTTCTCTTACACATATCTTTATTTAAATTTTAAGACACTACATATCATTTCTGACATGAACTGGTAACATTATGTAGATCTCTCCTGAGTATAAACCCCCAGAATCACAAGCCCTCCCCATAGTTTTCACACAATTTATTAGTAAATACATGTTTCTGTGCGTCAAAAATTAAACGTGTGGTGTCCAGCTGAGTGGACATGTTTGCAACTTCATGAAAAATAGGTTCATAAGAATTTTTTTTTTTCTCATTATTTTTTTTATGTTTTTTTTTTTTTTTTATTATTATTATTTTTTTAATATTTTTATTTTATTTATTTGTTGTTGTTGTTGTTGTTGTTTTTTTTAAATTAATTTTTCAGAACAGAATTTTCAATTGCATTGTTTTTTTCATGCCTAAACAGGAATACAAACAAAAAGGTTCTTATAATTCATGCATGAAAGAGTTAAAAAGCATTAAAACCACTTTAAAACAAAACAAAAAAATAATCAAAATGGAAAGTTTGGCTAGTTTGGTGTCAAATTAACACTATGCATCATAATATCAGCTCATTCAGCCTTGGTATCAACAAAGTCATGTTGGTTCATGTAGAATTTGAGGAAATAAGGATTAACAACTAATCCTTCAACTCAATGGCCTGGCTACTAGAACAGTAATGCTTTTCTATTTCCATTATTTATTGATTGCGAGCATTGGACTGATAGGATTTATATTGGATTCTAACAAAGGAAAAGAGAAAAAAAAAACATAAATTCATAACGAGTGTCTGTCATACATAGAAATACAGTCAATTTGGATATCTTGATGTATAAATCAATAAACATAAGTCAAATAATAGCCTAGATTTTGACAGAATTCATTACTAAACAATAATAATTGTACCATTACTAACATATTAACACAGCATATAGAATAAAAATCATATATTCAAAGGAACCCAGCATGTCAATTCCACCGTCTATAGAAAAGAGAGGGCATAAACCATGCTGCATGCCTTTAGAATGCTGCAGATTATAAAAGATGAAATAGAGGTAGAGCGAAGGAAGGAGGAAATGGAAGTGGATGTCCTACAGTTCATATGCATTCACATATTTCTCACTACTGCATTGAAAGGTGGTCAAAGTTGAGGCTGCAGGAGTGAAAATCAGGGGGAAAAATGACAGAACAGATGATGTTTCATGTTGTTATAGGAAAGTAAAGGCACGTTTTATAATATATCCATATAAAGACTCAAAGACAGGTTGGATTTAATCGAATAGAATCTGACCAGTGATCAGTATTAACCCTTGTGTGGTGGGCATATTTTTGTTTTTCAGTCAGTGTTCATGGGTGCATTTGTGGATTTTTAATTCAACATATTCAAGAGATTTTACGATAAAATACTTGAAAAATGTTGACTTCATCCCAGTTACAAGCAACATAAAAAGCATATATGTTTAATATTTGCCTTTACTAGATCAAATTTATGAATTAACCCTTTCATGCATGAATTATGAGTTTGTTTTTTTTTGTTTGTTTTTTGTTTTTTTTTTTTAGTGTTTTTCTTCCTCCTTTGGCATGAAAAAAACGAGATTGTTTTTTTTTTTTTTTTCCATAGAGCTACAAAAACGTCCACTCACCTACACCATGAATTTTATTTTTGAAGCAAAGAAACATGTATTTAAAACCAAATATCATAAAGTGATATGAAAACAGTGAATTGAAACCATTTTTAATGCAGCTAATCTGATGTTTTTTCACATTTCAGCATATTATAATACTAGTTATTACTCACTTCATGGAGATAATATGCAAAAAAAAAAAAAAAATCAGGAACCAATCAAGAACAGCAAAGTTACAATAATTGTATGAATTGCAGTTTATGAGATGGTGCATAAGCGTCCACTGTGTTGGCTGACATGGAACTAAAACAACTAAACCCATGAATATACAAGACAACAGCTGTGGAATAGCTGTCCACTGGAAAGACCACTGTGCATGAAAGGGTTGAAGTGCTAGTTGTTTTTATTTATTTATTTATTTATTTTAATAAAATGTAATATAATCAAGATATGAGAGAAAAAAAACCATTTAAAAAAAAGAATTATTCATCATTTTTCTTTTAATAAAAAATGAAAACAGGTCCCATGCACAGACCCAAACACCATACACCCTACAGTCTGAAAACAGGTGAGGAGGACAGTCACGGAAAAAATTATTAGACCACCCTTGTTTTCTTCAGTTTCTTGTTCATTTTAATGCCTGGTCCAACTAAAGGTACATTTATTTGGACAAATATAATAATAACAACAAAAACAGCTCATAGTAGTTTAATTTCAGAGCTGATATCTATCCATTTAACAGGTTTTCTTGATAAAAACCAAAACCACTTCAGTTCTTACATCAGTATCTATGTCATTGTACTGACAAAAACAGTGCTTTTAGGCATTCCATGTTTTCTTTTCTGTCTGTTTTAGTCACATGATACACACAGGAGTTAGGACTGGATTATATAAGCACTGTTTCTGATGACTTTTGATGGTTTAATCATTTTTCCACTACTGTATGCATGTATATATAGCCCCCCCCCCCCCCCTCAGTTTTTTCAGGATCCGCCCCTGGCTAATATTGATTTAATGCTATAAAATTCAAATACAGATACTTCAGTACATTCCCATTTGCAATAAAACACTGCTCCTTCTTAGAGTCAGTCATTACAAGACATCTTCTGTTTTATTTTATTTTTAAATCACTCTCCACTTCCTCATCGGACGACCTTCACCTTACTGATGATATAATCAGATTTGTACTTCTGAGATAAAAAAAAAAAAAAATCTTGAGATAAGATACAAATAAACACCTCTTTCTAACCGTAGTAAAAGCAGTTTTACACCAGTGTGATGTGAAAAAGCAGCGTGGAGAAAAAGAAAATTGGCATGACAGTTTCTCCACATGACAACTATGCACACAGAGTCCACTGTCAACCTGTTGCTGTGGTGAATTTTTGTAAGAATAAAAAAAAGAAAAGAAAAGAATAGTAAAACAGGTGCAATTCAGTTTTTGTAACATGCGTGAAAAATAAGTTCTGTACGAGTTCTAACTACTTTAGGAGCTTTTGGTAATATATTTTTTTAAATCACTGTGGAACTATTTGAGGTTTATTGAAACTGAACTAGTATTCTGTTTTTGTTATTCTTGTTTTGTTTTATTATTATTATTATTATTTTTTTTTGCCTATAATTTGTATTATGTTTGTGTCTGAAATAAACGAAAACTAAACTAAAACTAAACTTTGCAAATCATAAAGATATTGTTGTCTTTGAATAATAATAATAATAATAATAATAATAATAATAATAATATCATACAGAGCCTTTTGGTGTGTGTTTATTATAAATGGTGAATACACTGCTGTTGATATGCAATGAATAATAAGATCATTTGAAACAAAGGATTCAACCGGTCAGATCTACATTTCTACATGTGAGACTCCACTGTACTGATTTTCCATCCAAACATATTTTTCTCTCCATCTGAATATCTGGCAGCAGCGCACAATGGTCCATAACAAAACCATTAAATCACTGATATAAAACCCATTTCCATGCATCCTGTGATCTGGACAAATATCTGACTGAGCAGGGACGTTCTACAAAGTGAAGCACCGACGAAAGGCACTACAATAGACTGGATAACCTCATTATTGTTCAGTGTAATGTCATTAAAATCACTCCAGGAAGTATTCCTATCATAATAACTTAAGGGATTGGTATTATGATACCACAAGGTATTATGGGAAATGTTTGATTGTCCTGGTTTTGGTCTTATATGTCACCTGGAAATAGTTATAATGCAACAACATATCCTGCAGAACTAAACTGACAGTAATCTATTGTTTTTGGATTTTTTTTTTTTTTTTTTTTACCTTTGCCAGAAGGTATTGTGATTGCTTTGATTTGTGTGTTTGCATGTTTGTTTGTTTGCATGTTTGTTTGTTTGTTTGTTAGCAAGATAACTCAAAAAGTTATGGATGGATTTTCATGAAATTTTCAGGAAATGTTGATACTGGCACAAGGAAGAAAGGATTCAATTTTAGTGGTGATGGGGGGGGGGCAGATCTGTCTTGGTCTGTGCTCTCTGAATGCTTTTCTTGTTTTTAACGTGTTGTTTTTTTGTTTTTTTGTTTTTTTTCTGGGGGGGGGGGGGTTGCAGTTTGTATTTATATATTTTATATTTTCTTATAATTATACCCTGTTGTATCACTGTGAAATGTTTAATATGTGAAAAGAAGGAAAAACCGATAAACACTGAGTTTAAAAAAAAAAAAACTAGAAAAGCTCCACCAAGGCAGATCAGTGGATCCCCAGTGCCAGTATCAACATTTCCTGAAAATTTCTGAAAATTTCATCCAAATTCGTCCGCAACTTTTTGAGTTATCCTGCTAACTGACAAACAAACAAATGAATAAACAAACCCCAATGAAAACACAAGAAAAGCACTTGGAGAGCGCAGACCTCCACCAAGACAGATCCCCCCCCCCCCGATCACCCCCAAAATTGAATCAGGTAACAAATAAATCCCTTCAGGAAGCAACATTTACCTCTAGACTTACTGATCATGGTCATGTTATTGCCTCAGCTTTATTCAAGTTCAAAGCTTGTAGACACATGTATACAAATAAACTGTGATGACAGATTTACACATTTTCTGATCATACACAGGCTTGATAATATTGTGATCAAGTCTACAATAAGACCTTAACTCTTTAAAACCTGACGTGTCATCGCTGACACACCCTGCACATGTGCAGTTTGGATGACTGGAACTCTTACTGTTTGTGTAACTGGAAAAATTCCAACGGTTTCTGAAACCTCAGACATTGTGCTTTAAAGGCTTTATTGGGTCATGACAGTAATTTCACTCTCACCTGTTCTAGAAACTGTTTCAGCAGAATTATGACGCACAGTAAATTGTAAATGATTGCTAGATTTTGAAAGATCTGGAGGAAAAAGTTCTGTGGAAAAATGGGCAAATGGACTCACTCACAGCATATTTTCGAACCTTTTAGTTAATCCAAATAAGAAAAAAATCCAGGCGGACCATTTTAGGCTTAGGGTTTATCGGGCAAGTGACTATTTTTGGTAATAATGATTTGATGAATGATGAATTGATATTTTTATAGACATTTGAAATGTCACCCATTATAAGTAAATGAGAGAAAAATAAAGATAAGAAAAACATAAACATTTTAAGTTTTGAGCTACTTTTCCCAAAATGTATCCACATCTATTCTGGATCACTAGCAATCTATAAACTAAATTTGGTATGAATTCAACCTATAGTTTGGCTGCTACAGACATTTGAAATTTCGCCCATTGAAGGAAATGGGAGACAAAAAAAAAGATTGTAAAAATTCATGAAAAATGTTAACTTTGACGTACTTTTCCCAAAATGTAATCAGATCAATTTTAGGTCACTGGCAATCTATAAACCAAATTTGGTATGAATTAAATTAATAGTTTTGCTGCTACAGACATTTGAATTTTCACTCATTATATGTAAATGGGGAGAAAAAAGAATTTAAAAATTTATTTTAAAAAAATTGAACATTGACCTACTTTTTCCAAAATGTAATGAGATCTATTCTGGGTCACTGGCAATCTATAAACCAAATTTAGTATGAATTAAACCAAGAATTTTGCTGTTTCAGGCATGTGAAATTTTGCCCATTATAAGTAAATGGGGGGGGGGGGGGGGGGGGGGGGGGGATTGTAAAAATTCATAAAAAATGTTAACTTTGACGTACTTTTCCCAAAATGTAATCAGATCAATTTTAGGTCACTGGCAATCTATAAACCAAATTTGGTATGAATTAAATTAATAGTTTTGCTGCTACAGACATTTGAATTTTCACTCATTATATGTAAATGGGGAGAAAAAAGAATTTAAAAATTTATTTTAAAAAAATTGAACATTGACCTACTTTTTCCAAAATGTAATGAGATCTATTCTGGGTCACTGGCAATCTATAAACCAAATTTGGTATGAATTCAACTAATAGTTTTGCTGCTACAGACATGTGACATTTCACCAATTATAAATAAATGGGAGAAAAAAAGAATTTAAAAATTCATAAAAAAATTGAACTTTAAGCTACTTTTCCCAAAATGTAATGACATCTACTCTGGGTCACTGGCAATCTGTAAACCCAATTTGGTATGAATTCAACCAGTAGTTTTGCTTCTAGAATGTTAACAAACAAATAAACTGAACCAAAAACAATACCCCTTGCCTCCCCTTTGGGGGGCGGGGTAATAAACAAGAAGAGGAAATCCACTCTGAGCGAATATGGAACACATGTGCAACATGACAAACCCCTTGGAAAACAACCCACCGCCTCTACTATAGATAGACATGACTTATTTTAATCCAAAAAACACACAGTTCTTACCTTCAGGTAATGATACACAGTCTGCAATAAAACCCACTGAATCCTCCAAAATTTTACACATTGAACCTTTAACAGCAGTGTATAAACAGAAACCATGAAGTGCATATGTCTATACATCAGCACAGGGATAAAAAAAAAAAAACCCAAAAAGCTCATCTTTGACACGTTGAAAGTGAAGTGACAGCCCAGTGTCAAATGTGACATCCTTAAAAGACACAGGAAGACAGTAAGTTGTCATGTCTGAGAACATCCACCGTGTAAAAGCCGCCAGTGAATGTTCACCTACTGTGTAATTCCCTCTTATACGTCTCCATGAACAGCATTCTACTTTTCAATAAGCGCTTTTCATCTGTTAATGCTTAAGGAAGACTTTCTTTTATAGATTTTTCCTTTTCATGTCTGTCAGTGTGGTGTTTGTTTACTGCAGAAAAAAAGAGTATAGTGCCACCTACAGAAACTCAAAACCATCCAAAATCCAAAAAAAACCACCTAAACCAGATAGCTCCAGCTGTGTGATCCTTGGGAATGTAGAAAAATATCACAAGCAAATGGAAATGGAGCCAAAATAAATAACAAGACATCCTTGAGATAAATATTTAACTTTTTTAGCTGCTTTAAATTGACTGCATTTACACATGAATAGACAGATTCACCCAGGGATTTACACAAGCCTCCAGTCCCCAAAGAAAGTTCCTTTTCTCTGTCACGGCTTCTGAAAACCTCAGATGAAGATGGATATAAAAAAATTAAAATTAAAAAAAAAATCTGTATTCATCCAGCCACCTGGTTTGCATGCAACACTGCAGAGAATTGATCAGCGTCCACTGTGCAAATGATTTCCTTTAAGCTGTGCTCTGCATGGACTCAAACAGCACCAGTGTACTACAGGCTGACAGCAGGAGTGCAGATGAGGCTGTGAGTGGACTTAACATATGTGCGGTCATGGAAGTAATATCCACCACGGTCATGTGAGAATTACATATGTTGAGTGTGCAGGATTTCCACTCATCTCCAGAATACACACATGCAAACACATCCACGGGTTTATTTGCACACAAGTAGAACAACACACTGGAGCAATTGCAGACACTTTTTTAGAAACAGCTGCAGCAGCTAAATGAGGTTTATAATAGCACAGAAGCAGGAGTCAAAGAAACACAGAAAGAAAGATACACAGAGAAGAGAAAGAGAGAGAGAGAGAGAGAAGGGGGGGTGCAGAGAAGAACAAGGATGAATGGAATGATAGTCTTTACCTCGTGCAGACAGATGAGAGGATGTGTTCGGACTCCCCCTCTTCACGCTGCTGCGATGCTCTCATCTATCCCTTTGCCTCTCTCTCGATCGGGCTGCCTCGCTCACTTTACATCTGCCAGCCTCAGTGGACGAGCAAGCCTCTCACCTCCCCCTCTCTCTCTCTCACTCTCTCTCTCTCTCTCTCTCTCTCTCTCTCTGTGGCTCTAGCATTGAGGCGAATAAAGCATCGCCTTCACTGTTCCTCTCTTAGTCCAACCCTACCTTGCTCTACCCCCACTCTCTCTCTCTCTCTCTCTCTCTCTCTCTCTCTTTCTCTCTCTCTCTTTTGCTTCTGTTTCCTAATCTGTCTGAGTTTCCATTCAGCTCTGCCTTTTTAATCCTCCACAAAACATCCCCTGCATATATTCGGTGTTTTCCCCACTCTAACTCACCTGGTTATGTTTGGTTGTACCAAGGGTGTAGAATTGGGAAGGGACGCTAGGGACACGTTACTACAAATGTCCAGTTACTACTGTGTACTGACGATCAAAACAATAAAAGACACTATTTAATGCCAAACAGATACACTTTTTTAGTCATTTTTTACTTATTATTTTCATGTATTTCTGTGGAAGACAGCAACTGTATAAAAAACACAAATAAAGAAAATTTGTGGGGAGAAAACAATAAAACCTCAGATTCTAAATGTGATTCTAGACATGATTTTATCCATGTTTTTTGAGGAATTAATTGCATGTAATAATTGAAAGTAAAAGCCTTTTTTGCTCAGGCAACTACTGTGTAATGACTATCAACACAATAAAAGACACTATTTAATGCCAAGCAGATACACTTTTTTAACCTCCTAATACCCACTGCCCACATCTGTGGACAAGAGTTTCACGACTTTATACAAAAAAAAAAGAAAAGAAAACTGTCCACCACAAAGGACATTCCATAAAAATTTTAAAAACTGCATCTGAAAAAAAACTGTTGCATCATGATGTGCCCAATTTTGGCACTTATTTAACAAAAAAATAAATAAATTTTGAAAAAGCTTGTACTTTGCTGACACTTCCTGGGTCTTAGGAGGTTAAAGGTATTTTTACTTATTATTTTCATGTATTTCTACAGAAGAGAGCAACTGTATAAAAAACACAAATAAAGAAAATTAGTGGGGAAAATACAATAAAACCTCAGTTTCTAAATGTGATTCTAGATATGATTTTATCCATATATTTGAGGAATTAATTACATGTAATAATTGAGAGTAAAAGCCTTTTTTGCTCAGGCAATAACTGTCCAGCCACTACTGTTTAGTCACCACAAATACAGTAAAAGACACTATTTAATGCCAAACAGACACACTTTTTTTAACCTCCTAAGACCCAGGAAATGTCAGAAAAGTACAAGCTTTTTTTGTTTTACATTAAATAAGTGCACCTGTATTGGAAACATCATGATGCAACAGCTTTTTTCAGATGCAGTTTTTAAAAATTTTATGGAATGTCTTTTGTGGTGGACAGTTTTCTTTTCTTTTTTCTTTTTTTGGGTAAAGTTGTGAAACTCTTGCCCACAAATGTGGACAGAAAACCCATAGGTGGGTGTAAGGAGGTTAAAGTTATTTTTACTTATTATTTTCATGTATTTCTATAGAAGAGAGCAACTTTAAAAAAAAAAAAAAAGAAAAAAAACAGGTAAAAACAATTAGTGGGGAAAATACAATAAAACCTCAGATTCGAAATGTGATTCTAGATGTGATTTTATCCATATATTTGAGGAATAAATTACATTTGATAATTGAAAGTAAAAGCCTTTTTTGCTCAGGCAATAACTGTCCAGTCACTACTGTGTAGTCACAATCAGTACAATAAAAAACACTATTTAATGCCAAACACATACACTTTTTATAAGCTATTGTTACCTATTATTTTCATGTATTTCTATAGAAGAGAGCAACTGTTTCAAAAATACAAAGAAAAATTGTGGGGAAAATACAATAAAACCTCAGTTTCTAAATGTGATTCTAGATGTGATTTTATCCATATATTTGGGGAATAAATTACATGTAATAATTGAAAGTAAAAGCCTTTTTTGCTCAGGCAACTACTGTGTAGTGACTATCAATACAATAAAAGACACTATTTAATGCCAAACACATACACTTTTTATAAGCTATTGTTACTTTTTATTTTCATGTATTTCTATGGAAGAGAGCAACTGTTTAAAAAATACAAAGAAAAATAGTGGGGAAAATACAATAAAACCTCAGATTCTAAATGTGATTCTAGATGTGATTTTAATCATATTTTTGGGGAATAAGTTACATGTAATAATTGAAAGTAAAAGCCTTTTTTGCTCAGGCAGTAACTGTGCAGCCACTACTGTGTAGTCACTATCAACACAATAAAAGACACTATTTAATGCCAAACAGATACACCTTTGAAAAGTTTTTACTTTTTATTTTCATGTATTTCTATGGAAGAGAGCAACTGTTTAAAAAATACAAAGAAAAATAGTGGGGAAAATACAATAAAACCTCAGATTCTAAATGTGATTCTAAATGTAATTTTATCCATATTTTTGGGGAATAAATTACATGTAATAATTGAAAGTAAAAGTCTTTTTTGCTCAGGTAATAACTGTACCATCAAACTGTATGATCGCTGTATCCCTAATCTGTTCATATGTCATGCATCAACATATTTATGTCAGGTGACAGACAGTAGAGATAGAGGAGGAGAGGCTGTAAATTCACAGGTGAGGTTCAATAATGATGTTAGTCATGAGAATAACTTTGCAGAATGCATTAAATTCTTGTATTGGCCTTAGATATTCACATATGCATTATAAACATGTCAATTACTCGACTGTTTTTTCTAACTATGATCGTTTGCTTGTTTGATCAGCTCGACATGATGTGAAATTCTGATTGCAAATGTAAAAAAACCACCAACTTTCCGGAGTGCTGCCTTGGAGCACTTTTGTGTTCCCACCAATGTCAAAATCAAACCTACTCCCTTGGGTTGAACACACTGTAAACCACAGAATAAAAGAGAAAAAAACACAGATTTGGGTATGAATTTCATTTGTCTTTCTATGCTTTTGTTTTGTTTTTTACTGTACATATAAACATTTTATGGTAATTTCACTCTCACCTGTACAAGAAGACATTTTAGCAGAATTATAACATGCAGTAAATTGTAAATGATTGCTAGATTTTGAAAGATCTGGAGAAAAAAAGAAGTGCTCTGGAAAAATGGCCAAATGAACTCACTCACAGCGTATTTTTGAACCTTTTAGTTAATCAAAATAATAAGAAAAAAAAACAAAAAAAAAAAAACAGGTGGACCATTTTAGGCTTAGAATTTATCGGACAAGTGGCTATATTTGGTAATGATGAATAATGAACTGCTGTTTTTATAGACATTTGAAATGTCACCCATTATAAGTAAATGGGAGAAAAATAACGATAAAAAAAAACATCATAAAAAATTTGAACTTTGACCTACTGTTCCCAAAATCTTAAGAGATCTATTCTGGGCCACTGGCAATCTATAAACCAAATTTGGTATGAATTAAGTTAATAGTTTTGCTGCTACAGACATGTGAAATTTCATTGATTATAAGTAAATGGGAAAAAAAGATTTTAAAAATTCATAAAAAATTTGAACTTTGACCTACTGTTCCCAAAATGTAACCACATCTGTTCTGGGTCACTGGTAATCTATAAACCAAATTTTGGTATGAATTCAATCAATGAATGAATTCAAGTGACTATTTTTGGTAATGAGGATTTGATGAATGATGAACTGATGTTTTTATAGACATTTGAAATGTCACCCATTATAAGTAAATAGGAGAAAAATAAAGATAAAAAAAATCCTAATAAATTTGAACTTTGAGCTTAACATATGAGCTGAACATATTTGTTGTAAATGAATGGTATAAGGACACGTGTGTGTTTTTGTTTTTTGTTTTTTTTTTTCCAGCATTTATGTCCTGGCTAGGGTGTTTTCAGCAGGACTAGGACACAGACTGAAGGAAACATGGTGCTCTTTTTCTATGTTTCTGTCTATTTTTGCCCAGGCTGATACGTGGTCCTTTTGTGCGTTGTGTTCTCTGCCCTGTTTTGCACTGATTAAATGTTAATCATTGCACCATTAGTCCTTTGAAATTACATCTAAACTTCTGCTCAGCCCTGAGTCTTGGGGACGTTGCCTGTGCTGCTCACCAGTATGTATGCCAGCTGTGGGGCTTATTCTGCTGCTCTCAGATTTTTGGGAGATGCTGTTTGCATATACTGCATATTCATACCAGTTCCTGACCACTTCATTTTATATTTGACACTGAAATCTAAGTGTTTCCTTAGTGACCTGACTTGCTTTTCCTGAGCTGGTCCTTGAGCCTGTTTACAGACTAACATAGATCACCATCAGCACCTTTTCTCTTATATATGTATATTTTATTTCTGTTATTAACAAATACCAAAACTCAATGTCTCCATCCCTCCAGCAGTGACATACCTTCATCACCAACATTATTTGTGTTTCTATTGTTGTTTTTACCCACAGATAGGCCTAGACCCTGGGACCAACCCATTCAGTTTTGGTCCCAGTAGGCCAAAGTTCAAGGTCACAGCAAGGTCACAACATCTACAATTTTCCATCTGTCATCATTGAGTGATTTTCTAAAATTCATTAAAAAAAAAATTCAAAATGACTCCGATTAGCCTCCAATATAACAATATCTTGTATCCGGCACAAAATTGTCCACATCCACTGTGGAATGTGGACTCTGTGGACATTTACATTTAACACTGAAAATCCCATTTACCACACATTTAAAATTAGAACTCAACTAATATTGCTGTGAATTGAATATAACTTGACATACATGTGATTGGTACTAAGCTTCAGCTGTTCCTGCTGTATGGAACAACCTGGAAACTGTTGAGTTTAAACAGAAATAGTCGATCCACACATGCACACCGTTCGGGGTGCTTGGCGGAGGTTTGCGTTCTCTGAACACTTGTTTCCAGCTGTGTCCAGTGGTGAAAACAACAGTGTTTTTACCTGTAATCACTTTGTCACTTTGTTGGACTCTAGATATTGTTTCTTCATGGTTCTCATCCCATGTTGTCACCGTCTTACACAAATTAACACCACAGCACCTTTGATCCCAGTATCAGAGTGACTCACTACTCCCTCTAGTGGCCACATAAGCCCCTCCTGGACTCAGTACATGTCTCTACAAAATAATTCATGCATTTTTAGAGTCGACTGGGTCATTTTTTGAGAAAGGTCATAAAATTTACATCAGGACAACAGCAAAACCATTGTCTGACTGTTCATTAAGGTAACATTAAGGTTCCGAGGCAGCATTCTGAGTTGGACTAATGGGGCAACATGTCAGGAATTATTCTCAATTACTAGAAATTGCAGGTGACCCCATATGAATTCTAGGCGACCCCATGTGGGGTCTTGACCCTAAGGTTGAAAAACACTGCTTTAATCCTTCATAACTCTCAGAATCAAACTCCTCCACAAAAAAGAAGTGCTGTGATTTCATAATCCGACTCCATTCTTTTCATTTCCAGCTGTCTCCAGTGGTGAAAATAACAACAGTGTTTCTACCTTTAATCACTTTTGCCATGTTTCCACTATGTGGAACCGGCTCAACTCGGCTCGATTCGAGTACCAGGTCCTATTCCTGGAGACCATTTCCATTACAGGATACTACCAACTTTATAGTACCTGGACGTCATAGCGATGTGACACGTTACTCGGCGACGTCTGCTCGTTGTGTGTTGTCTCGTCAAGCTCACACTGAATTTTTACATCTGAACCTCCTCGACAAACCATGGTGTAGTTTTCCAGGCTGTCATCATATGGGTTAACCTTCAGCTATATTTACTGTCAACTTCCGCATCTGTTTTTTGTAAAAGGGCGGGTCACACAGAGGCGACTCTCTGACCAGTCAGTGGTCTGCAGTGTTTACACATCATGTTTTAGTATCTGGTCCCCAGTCCTGGAACCGCGGCGGAGGTGATATCAAAAAACTAGTACCAGATTCCAGGACCTTTTTCGTAATGGAAACGCAAAAAGGCAGAGTTGAGTCAAGTCGAGCCGAGCTGATACCATGTAGTGGAAACGCAGCATTTGTCTCTGTTTTTGACTCTAGATATTGTTTCTTCATGGTTCTCATCCCATGTTGTCACCGTCTTACACAAATTAACACCACAGCACCTTTGATCCCAGTATCAGAGTGACTCACTACTCCCTCTAGTGGCCACATAAGCCCCTCCTGGACTCAGTACATGTCTCTACAAAATAATTAATGCATTTTTAGAGTCTACTGGGTCATTTATAGGTAAAGTTGGTAAAATGTACTTCAGGACAACAGCAGAACCATTGTCTGACTGTTTTGCGTCTGTGTGTCCAGTTGTGTTCTCTGGGACCTCTTTTCCATGATGCAACATTTCCATGAGCACCATTAGATTTTATCAAACAGCCTCCGATATCAGTGGAGTCACACTGCTGCACAATTCAGCCTGATTTTTTTTTTTTTTTTTTTGGATATCTGTTTTTCTCGTCTGTGCTATTTAAACTGACCTGGCTGGCAGACAAATTGACATCCACAGCGTGCAGGTTATTTACAGAAGTAGGAGTGAAGCAAAGTTAATTTATGCCTAATTAGCTTTAGTTTTCCCAAAGACAGAGACCTTTAATGTTTTCCTGTCAGTGTGTAAGAAGTCCAGAACTCTGAAGTCTGCCAGAAACGTACTTCATATTTACTGTAATTAATGCCTGTAGGTGTGAATGTTTGACTGAGTGGTGGTCTGTCCCTGGATGTCAGCTGTGTGATGAAGTGGGGAATTATCGAGGGTTTACCCCACCAGTACCAGCAGGTGTACCCTTCAGCCCCCCCCCCCCCCCCATGACCCTACAATGAATTTATAAAAGCACTTAGGTAAGATAAAAAGGTGTTTTTTTAATTCATCTGGTACAAAAACAGCATCCTGGAAATGTCTGGTTTGTTAAAAAGCAACGACTGTAAACCCTTATCTACCTATAATTACTTTTGTTGTGATTTCCAAATGAAATTTTCTCTAAATTTAGTCTTTTCTAAGAGATTTATCACCATTTATTATAGCATTATCCTCTGATTTTTCCATTCTTTTATGAAAATCTGGTATTTTCCTATATTTAATTTGTTGATCATGTAGATGTAATGAATAAACTCAAAGGTCATCATCTGGATTTTTGCAGGTCGTTAACCCTTAGGGGTCCACGGTCACGGCCCCCTGACTGAATCACATGACATTTTTAACACGTCATAGCGTCGGAAGTCGGACAATCAGCAATGTCCTTAATTCAGCTAACTCTTTAAACTTAAACAATCCTGATTTAATAAACAACTCATTGGTATGTTCCCTGAAATTAGATTTGCTGATACCAGCAGAAACCCTGATTATATGAAAACGGAGAAAATTAAAGAAAAAGTGACTTTTTCAACTAAATATATCACTGACTGAACAGAAAAACAGGTGTCTAAGAAAAAGCTCGATTTTCAGGACAATTTATCTCCAGCTGCAGTCATTTGTCAAACTACAGGTGTTTTACTGGTGACTCGGTGTAGCAGAAGATGATGGTGTTTTCATGTTCACTCCAGAGCCTCTGAACACCAAATGGGTCACATGTGATGACCAGGAAACTGCATTTTACCTTTATTATTTTACTGTATCAAGATGATTAGAGGTTCAAATGTTATTACATGTTTTTACATCAGATCTCTGTGTGTGTGCCTCTTTAGGCCAAAAAAAAAACAAAAACAATGCGATTGAACATTTTCTTATGAACCTTTTTTTTTCTGAGTTCCATTCAGCTGGACACCATGCATTTTATTTTTGAAGCAAAGAAATATTTATTTACTGATATATTGTGTGAAAACTATGAAATAAAAACATTTTTAGTGCTGCTAATCTGATGTTTTCTCACATTTTAACCTACTCTAATACTAGTTATTACTCACTTCATGGAGATAATATGCAAAAAGAAACTTTTTGTTTAAAAAAAACTTGTTAATTACAGTCTAATAATAATAACAAGCTTTTGATTTACACTCAAACATGTTAGTGCAGATCAGGTTTATCAAAAACAGCAAAGTTACAGTAATGGTATGAATTGCAGGGTATGGAATGATGCATAAGCGTCCACTGTGTTGGCTGATATGGAACTAAAGCAACGAAATCCATGAATATACAAGAGAACAGCTGGAGAAGAACTGACCACTGGAGTGACCACTATGTATGAAAGGGTTAAAAGCTAAAAATCAGGTTAGAAATCTAGGGGTAATAATGGACTCAGACCTAAACTGTAACAGCCACATTAAACCAATAACATCATCAGCCTTTTACCAACTCAAAAACACTGAAGAATCAAAGGTTTACTGTCTAAACCAGACTCATCCATGCATTTATCTGGAGCAGGTTAGACTACTGTAACGGCCTTCACACTGGACTCTAAACCAGCTGTCAGACAGCTGCAGAACATCCAGAACGCTGGTGCTCGAGTCCAGACTAGAACCAGGAAGGACCACCATATTAGTCCTGTGCTCAGATCTGTGCACTGACCTCCTGTGGCTCAGAGAATAGACTTTAAAACAGCTCTGCTGGTCTACACGTCTGTCCATGGTCTAGCACCAAAGTACATCTGTGACATGTTGGTCCATATCAGTGGTTCTCAGTCTTTTTCTGTGGGGTCCCCCTTTGGAGGAAAATCCAATGGAAGGAAATTCTCCAGGCCCTCCTCAACCCCAATAACATTGTAACAGTGGTGCAATTAGAAATTTTATTGAAAGAAACATCAATATTGTAACAATACTTTTTGCTTTTCTTTGAATAATTTGTTGTACAAATTAAAACTAACTTTTTTTTTTTTTTTTTTTAAAGATTTTTGCTTGAATAATACAAATAAACTCAACCAGACTGCTCCCTGAGGTAATATTTTTCCAAATAAAAATAGGAAATGTGCAATTATCTTACAACTATGACAATAAAGTTACTTTTTTTTTACAACAGCAAACACATTTTGGTAACAAAGACGAACATTTTAACAATATCAGTGGCTGCAAAGAGCCTGTTTCCATTGCACATCTCAGAACATTAAAGTGCAAACTGTACAAACTGTGCAAAAACACAAACATGTCCCATGTGTCTTTTCCAGTCCAGTCCTTGTCCATTGTCCAAACCTGAACTCTTTGTCTAGTCTAGTGACAGATCACCATGGTAACAGATGGGTTTGTTGTAAATGAGTCCTAAAATGAGTCCAGGGTGCTCCAGCGCTAAAACATTAGTTCTATCTGCTACATTTTCTAACCTGAAGAAGAAAAAAAAAAACACCCAGGAGTGATCCCATGCCCCCCCCCCCCATGGGGCCCACCCCACAGTTTGAGAAACACTGGTCCATATGAACCATCTCAGACCCTGACAACCTCAGGGACTGGTCTTGTGCTGGTGCCCAGAGTCAGGACTAAACAGGTGAAGCTGTGTTTCAGTTCTATGCAGCTAAACTCTGGAACAGTGAGACAGACCTGTGCTGTGACAACGTTTAAGTCCAGGCTGAACACACCTCTGTTCAACCATAACAACTGAAAGGGTTCTATCTGCACTTTTCTCTTTTACTTTATTTTAACTGATTATTATTTATGTTTTATTGATTTTGTTTTAATTCTAATTGTGTGTTTTTAATCAGTCTCTTTTCCATTTTTGTAAAGCACTGTGAACTGCCCTGTGTATGAATTGTACTATACAATAACTGTGCCTTGCTTTTGCCGTATATCAGTAGATGTTTTTGGTCTGCTTAGGTCTCAGAGGATTAATAAATGTTCCTCAGAGAAATGTATATATTTTAAAAGAAATTGGATATTTCAGCCTATGGCACACAACGCAATTAAAATAATAAGGAATCAGGGCTCGAGTGACCACGAGCTCCAAAACAACATGAGCTCAGGATTACTGTGGCAAACACTGGGAATCACTGCAATGCATATTTAGGTCCAAAAATCCAGTCCAAACTTTACTTTTGCTAAAGGTTGTTGACTTCTCTGGGCTTGGATGTATCATTCACTGAACTGTGATCAGAGCAGATAGTATTTCTGGGTTTTTTGGAACAAACGGACACCATGGGCTCCAGACCAAAGATGAAAATGCCTTTGAACTGCTATTTGTGTAACTGCTTATTGTAGTTCCATGGTCTGGTTCGCTTTAGGTGTCAATACAACTTGGGCATGGTTTGGGAAAGTGGATTTAGGGAAGTGGTATAAGAAGAAAGGCAAAGAGAGAGAACACACAAATAAATACAGCATGAAAGGAGACACAATCCTGGTCTTATGCAGCTACAAAATTTAGTGTCCAATCATAACACTATTAAGATTTGAAGTGTTTTATAATATCACTTGGACCTCGTCATTAATTCCTGACATCTAAGGATTTACATCAACTCCCTCTTATACCCTATGTGACAAAAACACAATGCTATTTCGTTATTATGGATGAGTCATGAACAAATGGGAATAGATATAGGTGCTTCGATGAAACTGGGTTTATTTTGGTACCTGGCACTTTTTAGACCAGATTTCAGACCCAATAATAAAAGGGAAATTTAGACACATTTCCCCCCAGGATGTACCTAATGATGACCTCAGAGAAATGCAAAAAAAAAAAAAAAACTATATTCTTTGTCTGAGCCATCCTAAAATAAATGATTTTTTAAACAAAATATTGGGGCCAAAAATAGGACCAAAATTGGGACATGAAAAACTACTTAGGTGTCACTGCATTTGATCTGGAAAACATGGCTGTAAATGGTCTCATATATCGCTATAAATAAAGACACTGTGTTAAATTTGATGATCCTAGTGGTTTTTCTAATCCAGATGAGGGTTTTTCATGAATCTTAGTCTCATTCCAGGTTTTGTGTGTAACCCTTCGTGTCCACTCATGTTACATGCGGAACCTGCCCATTTAAACACAAATAAATCGAGTGATTTTGCAACAGCGGTCATTTTTGTGAAACACTTTCCCTAACATAATTAATCACATACCTGTGAGAGAATAAAAAGACATTTGAAAAAATAGTGTGTAATAGAGTGTAATTTTTGTGTCCTTTTTACCATGTTACATGCAGATTTTTGTAGAAAAATATCATAAAAATGTGTTTTATCTGAAAAAGAGTTTCTCTTATTTCAGTAAATATTTATTTTTAAAATAGACCCAAACTTGCTTCATAACATTAGTCTACATCTGGTTTGAATTTTTAGCCCCTCTGTCCTGTTTTTAGGGACCAGTTTCATACAAGCACCCATAGATAAAATGGAAAATAAACTGTAATAGTCTGTATAATAAAGGTGCAAAATTAATATATGAGGACTGGTGAAAGAGAAGAGGATTGAATAAAGCAAACTGCTTTTAAATCCGTCAAAAGCGCTGATGATGGTAGACCTATTATCCAAAATAACAGGCTGCCTGGTGCTAATATGGCGGTTGCACTAATGCACAAGTTTCAACCCCAAATGGATGTAGCTAACAAAATGCTGCCTGATCACAGCTGTAAAAATGTTTTATGCTATTGTAAAGAACATAATTAAATTCACATCAATCATTTGCACAATACACTTTCTACGGACTCCGTGCCAAATACCAACATAACCCTTCAGTTACACGGTTGCTCGTAAAATTGCAATAATTTAGTTTGTCTGACATATTTGTCTATTTATTCTTATTCATACACATCAGTAATCACCTTTGACCAGGTTCAGTGATTATATACTGACTCCCAGTTATAGTTTATTTATCAAGAATAAGTCAGACTGTCACAATCATTTCATGAAAAGAGGTAAAAATGGTATTGGTTTATTATTTTTCATTGTACAGTTGTTTTATGTGTTTTTAATCCATTGTTGGACTTTATTCTTTTATTTTGCCTTTTTTATTGTTCTGTACAGCACTGTTTTGAATTGTACAGCTGATTTTTGGAGCAGTTTATGTTGTGGAGGAAGGAAAGATCTGTGAATATGAATATGAATGAATGAAAATGAATATGAACTGGTTTTCTTTGCATTATTTGAGGTCTGAAAACACTGCATCTTTTTGGTATTTTGACCATGTGTTGTGTTCTGCAAATCCATACTCTAAATAACAATATTTTTATGTGGAATTTGGGAGAAATGCTGTCGGTAGTTTAGAGAATAAAACAAAAAATGCTCATGTTACTCAAACACATACCTATAAATGGAGAAATCAGAGGAAGTGATAACTTAATAATAATAATAATAATAATAATAATAATAACAGTCGTATACCTCTACAAGATAAATACTAGTATCCAGGTGACTCATTACTGCTGTCGTTTTTGCAGGCACTTGTCAGGTGATGTCTAACATGGTTAGTGTGATGTGTCAAATTAAGCTTACATGTTATTAGCTGCTGCCTAACGTTAAACTTGGTGTGATTGTAGTAAATGAGGTTAGTCAGGTTCAAAGCAGACTCAGCTCTGTTAAATGTCAACATCGTGTCATGTTGTGGGGTCGCATTCATCTACTGTCAGCAAAGTGAGACGAGATCAACAGGTAAATGTGTCCTCCAGCTGCTAGTCTGTCACTGTCACCACAGAAGATAATAAAAAAGGGGATGAAGATCTGCAGAATTCAGTGTCTGGTTTTAATGTTAATACACATCGTAGTGATTCTGGGTTGGACTTTTTGCACTGGTTATGTTGGAGAAGTCTTGTAGTTTTTTTTTTGTTTTTTTTTTTTTTAAGTCAGATTTGAAATATTCAGCTTTCTGATGTTTTTTTCTATCATTCATTCATTCATTCAATCTTCTAAAACGCTTTATCACAGGTTTGTCTAGCGTAATCTGCTAAACATACTTTATTATAAGCTTTATTTAACCAGGAAAAAAACGCTCATTGAGATTAAAAATCTCTTTTCCAAGAGTGTCCTGGCCAAGACAGCAGCAGAAGTTACACAAAATGGAGATCACAGCCGTACATCCACACTAATATACATAAACACAATGAAAGTCAGTATTAAAAACAAACTTAAAACTGATAAGAACATACACATAAAACATCACCATTATTTTAGAAGGTACTAAAAGTATAACAACAATGTTCTGTGAACACGCAGCAAGCAGTAAATCTCAAAAAACACAATTCATTTTGGTTAATGAACTACTGCCTCAGTGTCTTTTAACTTTCAACCACCTCAGCACCAAAAATCTCTGGTTATCTGGACAAAAGGCTGCATGTTCTAGAGAGTTCTGGACCAACGGTGGCTCTGGACTACTCCATTTAGGCTGCTTACCAGAGGGGGGGTTACGTAATTTAAATTAACTCACCAGTTCTGTTTGGGATGGATGGACCAAACCAGGAGAAAGGAAGAACTCACCAAAAAAGGTTTGAGGTTTTAAAAAGTTCAAACAATAGCTTGATTTATTGGTTCAGACAAAAATAAAGTTACAAAAGAATCTAGCATCAAACACACATTTAGTCACAGAGAGGAAAAGAAAAAGGCCAAAAAAAGAGTTTCCTTTATTACTTTTTATAGTCTTTAGTGACTGTTGGACACTCCCATAATTCAATGACATCATTCGTTGTCTGCTTATTATTGGTCAGTGGTAGTTACTGGGCAGAACATGTCAGTCACTCCATCAGCTAATTCTAAGAACAGCTCATGCTTTTACACGTGCACAGCTCTTGTTTAACACCTGCACTGTTAGGCTAGCATTTCTGGACCACAAAAATCCCATTAGTTCAAAATCTGTTTTTTCTGCTCGACTCTCTTTACCACAACTACTTTCTAAAGCTGTAAAATTAGATCTTTAAGGTAAAATCTGACCTTTTCTCTAAGTTCAGCACAGACAGGTGTGAGTTCATCTAAACCACACACACACACACACGAATCACACCTGACACTGACTGTTCAGCACATATAAGGACACATCTGCAAAAATAAAAGATTCGTCAAGCAAAACAACTTGTACTATTACATTTTTTCTTCTCCATTTTGGTCCATGATGTATGATGTCCATCCGACATTTTAGAACTAGTCAAAGTCACACATTCATCTCCCATTCAATACGATCTGTACAACAGTTCCATAAAAGCATCCCAAAGCCAAACCCAATTCAATCAATTGGAAAAACATCTGCACCCGCTTTTGTCCTTTTCCCATTGATTTAAATGACTTTGAATGTATTTAAAGAGACCAGTTCCTTCAGTTTACTGTTCTTCTGTAGGTTTCTTTCCCGGTTCTGTTCTGACTTTTGGAACCTGTAAAAATAATAGATCATGGGACAAGAGACTGTAATTATTCAAGTCATTCCAACAAATGTAGACCACCAAAAAGGACGGAAGCACTCCTAGGATACATTTATAAATAAGAGAATACCAGTGTTTCAGTCTGCGTGTAAAAAGATCTGTCCATCCAACTCGGGCGTATAAAAGACAATGATGAGTTTGAGCTCTGAGGCCTGTAATAAACAGTATCAAGGGCATTTAAGCTCTGAGATGACACATTCATATAAATAATGTCCCCATAATCGAGCACAGACATAAACGTGGTAGCACTTGATTTTTTTCATCACTGAAACGCAAAACTTTGTGGGCATGCTGCCCCAGATGTAGGGATGGGAATTGAGAGCCGGTTCTTTTTGAGAACCTGATCCCAGTAGCTTGGAATCGTTCAGCTGCCTGATTAACGATTCTGCTCATCGATTCTGCCTTCGTTGTGCATGCGCGATGACGTCACACGTACGCTGCATTGTTTTAGTCAGAACATAGCGAACATGGCGTTGAGGGACAAACGGTCCAAAAATTTCTTCAAAAGGGTGGAATCCCTCCAATATGTTCCGAACATTTGTCCACAGCATGTGATTCATTTGATATGCTACTTAGCGGCGCTTGTGAATCTAGCAACAGGCCGTCATCCATGCCCAGTTCCGGTTCTGGTGGGGGGAGCAAACGTCGTACCCCCTCAAATACAAGTTTCTGAAGGTAGGGGAAAGGAAATGAGGTGCACAACAACGGGAGACGAGCAGAGCGGAACCGGTTCCACGTAGTGGAAATGCGGCAATAGAGGAATTAGTAAAGAGTCTGTAGTTTCACTTTCACTGTACGCCCCCCCCCCCCCCCCCAAAAAAAAAAACAAAACAAAACTGGGCCTGGCGTCATCTATTCTTATTATTTGTACATACTGTATATGTTATATTTTCTGTGCAGATGGAAATATAAAAGACAGTTAATGCAAACACACCCGTTTGTACTCTTTATTCCCTCATCCAATGAGAATCAATGAGAGAATCGATAAGGAATTGGATCAATAAGCAAAATCGATAATGGAATTGGAATCATTAAATTCTATTGATTCCCATCCCTGCCCAGAAGTACGATGCTGTTGTTTCATTTGCATTTGTGTTCTATTGCTTAATACCTGTAGTGTAATCCACTCCAGATACAGTGTCTGTGTTTATCTAGGTTAAAGAAATTGGGATATGATGTGTATGTAGCACAAACTCATACTGCAATAACCCTGCAATATCCAAAATACTGATGTGCATGAAAACACAGTCAATATTAAAGCAGTAAACTCTGATGATTTCCTAAATTGAGGTGTTTTTTTTCTGTTTTCTTCAATACTCTTCACCTTTTGTAGTGTTGAATTGAGAGAACCTGCCAATCTGTTCACAACAAAACCAAAAAAACCACAAGCCGAAAGTAAATACCTTCATTAGAAATGAAAGTTTGATAAAAAAAAATAATAAGAGAATAAGTCTTATGCCACCTTTTGTTTTCTGCAAGACAAACAGTATGAGCATTCAGTGTGAATCGCATATGTGAAAGCCAGTGACAACAAAGTACTGCAGAGTTGGACAGAATGCTATCCACACACAGGATCAAAAATAGGTTTGATATTCGCTTCTAATAGACTCCATTCAAGCACAGAAAAGTTTGGCATTGGAGTTTTCAGACTCATAAAAACAGAAGAAGTGCAGTAAAATAGAAATAGGATGAAAATAAAAGTAGCACTGGTTTGGCTTCAGCTCCGTCGTAATTGACAGACTGATTAAAGTTGGCTGTTGGGTGGTCAGGCTTTCATCTTCTCTGCTCGGCGAGTTGTAGGAATCCACCTAGACATTTCTGGATCACTTTCATCTCTTCCGGCCGGAGGTGTGTGTGTGTGTGTGTGTGTGTGTGTGTGCGCGCGTGTGCGTGTGTGTTGATTTGCTGTTTGGAGTGAAATAACCAAAATAGACACGAGAGGGGATATTTATCCTGATTGAAAGGCTAGAAATGGGAAATCATCCATTTGTAGTATAAAAAATGCATGTATTTTTAGTCCTGTTTAGAGACCAACAGAAGAGGAGGAGAGACAAACAGATGTGTATATACGGTATGTTGAAATAGTTCGATACACATATGACCCTTCACAATTTCTATGAGAGGACAATTAAGAAAACAAAAAAACACTTATTTATGGTTTAGAGTATAGTATTGCATAGCATAGTACAGCATCGTATATAGCATAGTATAGTATAGCACAGCATATAGCATAGTTAGCATAACATATAGCATAGTATAATATAGCAAAGAATATAGCATAGCATAGTGTAGCATAGTATATAGCATTGTATAGTATAGCGCAGCATATAGCATAGTATAGCATAGTATATAGCATAGTATAGTAAAGCACAGCATATAGCATAGTATAGCATAGCATATGGCATAGAATAGTATAGCACAGCATATAGCATATTATAGTATAGCATAGAGCATAATATAGCATAGTGTATGTAGCATAGTATGGTATAGCACAGCATATAGCATACTATAGCATAGCATATAGCATAGTATAGTATAGCATAGTATATAGCATAGTATAGCATAGCCTATAGCACAGTATAGTGTAGTATAGCATATAGCATAGTAAAGTATAGCAAAAAAATAGTATAGCATAGCATATAGCATAGTATAATATAGCATAGTATAGCATAGCATATAGAATAGTATAGCATAGTATAATATAGTACTGTATAGGATAGCATAATATATATAGCATAGTATATAGTATAGCACAGTATAGCATAATATAGTATAGCATAGCATAGTAGTATAGCATAGAATAGTTCATTGTCTATAGTATCACCTTCTGCTTCTTCCAAGTATTATTATTATTATTATTATCATTATTATTATTATGAGCTGAGTTTGATAAGACATTGTGATTAGATTCATTATGGGAGGATGTTTTCATAATGTCAGTAGGAATAGACAGATTTTTGCCTTTGGATCGGATGATGATGGGATGCTTGACCACCTACATGTTTCAGATAAGATCACATTGTTCAAGATTTTCTAAAAAAAAAAAAAAAAAAAAAAAAAATCAAGAGGTGAGACAGTGGTTGTCATTTCTCTCTCTCCAGTTGACTATTAAGGCACGCAGACAGAAAAATATACAACAGTGATAGAAAAATACACAACTGTGCCCAAAATACAACGTGCACTATATCTATCTATATCTTTTAACTTAAAAAAAAAAAAAAAAAAAAAAAAAAGGCAATAAGAATTATTACGAACGTAGATTTTTATGCACCAATAAATTCTATTTTTATAGAGCTCAACTTACTGAAAATACATGATCTTGTTGACCTTAATACAGTGGTAGTGATGTACAAGGCAGATGTTTGAATGTAGGAAAAGTCAGAACAGCCTCAGAGGAACTGACATTAAAAAAAAAAAAAAAAGCAAAGGCAAGAACAAATTTTAAAAAGTAAGTAAGTAAGTAAATTTTATTTATAGAGCACTTTTCACAGACAGAGTCACAAAGTGCTTTATCAATTCAAATCAGAATCAAATTAAGTTTACAGAGACCCAACAGAATCCTTCAGGAGCAAACACTTGTGATTGGTGACATGAAGTAGACATGTTTCTGTTAGAGGGGTTAATATTTGGAATGGCCTGGAAGATCAATTCAAACAGTCTAAAACAATTAAAACTTTTAAAAAGATGTACAAATAAACTATTATTCAAAAATACAGAGCTCAGGATTGACTTAAGAAAATACTTGTATAAAAGACGAGGATTAATGTTGGTAGTTGAGATAAAGACATGATTTATCTGAATTCAATTGAAAATTGATTCTCTTCTGTTTTATTTTTAGCAATGATTACATTGAAATTTGTTTGTTTGTTGTCATGTGGAAACATTGTGCTAATTATAAATAGGGTTCAGCAAAATTTGTCTTTACTTCAGCCTAAACCCTTTCGGTCGTATTGTATATGGAACCATGGATATGTTGTTTTTGTTTGTTGTATAACGTAATTAACCACTGAAAAAAGTACAACTACTATATTTTCTGTTTTCTGTCTTCCTGCACCTTATCTTATCTTATCTTATCTTATCTTATCTTATCTTATCTTATCTTATCTTTTTGCCAACGATGCAAAGCAATATACAGTAAGTCTTTGACCACAACATACAAAAAAAATATCCAAAATGTTCTGTTTGTTGTGATCTTTGTGTTTTTGTGGTTTTTTTTTTGTTTTACTCGTATCATCAGATAGTAACTACCTGCTCCTTTAATGCTGTTGGCACTGGTCCAAACTCCACATCCTCTCTGATGGAGTAGACAGTGTAGGTTTAGTAGGTCCACATCTGAACCACACATGAAACGGATCGTACATTCTGAATCATCACAGACTCAAGTGTAGCTTCCTCATTTGTGCAGGTTGTTGTGGTTTTGTGTTAAGTTCAGAAACATCACAATGAGATTATGCATTAAGTGTGAGTCACACAGACGAAGAGGAGGAAGATGATGGTGACAAAGCTCCGAGCAGATGAATCACAAAAGTGGTAGATAATGATTTCCTCATCGTTATTATTTCCTTGAGAAAACTGGGTGTTGTTGTCGTTATTATTATGTGACATATTCTGACAGCTCACAGCAGAACCAGATAACCTAATAAAAACTGTCGGATTCACTTTAGATGTTACCAGTCGCAGCCAAAGTATCCTGGTTCCTGATCACTGAAGGGTTTTTTTTGTGTTTACTTCACAAACCAGCAATTTAATCCAACATCGCTGTAACTTTGAACACAGTCTTATTTTAATTAGACTGTGGGGTCGCTCCATGTGGAATTACTGAAGGTCTTCCAAGTGACCTCTGCTTTACACTTGAAGAAAATAATGACATTAGTCCCAGTAAACATCACAAAATTCACCCCTAACCCTTAGTTATAACTTAGGTTTTTTTTTAGACACAGGGCTTTGAAAATGGGAAAATAGTGTGATGATGATTTTAGTGGAACATAAAAAGATGCCAAGTTCGATGAGTCATTACATTTGAAAATGTCATGCAGTTATCATGAATAGTTCAGAGAATGTTCCAAAGTACAGGATGTCTTTAACTTCTGTAAAAGAAGATCCACAGTTGTATATTTGCCAAATTATAGCGTGCTGGGAAAAAAAAAAAAGCTGCTTGTGCTTCAGAGCATTTTTGCCCTCTACATAAGGTCATTTTCACACAACGTCCAATAGATGAGTGAGGTTTATTGCTCATTGTGTGTCTTGTCTTCTCCTTCAGTTAGTCTTGATGCAGCGCGAAAGAAAAGGAGGGAAATAGAATTCAAAAGGTTCTGTTCATTTGACAGTGTGATCCAGACTATTAGGTCTGAAAACAACTTGATCTCAATAAATGGCGTTGTATGTCACGTCAGTTCTTATGGCATTTGGCGTGCTATACCTATGCATTTTTAACCTTTTGCATGTTAGGTGGGGTACACACCTAAAGAATTTCTCAGTCTGAAGAGATTTTTTTATCTGGTACAGACCCCACACATGAAAAAAATCAGGCACTGAACAGTTTTGATCGTACTGTTGTTAGAACTCCTTGACATATGAAATGGAGGACTCAAATGCACGACTCACAAAAACTTAAGATTTTAACAAAAGTATTTTAATAATAAAAAGTGATTAACAAAAGGCGCTCTCAAGGAGGATATAAAAAACTACAAACAAATCTCTATAAAAAACTTTTTACAAGAAAACTCGAAACATAAAACTGATAAACATGGAAAAACCTGGTAGACAGCTTGACATGAAACACTATGATGGAATCAGACGAACGGGCACCAGACAAAGGGAGACAGGACTGTTTCTACATGAGGTAGGGGAACACAGGTGACAACAATCAGGGGTGGGGCTAACAATCACACTGGCGGGAAAACACACAAAGGGAGGAAGTCAGGGTCTGAAACGAGAGGGAACAGATGAGTACAAAATAAAACAGGAAGTGCAAGACAGGAGCAAATGTGAACGACTAACTGAACATAAAGTGAGAAATCAAACAAAGACAAACACTGAAGACCAAACATGAGACATGAAACACTAAACATTAACATAATTAACAAATCTGATGAGACATGACAACTGTGTGTTGTGTGCTGCGATAATCTCAGCACAGCACACCTCACACATACGACTGTCCCACCACCGATCTAGAATGTAGTCCACCATGCCAGAAATCTGGATGATGATCAATGTGATCTAACAAAAACAAAGAAGAAGAAACATAACATGACTTGGGAGCAGAGTCCTGAATCAAATCAAATCAGATCAGGTCAGGTCCCCCCCCCCCCAAAAAAAAAGGGTCAGGTAACCTGAAAAAACATGCGGGGATGGGGGAAAAAAAATCAGAAGAATTTTCATAGGTACAGACCCAGGTAAAATTAAACAAAATGCGGATGCAGCAGGCAAAAAAAAAAAAATTGTGGATGAAAATAATTTGCAGGACATTTAATGATGATGATCACCTAATTTGACCGTGGCTGATCCACATCCAGTTTTATGTTGAAGTGAGCTTCATGTCTGTTTACATCCAGCCACAGATGTCATTGAACAGCTCATATTAGAGATTTAATGATGACGTGTGTTTTAGGCAAAAATGAAGCCCTTAAAACTGGGTTATGTGTAGAAAATGTGTTTAATAACGGGTCTGGTCAGGTTGTGGCTCTAATGTGGGTACGAGTGGGTGTGGGTTTGGAAAAGTGGACCCGTACAGGACTCTGCTCAGGAGTCGTCAGTTTTCCACACACGCGAAGATTTTTCGTCGTAAATATTGAACAAGTTTAACATTTACGATTGTCGGCCCTGACCCGTTTCAGAGCCGATTATTAGGACACATTCACTCTTACACACCTCAGACCACAGGAGAATCTGATAGGATAACCCTATAAGACATAAAATAATCTTATGTTTGCCGTCCTTGGTCGGGAAGGGGGAAAATCGGGACAAAAACAGTCCGATTATCTTTAAGTGTGCACCCTGCCTTAGTCAACACCAGCTGGCCTCCATTAGCTTACATTAACTAGCAATCACATGACAATCTACGCTAACATCTCCAGAGGAAATACTTTATATGTTTGTATTTCCCCGACTCTTGGTGGAAACCCTTACCCTAAAGGTTGGACAGGGGGCTAATAATGGCGTGAAAGTTTACAATGTGTACAGACAACACGCCAATTGACCATCAAAAAAATGGTGTGTATATTTATGCAGACTCATGATATCACGTTGTTAAACATTAGATTTAACTTCTTTTTTTTTTTTTTCCATTTTAAAATATTGTGAAATTCAAAATTTCAACCATAGCATGTTATTGGACATTGTCAACATACGTCCTCATTGGTTGCCATGACAACAACCTTATATAAGGCTTATATAAGGCCATAAACTGACAAAAATCACTCATATTCATTATTACAGCTTCAAAATTAGAGCTGTAACCAATTAATCGATTAGGTGCTTGAAGCAAATGCAAAAATTCACGATTTGATTAATCGACTCGAATTGATTGAAGGGAAATATTCTATTGCAGTTTTCCAGAAATGAAGCTTCTTGGAGCGTCACAATAAGTGTCCATGTGAAACACAACAGTGGAACTAATGTTTAACAGCAGAGAAATGAAGGAAACAAAGCTTTGATTCAGGAGAATTGTGGTTGAATGATTTTTTTGGATCACTGTGAGTCAATTAATCGGTTGCAGCTCTATCCAAAATATCTATAGAATCTCTTTGAATCACTGTATAGTGTTAGAAAAACCAACATGCTCCTTAACCTCACTGAGGCACAGGATGGGCCACATATTTAATGTTTGTGGAAATTACCAAAAATAGTCACTTGCCAATTAAAGGGTTAAATTTATCTATTGTAGAAACAAAATGTTCTTAGTAGCCTATAAGTTATATAGGTTTTTGATTTGCAGTGCATTAATAATGAAAAAATAGCACTTATACTTGTATTCCAAATGCATATTTCTCATGTATTACATGGTCCACCACAGAAAACAAATTAATGAAAATAGTAATTACCTCTGCATTGTTACCTGCCATTAATTAACACTGAAAACACCTCAAGATAGAAGAGTCAGAATGTTTCCTCATGTAACTGTAAATACAGGTTAAGATTTTATTCATGCTCATGTTTGTATGGTTTATTTGTGGTTATTCATGGTACAAAAAAGTTGTATTTTACAGTTGTTGCAGAACATTACATTGTATTTCTTACATTAGACACATCTTGTATAGGCCACACTGTATACATCAACGAAGAACAGCACTAGTTTATATGAAGTGCATCTATAGCATGCAGGTGTGTATGATTTAGTTACAAAGTTTTTGACAAAGGTTTGGATAGTTTTCAGCTTCATTTTAATTGATGTGGTGATATATTTATCCTTGGCTGCTGTGTCTTATTTCACTTGCATGTAGAGTTTTAACACAATAAGCCCAACGGTTAAATCCTTGTCAAGTGTCGATGCGGTGCTGCTACTGCACGGTCTGCAACAGGAAATATTGAACATGACGTCCACATTGACCGCTGTCAGCTCTAACTACCACCACATGAAACAAGGAGCAGTAGATGAAGTGATACAAAACTGCAAAAGAAGATGCACTTATTTCATCCTGTAGACAAAGCTTGGTTTCTTCATTGTTGCGCATGTGAAGCGCTGTTGTTGTCTCCATTGTTTGTTTCTTTTTATGTTTTTTTTGTCTTTTATTCTTTGGCTTTTGGATGTAATTTGCAGTTGTCAGAAAATGAGATGTACCAAGATGTACAATATTCATGCAACAGTGCCCTGTTACTTAAAGTACCTCATCTGCTGTACCAGATTATCCAGCTTTTCCAGGTTTCTGTAAATGGAATACTTTAACCCATAACAGTGTATGATGATTGGGTTTTTAAACTACTTTGGTTATGATTTCCCAATGAAATTTTCTCTAAATTTAATGTTTTCTAAGTGATTTATCACCACTTATTATAGTATTATGCTCTGAATTTGGCATTCTTCTATGAAAATCAGGTATTTCCCTATCTCTAATTCACTGATCATGTAGATGTTCATAAAAGCTCAGAGTAAATTCAAAGGTTAGTATAGCAGAAACAGAGAAAACTGAAGGAAGTGTGACTTTTTCCGGCAAATCTATTGTTAACTGAACATAACCCAAATGTTTCCATCCACTGTCATTGATCCAACTCCATGGGTTTTACTGGTGAATCAATGTTATAGAAGATGACTGTGTTTCCATGGTAACTACGGAGACTCTGAACATCCAGATGGGTCATATCTGATGACCTTGAAAAGATGAAAAACTGCATTTTGCCTGAAATATTTCAACATATTGGTAGATTTAGAGCAAGGGTCTCAAACTCATTTTCTTTCAGGGGCCACATTCAGCCCGATTTGATGTAAAGTGGGCCGGACCTGTGAAATAATAACAAAATAACTTATAAATAATGACAACTGCAAATTTTTGTCTTTGTTTTAGTGCAAAAAAACCCCATTAAATTATGCAAATACTTACTTGTATAAACTATTCAAACAAATTTGATGTGAATAACCTGAAAAAAAACTGAAATTTCTTGAGAAAAATAAGTGTACTTTTAACAATATTCTACCTTAACTTCTCATTTCTGAATGTGCATTCTGGATCAGATCTACAAAGACACTAAACACTGAGGAACAGGAAGAAAAGAGTTCAAATTGGGCTGAATTTTCTTTAGACATTTCAGGTTGTTCATATTTTTGTTCAGGTTATTCACATTTTATTGTTACAGGATAGTTTGTAAATGTAAATATTTTCATAATTTAATGTTATTTTTTGCACTAAAACACAGACAAAAATTTAAGTTGTCGTTATTTACAGACATAATGTAATATTTTTTTCACATTCAACCGAGAAGAAAATCTGCAGTCATTATTTTTTGTGGGTTCTTCTGCTGTTGTTATTTGACTGTAGATCATATTGGTCTGTATGTGGAACCAGAACTAAAATGAGTTTCACAGCCTGGACTGTGGAATTTTTGCACTTTGCAAATTCATTTGTTACTTATTAATTCTACATTTTTTTTGCTGAATTCAAGATTTTTTGCTAAATTTGGGAACTTTTTTTGGCTTAAAGATTTTTTTATTTAATTGAAGATTTTTTTTTTTTGCTTGATTCAAGATTTTTTCCTTAATTCAAACATTTTTTTTTTTTTTTTTTGCTTTATTCAAGATTGTTTGCTTAATTAAAGATTTTTTGCTAAATTTGAGATTTTTTTGTCTTAATTGAAGATTTTTTTTTACTTAATTGAAGATTTTTTTGCTTAATTCAAGATTTTTTGCTTAATTAAAAATTGTTTTTTTGCTTAATTCAAGATTTTTTTGGCTTAGTTTAAGATTTTTTTTTTTTTTACTTAATTGAGGATTTTTTTTTTTTGCTCAATTCAGAATTTTTTTCCTTAATTCAAGCTTTTTTTTTTTTTCTTAATTCAGTTCAAGACATGTGGAATTTTTGCACTTTGTAAATTCATCCCAGGGGCCGGATTGGAACCTTTGGAGGGCTACATTTGGCCCCCAGGCCACATGTTTGACACCCCTGGTTTAGAAGTTCAGAAGCTATTAAACATTTTAGATCAGTAGTTTGGGATTTTAAGGGTTAAAATGAGATTTTTTTTCAGGCTATTCACATCTTTTTTTGCTTGGATATATTGTAAAAGTAATTTTTTTTTTGTTTTGTTTTTTTACTAAAACAAAGAGAACATTTTTCAGTTATTATGCTATTATTTTATTGGTCCAGCCCACATGAGATCAACCTGAATGTGTTACCTCTGAAAGAAAATGAGTTTGACACTCCTGCTTTAGACGATCAGTACCACAGCTGTGCTCATTTACAATATCAGTGATGGGAAATATTACTACATTTCTAACATGAATACTTGAAAACCAATGAGGTAAAGTGGAATTGCCTTTTTTGTCTCCATTTTCTCCCTTATTTTCTTCACTTTGTACAGTTTCCCTTGTGATTGTGTGCACATGTTCAAAGCGAATAATTTACAGAAATAGGACGTTTATGCTGGAACTGCAAAATATGGTAATTATACAATATTCTAACAGCTTTCAGAAACTACAGGGGTTGGACAAAATAATGGAAACACCTTCACCTCAAGCTGATAATGCCCCAATCCATACAGCTAGAATTGTTAAAGAATGGCATGAGGAACATTCTAATGAAGTTGAGCATCTCGTATGGCCGGCACAGTCCCCACACCTCAACATTATTGAGCATTTATGGTCAGTTTTAGAGATTCAAGTAAGACGTCGATTTCCACCGCCATCGTCTCTAAAAGAGTTGGAGGGTATTCTAACTGAAGAATGGCTGAAAATTCCTTTGGAAACAATTCACAAGTTGTATGAATCAATACCTCGGAGAACTGAGGCTGTAATTGCCGCAAAAGGCGGAACTACACCATATTAAATTAGATTTTGTTGATTTTTTAAGGTGTTTCCATTATTTTGTCCAACCCCTGTATATGAACCAAGTGAGTTCTACATTACATATAAGACTCTATAGCAGTTTATACACAATAAGCATATACAGTATATTTATACACACACCTTATGTGGGTGGACTTTGTGTTTATTGCTGCAAATAATACCCACTGTTGGAATAATAATGTTTTCAGACACATTTCTCTTTTTATTCCTATTTATACACATCCAAGTGACACTTCAAGAAAATATTTCAGAAGAAGAGGTAAAAATATTTTATCCCAACATATGAAAAGAAAAAAAAATAGCATGTACTCAGAAACATGTGCTGGAAGGTTTATTTCTGCTGCGGTTTAAAGACACTGTGGTTGAAAGAAGAAGCAAGAACAAAAAATATTTTGTCTTGTTACTTGCTACTTATTATTGTATTGAAAAACTTACATAACATGGGAAGTGGGGAAAAATAATGGCTTTGTAAATCATATTTCATGTCACATTCTTTCATTCTGCCTAGCTTTTTCTCATATAGCTAGGAAAATAAAAATAGCACAAAATCCGAATACTGACGTGTACGTATAATCACATACAGGTAGTTAAAGCCTAGTATGTTCCACTGACACTGACTATGTATTAGCTGAATGGAAGTTTGTTAATATACAAGTATTAAAAGCATTTGAAATCACCTCCAACATGTGAGATTTTTGTCATTTTTTACATAATAGTCATTAAACTGTCACATTTTAAGTGTAATGTCAGTTGAAGTCAGGATAGACCGATAGAGTAGACTTTTTTTTTTTTTTCCCTTCTTTTTTGGTAAAATAAGCAGCGCTGATGAGACAACTTAATATGTACATGTGGGATTCATTTTGTCACCTTCCACAGGCTCAACAGTTAGACTCAGCAGCTCACATTAATGACTGAAATACATCAAACGTCAGGTAAAGTTTGTTAGCTGGTGAGGTCTACGCGAGCAGGACAGGGAAATTCCAGCATGAATGAGAAATGTTACCCAGAAATGTGACAGCACACACACACAATTAGACTACATTAACTCTTTAACCCCTGAGAAGTGTTTCAGGTAAATGCTGCTGCTGTGAATTTGCATGTGTTTTAGTGTCATAAAAGCTGCTGTGAGTATGTGTTTGTGTAGTTTTTCTTCAGTGGTTTCATTTTACTGTGTGTTTTAGGGTCAAAACTGGGTGGAATAACAAAAAAAGGCAAAGGAATTAAAGTTTTAAAGGTTTTTACTAAATAAGGCACTCAGAATGTACATCAATAAGAGATTTATTAGAATTAAGGCAAAAACATTGATTTTTCATGCAGTGATTAATTTAATTTTATTGGTTTATTTATAGGGACTGTTCACATTTATGAACACTGCTGTGTAAAAAACAACAACAAAAAAACACCTATGTAAATAATTGAGATTTTAGGCTAGTTTACTCCTTTACTATGTGTTCTTTCAAGCTGCTATAAAGAAAACATTGAAAACATACATTAAGTAGTTTATTTTATTACAGTTTGTTTACTTGCAGCTGTAAATTTCTCCCAAATTTACCAAAAAATTAGCATTCCAAACCGACATGCCGCGTTTTGTCTGTTTACTTAAGTCTGTCATGTCTGATATTGTTATAAAGATCTGAGTTTTTTTCATCTTGTGTGTCAACAAAATGAAAAAAAGAATTTTGCACCTGGCTTTATCATATGTTCAGACCTGTCTACTAAAACAGTATGCAAAATTGCACATATTTAATGAGATGATGCCTAATTTGCATGATTATACATACAAATTTCAAACACTTGTAATACTTTTTTTTTTTTCTCATACTTTAAGTAATGAACTGAGGCAATGTGATATCATGAATTGCATACAGATAACATGACACTTTTAATTGGTGTGTCATCTGTACACATTATAAGCTTTCAGCGTGTATATATTTACACCGCATAAAATAACACACCATTACTGTGATTAGCAGCTAGCGTGATTAGCGGTTAGGGTAAGGTTTAGGGGTAGTGATTAGCGTGATTAGCGGCTAGCACGATTAGCGGTTAGGGCCTAGGGCAGGGGTGTCAAACTCATTTTAGTTCAGTTCCACATTCAGCTAAATTTGATCTGCAGTGGGGCGGACCAGTAAAATAATAACATAACTAGAAGCACTCGGAGAGCGCAGACCTCCGCCAAGGCTGATCAGTGGCCCCCCCCCGTGGGCCCCCCCACCCCCGATCACCACCAAAATTTAATCATTTCTTCCTTATCCCATTTCCAACAAACCCTGAAAATTTCATCCAAATCTGTCCATAACTTTTTGAGTTATGTTGCACACTAATGGACAGACAAACAAACAAACAAACAAACAAACCCTGGCAAAAACATAACCTGCTTGGCGGAGGTAATAATACATACGTAAATAATGTCAACTCCAAACTTTTCTCTGTTTTAGAGCAAAAAAAGTAAATTTCTATTATGAAAAGGTTTACATCTACAAACTATCCTTTCAAAAAATGTGAATAACATGAACAAACTGAAAAAAAAATTAGTGTAATTTTAACACTATTCTGCCTCAGTTTATCATGTACACATGTACATTATAACTTACAGATCACAGTGGATCTACAAACACACAAAACATTTAATAACAGGCAGAATATTGTTAAAACTGTACTTTAAGACATTTCAGATTGTTCATATTTGTTCAGGTTATTCACATTTTTGCAAAATTACACTCTGTTTTAGTGTAAGTACATAAAAATATTTACCTTTACAAAGAGAAAAAAATGGAATTGTCAATATCTATATGTTATTACAATAGTATTTCACTGGTCCTGCCCACTTGAGATTGAATTGGTCTGAATGTGGAACCTGAACTAAAAGGATTGTTAATATCTTCAGTGTAATTTTTGCATTTCACAAATTCATCCCGCGGGCCAGACTGGACCCTTTAGCGAGCCGCATTTGGCCCCCGGGCCACATGTTTGACACCTGTGGTCTAGGGTTAGCAATTAGCGCAATTAGAGGCTAGCGCATTGACACACCATCAAATGGCGTTAAATAACACGTGAAAGGATGAAAATGCGCACGTGTACCACACCAAATGCAATAAACTGGCGTCACATACAACGCAATTCCATGAGATCAGTCTGACTGGGGAAGTTTTGTGCTGATATTAATTTAAAATTTTACCCTATTCACCTGAAGTGTCTCGCCTTAGCATGAACTGTGAACTGGAACACACTGAACAACAAGCGTTTGAATTTTGACACAGTAGTTTCTGTTTTGTGACTTTTTTTTTTTCTAAGCAGTCCAGCTGCTTTTTGGCACCTGCTGAAATCCAAAAAGCAATTACAGTCAAAACTCTGCAAAAACACAGTGAAAAAAAAAATTAATAAAGGAAAATCATGACAACACTGCAAACAGTAAAAGCAAATGAAAAAAAAAAAAAAAAAAATGACAAGGAAAATTATGTAGAGAAAAAAAAACTTTTTTTTATTGTGAGTCGGTCTTACTCATTGCTCTGTGTTTTGCCCCCCCATTACACAGGCGGTGTGGGGTGTACTGAGCATGCTCCGATGTATATGGAAAGAACAATCTCCATACTATCAGCACATTTTGAAACTTTTCTTATTGAGCAAACGGTTAAATCATTGTGAATATTTAGAATAAATCATATTTTCAGAACGCTCACCACAGATACGTCAGGGGTTAAAGGGTGAAATCCTATTGTCCATGTTAAACCACAAGGATACAAATACATGATGATGGCATCCAAAATGTGAAAAATGTGCACAACAAATATACAGTAAGTAGACTTCCATTTTATTTATGATGTTTCTTATATTTGTGGTTCACTTTGTATTCACCATGTTAGCCTGAGCTGCTGTAAGGATGCAGAAGTGCACTTGTGGAGTTCTGGAGATGCCCTGCATTCTTGTCGAATCAAAGCTACGAGTATTAGAGTAATATTATATTTACAGGTACAGCTGTTACCTCACATAATAGCTATGGTTATGCATTCTAAATTTCAAACATTCTAAATTCTCAAAATGCCTCACCACTCAAACAGGTATAACATCCACTTTTATCTTGGAACTGTGACATTAGCTTAGAGCTAGGCTTAAAAAAAAATTTTTAAAAATGATTGAAGCACTATCTAAACATGGCTGAAATACAGGATAACCCTAACCCTATATTTAGCCCTAAACTCAAACCTTAATCCAACAAAGGTCATCGTTTTAAGAAGATATAGAAGAAGGCATCATATATATTTTCTGGTTAATGTCTATAAGGATGCAATTCAATAACGACCTTGCCTTCTCACTTAGGGAATGATGGTAAGAGCAGCAGTGAACATGGTTAAAATAAAGAAATATAGTATTATTTGTTGTTCATTTAATGGCAGTTATGTTAAAAAACAAAAACACTCTCATACACTTGCACAACAATACAGGAAGGTTCTGAGTGAAAGCATCCAATACCAATGAGATGTATTTGTAGCTCTGTTCTTTCCAGTCCTTCTCTCAGATTAGTTAGCACATACCTGCAAAATAAGTTTGAAATTAACGTGCTTTATTATCCTTATCGAGAAATTCAGTTTCTGCATTTTACTCAACGCATGGTACCTAGCATTAGCACACAGGAGTGAGCTGCCATCGAAGGCCCTCCAGAGCCTCATCAGTAATGTGGTCAAAGGCACACACCTGCTGGGGCACCGTAAAGGGGGGGTAAACGTGACAAATTCCTGGGGCCCAGCATTCCCAGGGGCTCCAGTGGATATAGGTTAGAAGTTGTGAAAATTTGTGTAAATTCCGGAGTAAAAGAGAGGCATACAAGCCAGGAGTCGGACGTCCAAAGTTAAGTTTCACTATCAGTTTCAGGTCTACCATATATACCTCCTGCCCCTACACCATGTACATACACCCACCCCACCCCACCCCCACTCCGATGACAAATTTACAGATACTTTATCTTATGAAGGGCTCACAACGTTTACCTTTCATGGAGCCCACATATTGCTAGCAGCGCCCCAGTGTAGCTGTATTAATGGGTGTGGAAACTGGGGAACTCAGACGACATCAGCACAGTAGTGGTGTTGGATACTGCATGTTTTGGTAACGATCAGATACCAAGTAAATACAGGGCCAGTATTGTCAACATCAATACTGCTACATTTCAATAATTAAGGTGGATTATCAAACTGCTAAATGTCAATTAATTTTCATGACCTTCAAGTGTTTTGTGATGTTTCCTTTTTTATTATTAAATAGTTAAAACCCAGGACAGAATTAGGGCACAGTTTATAAGTAAATAGAAAATACTTTATTATCAAAATATGCTTTTTTCAGAAACAACAGAACAGTAACAAAACAATTTTCCCAATACATTGTCATGTCTGGATTTTTTTTCTTAAATTCAGAAGGTGCACAAAATGATCACCAGAAAACAAATTAAACCAAATTTTTTTTTTTTTTTTTTTTTTAGGTAGTGTTCAGAAACTGTGATACACCTCTTTGACGAAACCGCAGCAATGTGTATAAGAGAAAAATTGAAACTAAAGTATCAATCTCACCAAGCTAGTATTGATCTGATACCGATACTGACTTGGTTTCAATACTATCGATATTTGGATTGATCCGCCCACCGCTACTGCACAGTACGTAGAGAACAGGTAAACTCAAAAAACAGTCAACTGTCACAACCGAAAACTTCTTGGTATGTGGAGAAAGCGCTAACCACTACACCACAGCGCCACCCAGAAAACCACATAAAGGAGACTGGAGATCTGTCTTGGTGGAGGTCTGTGCTCTCTGAGTGCTTTTCTTGTTATTATATGAATCAGTACGACATTTTTAAAGGAAAATCACACATATGTTTCCTTAAAGCAGACTAACTGAAGCGTGGCTTCGGGTCCCGAGGGAAAGAAAAGCAAAGTGAGCAGAGAGTCAGAGAGAAACTGAAAAGGCTGAAAAGAGCAAACCAAAGGAGATGAAAACCAAGACATGAAAGAAAGTCCTGTAATGTCTAAGAACTGTTTAATGGAGGAGAACTCGTAGTTTGTGTTGAAGGCTTTTAGGGAATTTAATTTACCGACTAGAAAATACATTAATTCACAGTCATGTTTTGGTCTTGGTATAGTATACACTACAGCCACATTACTGCTGCACTGGAGGATCTGTGAGATTTGTAGAAATGTTATAGATCATGTATTAGATTGAAATTGTAATTGAATTTCAGATGGAATGTGACGAAGCAGAGGCGTCATTTTATACATGCTTTTGAGCCCATAGAGACCCAAACATCCACCAGCGACTAAAACCATCTACAGATCTGTGATATTTAATACCTGTTAATCCACTAATTCTATCAATACATGTAAATAAATGGTTCAGAGGCATCTTCTACAGTAGTGGTTCTCAACCAGGGGGATGTGGATACTCCCAGGGGGGTGCAAGAACATGGGGAGGGGGTTACGAGTGACATCATCATGCATGTGTGTGTGTGTGGGTGCCTTAGTGACTACTGTTGTACATCACAACATCATAAATCACTCGGCACGTACTGTTCCCCACTCACAGACCTCAATCCATGGGGGCAGTTTGTGTGTGTGTGTGTGTGTGTGTGTGTGTGTGTGCGTGTGTGTGTGAGTGTGTGTGGCATATTGTCTGGGAAACCCCACCACCATCAGTCACAAATGTGTTTTGGGGGGGCAGCAGGTAGTCAGGTAGGTGAGAGCAGCTCAGTTTCACTTTCACTTTGTCACAGCTTTATCTACAGAGCTATATCACCCACCACGTCCACCTCATATAAGCAGGTTGTGTTACTCTAGATTATTTTTTGGGGGGGGGGATCATATTGTCCGGCACATTGCCCCCCCCCATCGCAAATTTGTTTTCAGGGAGCAGCAGCTAGTCAATGATAAGGTGAGAGCTCATTTTCACTTTATATATAGGTCTGCAGCATTACTTTTAGAATTAACCCCCCCCCCGTCCCACTATGTTTTTTCAGGGCATGGGAGGTGCCAGTAGGCTCATGACGTTAGCTGGGCATGGTTCAAAAAAAAACAACAAAAAAAAAAAAAAAAAACCTGTTCTACAATATTGATTCACCAGTAAAACACAGAGTTTGATCAATGACAGTGGACAGAAGCACTTACTTTATGTTCAGTTAATGATATAATTTGCTAAAAAAGTAACTTTTTCTTCAGTTTTCTCCATTTTGATATACTAACTTTTGAATTTACTTTTGAGTTTTCACAAACATCTACGTGATCAGTGAATTAAATATAAGGAAAGATACCTGATTTACAGTGAAAAATACAAAATACAAAGGAAAATATTAGAATAAATGGTGAAAAATCACTTAAATGTCAAATAGAGGTAGAAATTCATGCCACTGGATAATACTGGGTCTTTATGGGTAAATGTGGATGTCGGCTTTGTCTTACTTTGAATCCTCCATATTTTATTTGATTTTTTTTGCATGATTTCCAGTTCAGACTCCACCCACTGCTTTCCCTGATGACCTCATGAATGCAGATCTTGTAAACATATTTGAAATAAACTTACATCCGTCTGCTCTGCGTTGAGCAGTGGGATCTCTTGTGCTGATTATCAGGACAAAGATGAAAACTTGAGCAAGTTTTTAGTTCTTCTGAAGGACTAAAATTAATTGATTCTCATTAGGATACAAGTGTAGGACCACATACACACATGAAACTCAAGGATGTGCTGTAATTTATCTGTTTCTAAATATAGTTTTTAAAAGTATATTTAAGTCTTTGTGGAGATGTGTGTGCAGACAGTCTGAGTGGCCAAGGTTCTGTTATGTAACCAGAGAACATCAAGAGCCTGTCTGGGAAATAATATATACACTGAAATGTTTGCCTTTCCCTGTTTATGGGCTGTAGACCAAGATCAAATACAGTTAAGCATAAGGATTATTTAGTGTAATGTGGAACATACTGGTGGTGTGCTGTCCTGACAGTAAAAAAAAAAAAAAGTTAAAACACAAAAAGTGCACTTTATCCTGTGCTGCCCTTTTGGCTTGACGAACAATCCTGTTTAGGTGGAGGGATGCTTTCCCTCCCACTCATGCACAGTGGTTAGAAGACATCATGTCCTGCTTAAGACTGGAGAAAATTAGATACTCACTTCAGCATCAAAAGGGAAATTCCAGAAAGTGTGGGGTTCCTTCCTAAAAACATTCCAGACCCTGTAAATGCTTGACTTTTAGGTGCAGTTTAACAATGCTGCTAACTCCATACTCACTCCTAGTTAGGGATGGGAATCAAGAACCAGTTACCAGTAGCTCAATTCCTTGGAATTGTTTGCCTGCCTGCTTAACGATGCTGCTTAGCGATTCCCCCTTCGTTGCACATGCGCAATGACGTCGGATGTACGCTGCGTTGTTTTGGTCAGATCGTAGCCAACATGGTGTTGAGGCAGAAACGGTCCAAACAGACCACACCAGGTCCAAACAGACCACACCAGGTCCAAACAGACCACACCAGGTCCACTGGAACACTGTCAAAGCTTCCATGTCTTCTAAAGGGTGGAATCCCTCCAATCTCCTCAAACATTTGTCCACAGCATGTGATTCATTTACAGGAATGTCACGTATTTGATGCTCAGCGGCGCTTGTGAATGTAGCGGCAGAGTGAACGCTGGGCTGGTTCCAGTGTGGACAACAAACGTAATTCCTCAAATACAAGTTTCTGAATGTAAGAAGGGAAAGGAAATGAGGTGCACAACAATGGGAGACAAGCCGAGCCGAGTCGAACCGGTTCCATGTGGTAGAAATGCAGCAATAGAGGAATTAGTAAAGAGTCTGTAGTTTCACTTTCACTGCCCCCCCCGAACCGGCCTCATCTGTTCTTATTATTTGCACATACTGTATATGTTATATTTTCTGTGCAGATGGAAATATAAAAGACGGTTAATGCAAACACACCCATTTGTACTCTTTAATTCCCTCATCCAATGAGAATCGATAACAGAATCAATAAGGAATTGGATCGATAAGCAATATCGATAATGGAATCGGAATCGTTAAATTCTTAATGATTCCCATCCCTACTCCTAGTGCAGGTTTCTGTCGTGATAGTGATCCTTTATTATTTCTAGTGCACTGGCAATGACTGAGGAGGGACTATTTTATGTACAGTTTGTTGTTCGCTTTTTTTCTTCCCTTATGGTGCTAACTGTGTTTCATTTACACCCATGCTTTCTCAAGATTTCTTCTTTCTTGTGACGATTGGCCAAGTGGGGGAGGAAATACACCAGGAGGCTGGAATGATCTTCACCACGGTATAATTTATTTACAGTGTTTGCCCAGGTAACAGCCATTAGAGCTGTGTTAGTCAAAAATGAAAAAAAACAAACAAAAAAACTAACTGATGAAAATCAGCTCGACAGAACATAAGGAAGCTCAGTCTTTGACAACAGAAACTAAAGCTCAGCCCATGCTTAAGGGAACCTGCTTCACTCAGGCAGAGCCACACTTCTGCCTCGAGGACCATCTGCTTCAGGCTTTTTATACCCGTTGCCCCTCCCACATGAACAAACCATCCATAAATGTTCAATTTGCCTTTTAATTACCATTTACTGGAAATATACTTCTGTCTTTACCTAAACCTTATTTTAGTACTTGTATTTACAACTCCCCTAAAAAGTCTCTAACAGTTTAAACCTAGTTTAGGACATTTTAAAGGTTAACCTCTGTCCAACTCACTAAACTCCCCTCTGATGGCTGCCACCCTTGGTAAGTTCCTGATGTCTTTTGCTATAAAAGGTTTGGGAACCTCCCTCTTCCTGTTTGACTGTCAGGCCTGGAGTCTGGTGATGAGATGGAGAGAGCATCAAACATTTAGGAAACAAAAGGAACAAAAGAAAAAGACTAGGCTACACAGATGGCTTCTGATCTGTGGGCCCAATATGTAAATATTTCTAAGGATGCAAAAATGATGAAAATATGATTACTAGAAACAAACAAAACCAGACCAGCTAAGCTAGCAGGCCCAAGCCTATGCTCCACCCTGTCACTCCGACCCAGAACCAGAGCCTGAGAACAAAGGATATAGGTTCAACCCCCTCACAGGGACACCATGACAATGACCATTCAGCACTGCACTTGTATTATATTGACAAAACTTCAATAAAAAAAGATCTTGATTTAAAAAAAAAAACAAAACACAAAAAACACAAAAAAGTTAAGTCTAGTTAATGTGCAGGTATTAAGCCTATAACGCCAAACATATTGTATTTGATATTATTTGGGGGGGGGGGGGCACACACCATACAGTGAAACTGAAACTTAGGAGGTTTCACTAATTCCTCTATGTCTCCAGTTGTTGTGCTCCTCATTTCTTTTCCCCTGCCTTCGTAAACTTCTATTTGAGGAGCAGGACATTTGTTGCCCACACCAGAACTGGACCCAGATGACAGCCTGGTGTTCGCTCTGCCACTACATTCACAAGCGTCGCTAAGTAGCATATTAAACATGTGACATTCCTGTAAATGAATCACATGCTGTGGACAAATGTTTGAGCAGATTGGAGGGATTCCACCCTTTTGAAGAAATGGAAGCTTTGACAGTGTTCCAGTGGACCTGGTGTGGTCTGCTTGGAGCGTTTCTGCCTTGACTCCATGTTGGCTACACTCAGACCAAAACAATACAGCGTGTGTGTGACTTCATCACGTTTGCACAACAAAGCCGGAATCGATAAGCAGAATCGTTAAGCAGGCAGGCAAATGATTCCAAGGATTCGAGGTAATGGGAATCAGTTCTCAAAAAGAGCCGGTTCTCGATTCCCATCCCTACAGGTCGGGCCAGGCAGAGTCAAAGCCATCCAGAATTACCAAACTCAGGCTCAGAGGCAGAAAACAGATCAGATACCAGGACTGAGACAAATAGATGTGGTCTAAATAAGGCAGGGGTCGGAAACAGGAAAGTCCGCTCAGATAATACTGGAGGGTCTGGCAGGATACGCAGACAGTCTGGCAAAGACTGTTCTTGTGGTTTTTTGGCGGTTGGCAAGCCAGCTTATCGGTGCATTACCGCCACCAACTGGACTGGAATGTGGACACAAGCTTGGCAGGACAAAATAAAAACAAAAAAAACCTAAATCCTTCCTATAATATCAATATCCCTTAAGAAATCTATAATATATCTACATGTGCTTCCAACCTGACTACCCAAGAAGCCCCTGCCAAGAAAAATCAGCATGATTTTGTTTCTTCAGTGATGTAAATAATTTCCCACATTGCTCAGTATATACACCTTGCACTCCAGTAATGTATATTTAACGGTTTCTAATGCTGCGTTCCAGGCTGGTTTTTGAGCCTTTAAGTCCCGACTTCAAACCACGAATCATGACTTTGTAAAGTTCCAGGCAAGTCACGCCAAACTGCCTGAGCGCAAGGTAGCTAGATGTAAACAGACCAGCATGGTGCACCGTACGTTAGGCTCATTTACAACCATTTTTATCGCCAAAGGTGTTTGTTCTTTGCTTATTTGAGGGAAACTGAGGAGGAAAAATGGCGCATAAGGCAAGAGAAGCTGTTCTACCTTTTATGTTCTGTTATTTATATATTTGTATTTGTATTTGGTATTAATTTATTCTTGCGCTCATTTGACTAAAACTAGCTAACGCTAGAGCAGCTGCTGATTATACAGAACATTTGCAGATAAATAATATCAGAGCAATACCTTATTTTAATAAACAATCTGCAGAAACACCACATCCATGGGGGCTACCATTGCTATGTGACGTCAGAGCTCGGAACTTGGAGAACATGGATCTAGTACAAGTTCACAGGTAGGAAGTCACAGGTTTGACTGAACATTCTGGTGCATTTTCACCAGTAGAAGGATGGAAAAACGTGAGTAATGGGTTGCCTGGAATGCAGCATAATTCATTGCATCTGCTGCATAATCCTGTTGGATGCTTTCCTATTTTATGTAGTGGCCGATTTAACCCAGTGTGTCCAATCTGAAGTCGAGTTAGGATACTTTTATTTTTCCGATTCCAAGCCAAACTCTAGCTTTTCTTACTTGTGTATTCTGGCACAGACTGGAGAGTCAGTGAGGCTTATATACTGGGCGGACTGGGGGATGAGCTGCAGCTGGGTAAACAGGTGGAGAGATGACCTGATGAGGTGGGTGTGGCCAAAGGATGAGTGACAGGTGGAATGGGTTTGGCTGATTAGATGTGGCATAGTGAGGGAGGGGACAGCAGCAGGGGGTCCCAGGTGAAACCAATGATGTGGATGAAGTGACAGGGTTAGAGAGGAGACGGCAGCGAAGCAAACTGGGACAACAACAGTTTTTCTGACATTTTCATGTATCAATTATTACCTCCACCATGGAGGTTATGTTTTTGCCAGGGTTTGTTTGTTGGTTAGTTAGCAACATAACTGAAAAAGTTATGGATGGATTTTGATGAAATTTTCAGGAAATGTCCAAAATGGGACGAGTAACAAATGATTAGATTTTGGGAATGATCCAGGTCACTGTCTGGATCCACGACTTTTTAAAATTATTCTTTATCATTGGGACATAAGGATATTTATAACATATATATGTGTAACTCCACAATGAATGGTCAGAGTGCTTGGTAAAAAAAAAAAAAAAAAGTTCCCAACAGGTTCTACAAGATATTGAAGATTGATTCACCATGTGTAGCAAAAGTGATGAAGTTGTTTGTCTGTTAGCAGGATAACTCAAAAAGTTATGGACGGATTTGGGTGAAAATTTCAGGAAATGTTGATACTGGCACAAGGAACAAATGATTACATTTTGGTGGTGATTGGGGGGTGGGACTGCTCTGCCTCGGTGGAGGTCTGTGCTCTCCGAGTGCTTTTCTAGTTGCTGCTCGTTTCATGTCTCTACGACATTCCTATTGGCCGTAGATATTTTTCAGCCATTTCTCAAAGTAGTCAAGGGTCATGTTAAACTGTGTTATCATTTTTGTCATGTCTTAAGCCTTTGAATAACAATAAATGTTAAAAAAACAAAAAACAAACAAACTTTGGTGTCATTTCTTCAGATTCTTAAATTGAGAAGTTGTTCAAGTGGTTTCAGTCTTAAAATAAGGAAAACAATCTGGATCCTTTGCTGGAATAATCTGCAAAATATCACCATACCTTGTTACAAGTAAAACCCAGCTTGATATCAACTGGAAAATGTTATTAAGAAAACGTTGGATAAAAAAAAGAAATGTTTTGTTATGTAAAAATTTCTTGGCAAGCTTTTTTTTCTATTTAGATAAAAAAAAAAAAAAAAAAAAAAGACAAATGTTCTAGAAATAAGGCTTTTTTCACTTTCTTAGCAATAATTTTTTGCAGTGTGGTATAATGACAATAAAGCCTATTCTATTCTATTCTATTCTATTCTATTCTATTCTATTCTACTCTACTCTTGGTTTAAAGTGAATTGGCTGACCTCAAAATTCCTTCATTCACCTCATGCCTTTTTGTGGATTGTGGTTAGGGTTAGTGCAGATTTGTAGATTCAAAACAGGTTAACATTTATTTGTTTATTTATTTATTTATTACAGAATGTAGTGTACATGACAAGTTACAAAGACTGACTGCACTTAACCTCTGTATTTCCCATTACGCTGGGAACAAAATGTTTGATGTGCCGCCAGAAGCTACAATTACAGCTCAGTTCCACCTTCACTACAGCCCTTTGTTCTTTTGTAACACACTTTGCGCCGTTTTGAATGAATCTGAGACATAAAACTATGCCAAGGTCTCCTGACACATCCCTGTGTTTGTAATGTTTAGATTTTTTTTCAGCGCACACAGCATGGGGAAGTTACCGTACACGCTCCGACTGGACAGCTGCCAAGGTCCCAGCATAGATTAGTGCATGTTCATACACAAAGGAATGTGTTGTGGGTGGAGTTTAACAAGACGTACAAACAGGATAAACAATGGAATATAAAGAGATGCACTCAGAGGGATCACAGCGAGCCTTGTCATGGTCACGAATTTCCCCAGGCATTCCACATTTCACAGTTTTGATCATGAGGGACACCGAGAAATGGGGTTATGCATATCCTCGAATCATGTACAAGATTAATGTCAGTAATCTCCATCTCTGCAGATACCAGCCAAATTTACAAACAAACAGTTCAGACGAAGCTTAATCAAACATTCATGTGTTGGCTAAAGTTATTACAGTCACACTCATCATTTCAGGTTGTTCATATAGATGAGTTTCCATGTTCACTAACCACAGTGATGCATGCGCACCTCGGAGGCAAAACCACCAGTACCAGCTCCAGCCGGCTCACATACACCTCCAGGCTCTGCCCCGGAACTTGTGAACGAGCGAATATGTTAGCTCTAAAACTGTCCATTAACTGTTTCTGTCCAGAAGCCGATCCCATCTTCTCTTTCATGGCCACATAATTTGACTGAACCGCATCAGAAAGGCTGTTCCATAGTAGAACAGCAGACTGTCACAGACGGGTGGGCAGCAGAGGGTGCACTAGACATTTTTATAGTCCTTCATTTTGACAGACAGGGTCGTAAAAGTTCCGTCATAACATATTATTATCCGTCATTTCAAATATTTTATTTTTTAATGATAATGAGATATGTTTAGTAGTATTTAATGTTCAAAAACATGTCAGTGGTGCAGCAGCTGGAGTTGCTGCTGGCTGATAAACCAACCTGATATCACTGCTCGCATAATTCTATCCTCCACTTTTAACTGGTGTGTTCTCTGTACACATTCTAAACTTTCCTTGTGTTTGTTCACACACTGTCAAATATCATGCACTGAGGGTTTGGGTTCAGGTTCTGTGAAGCACAGATCTGGGCACAAACTGACGTGCCATTACACACAAAAGGTAGAAAATGCGTACATATAAGACACCAAATGCCGTCAGAACTGGTGTATAACTTGCTTGTCCGTCATCCTTCACCATCAGTCCCTCTTTTTCTCCGTGTTTATCAGTGCCATCACATTTACTGGACTGTAAAAGAACTGAGGAGACTCGGCTGTCTGCACAGTTTGCACTAGCAAAGTAGCATCTAATTTTGGCTAAAGTTAGCTAAACAATGATTACCCTCAGTATTTTAATCTGTCAAAATGACAGACGGCCTTCAGAATTTTCCGTCATTAAAAAAAAAAAAAAGTCTGTCAATGGCAGAATATTTCCAGTTAACTCGACCTCTGTCTGGTAGATCTCCAGTACGTACAGATCTGAAGTGTGCACTGCACAGACCAGCATTCTGAAGTTCCACCTCAGATCCGTTCTAGCATCTTAATGCCTTCAACCATAACTTTCACCGATTTTTCTGGAAGGGATGTTTACCAGCAAGAATTCTGTAGAAGTTTAAATCCTTCTGTGTGTTCTTTCTGTTTTGACAACCACAGCACAGCAAGACGACGGCATTGTTCACACTGACAGTCAGTGTTTTGCTACGAACTCGGCGTGCTTTCTGCCTCCAAGGTGCGCGAGCAGCATACGTCCTACATCATCATGAAACTGATCTATTTGTTCAGGTTATTCACATTTTATTGTTACAAGATAGTCTGTAAATGTAACTATTCTCTGCAGTAAAACCAAGACAAAAATTGGAAGTTGTCATTATTTATAGGCATAGTATAATGTTATTTTCACATCTACCAAGAAGAACATACAGAGTCATTATTTTTTGTAGGGAATTCTGCTTCTATTTTACTTTAGATCAAATTGATCTTCATGTAGAACCTGAATTAGAATGAGTTCAACAGCCTTGACTGTGGAATTTTTGCACTTCGCAGATTCATCCCACATGCCGCACTGGAACCTTTGGCGGGCCACATTTGGTCCCCAGGCTGCATGTTTGAGACCCCTGTTGTAAAGAATGGTAATAAATCACTTAAGAAAGGTTAAATAGAGAGGAAAAATTCATTTAGGAGCTGCCGCAAAATTAGCACTGGGTCTTTATGGGTTAAACCAACCAAATTTCCTCTCTTTCCTCATCTCTACTACAACCCAGAAATGACTACAAAAAGGTACAAACATAAACCATTGTTTCTGTCCGATTTTAAACCGGGACACTGTGGATAAAAGTGGACGTAGCAGACGCCAAAGATTGAGTCTGTCATGAAGTTTCAGTCACAGCTCCTTCTGCAGTTGGAAACTCACTGAACTGAGTGCACTTTGGTTGAACTATCAACACTCATGTATTGTTGTCTAAGTGCTAAAAGCATGAGGAGCTCGCAGAATTGTTAGGTTACAACAACATTTCCCAGACACATATCATAAAAAAACAACAGTCCAGTGCTGTGAAAAGACCCAGTAGACATTGAACATTGTAGCCTCATGGTACAGGCCCAATATTTAGCGCTTATGTGACAATTATTGGTAAAAAGAAAAACAACAAACAAACCCTACCCCTCGCACGTATTGTAGCTTATTTTGGCATTGATCAACTCTTTCATCCATATTCAATATTTCTTAAATCTAAAAATTATAAATGTGCCAAATTTGAAGTAAACTGAAACAAAATTGATGTTTTTACAGATGTGAAATTTTGCCTATTTTATGTAAATGGGAAAAGAAAACTATTTAATTTTTTTTTTTTAAATTCAAAAACAAGGTATATAGCTTAGATATTTTGCAGAGTGATGTCTAAAAGTCATCTCTATATCTCTGCAACATTTTCAGTAAATTGAGTTGAAATTTTGTCCATTATAAGTAAATGGAGAAAAAAAAAGATTAAAAAAATTAATGAAAAATCTGAACTTTGACCTACTTTTCCCAAAAATGTAACCACATCTATTCTGGGTCACTGCTAATACATAAACCCAGTTTGGTATGAACCAACTATTCAACCAATAGTTTTGCTGCTACAGACATTTGAAAGTTTACCCATTATAAGTAAATGGGAAAAGACAAAAAGAAAAAAAAAAATGTAACTAAAAAATTCAAAAACAAGCTGTCTAGTTTAGATACTTTGCAGAGTGATGTCCAAAATTAATCTATATATCTCTGCAACATTTTAGTTAAAATGAGTTAAATTTGACATTTTTCTAGCTATTTGAAATTTCGGCCCATTATAAGTAAAGGGAGAAAAAAAAAAGATATAAAAAATTTATGAAAAATCTGAACTTTGACCTACTTTTCCCAAAATGTAACCACATCTTTTCTGGGTCACTGCCAATACATAAACCCAATTTGGTATGGATTCAACCAATAGTTTTGCTGCTACAGACATTTGAAAGTTCACCCATTATAAGTAAATGGGAAAAGAAAAAGATAAAAAAAAATAAAAAATCAAAAACAAGTTATCTACTTTAGATATTTTGCAGAGTTATCTCTAAAATTAATCTCTATATTTCTGCTACATTATAAGTAAATTTAGATAAAATTGACGTTTTTATAGCAATTTGAAATTTCACCCATTATAAGTAAAAGGGGGGGGGGGGAGGATTTTAAAAATTCATAAAGAATTTTAACTTTTACGTACTGTTCCCAAAATGTAATCAAAGCTAATCTGGGTCACTGGCAATCTATAAACCCAATTTGGTATGAATTCAACCAATAGTTTTGCTGCTAGAGTGTTAACGAACAAAGAAACAACCAAATTAAACTAAACCAAAAACAATGCCCCTTGCCTCTCCTTCGGGGCGGGGAAAAAAAAAAAAAAAAAAAAACTTTAAAAGGGATCATCAGCATTAATAAGTCAGCTGCCATAACTGTTGTTGATGTGACGATGTGACAAAAACAACTTGGTTCCAGGGCCGGACTGAGACTCATTTTCAGCCCTGGAGTTTCATACCTCAGACCGGCCCACTTTAGATCACGACCGATTATTATTAAAATCATGGAATCCTAACCTTACATGTTAGGTCTACACACTGTTCTGCAAAGCCTTCTAATTCAGTGTATTTTCTAAAATGTTTCCAATTCAGCACAAGTAAAGGTTGCTTCACAATGTGGATTTATTTCAACAGTGAGTGCACATCCACATCTCCAACATTATTATTCCTCACAACACAACAATAACAAAATCTATATTGTTGTTCTTATAAGTGTTAACATTTTTCAAACCTTTAAAATGTTTGAAATGAAAGAATATATAAAAATATTAAATAAAATAAATAAATAAATAAATAAATAAACAAAGCTTGCTGCACTTTCTAATAACTATTATTTTTGTATCCTCTGCAACAAAAGATTTCCATCACAAGTTACATGCGGTTTGTTCCATCGTTGCTATTGAAAACTTTTGGTATAGTTATATTAGGGGTTTGATGAGGATGATAAGAAAAAAACATGTGTATCCTGTGACTGAGGGCGATCAAAGCTAACAGCAGACTCCTGTTCATGTGTGTCATTAGTGGTTCAGGTTGTGCTGCTGAGCTGCTCCTCTGTCATCAGTAGACTCTGCTCTCCCTTTCACACTTCCTCCAGTTTCTCTAGACTCGCCTGCACCTGGATCACAATAAAAAGTAAAATCTACAGACATTTGGACTTACTGAACTAATTAAGATATTTACATTTGCTAAATATGCAGGTTTATTTAATATGACTTTATACTATTGCCTTTCAGTTGTGGGCTTTGTGTATTTACTGTCTCACTTTTAACAATAAAAAATAAAATAGGCCAGTATTATCGTTTAGGTCTAGAAAGTGGTTTTACTGGAACTAATGCTTGTTCACACAGTCTGTTCCAACAGCTCACCTGACCCGGTTCATCGTCCTCATTAGTTGTTTCCAACTGGGAGTTCATTTTTGTGAAAAAGTTTCAGATTTTGTCACATTTGGCTGCGTTTGCTTCCAGAACTTTCCTCTTTTTAATTCTTGCTTCTCCACACCACCTTTGCTCTTTCTATTCTCCATGTTTCAAACAGCAAACACAGCTGAGCATCCACAGCCTACAGAGCACAGATCATATCTGCTCCACAGCTACAGTCTAGAGCTACTAACCGAATGCAAGGACATGTTAGGCCAGGTCACGGTGCGTCTGCAAATAAGAGGAAGAAAACAAACAGTTTGCTCGTAGAGGGGGTGTGGCCCAGGAACAGTGGCTGCAGATTACGTGATCAAGTTGCTATGACTGAACACCAGCCCCCAAAAAATAAATAAATAAAATATTAAATACATATTTAAAGTGAACTCCAGCCCTCGCGGCCCAAATATTATACCGGCCCACCGGGAATTGTCCTGGTCCTCCCGATTAGCCAGTCTGGGCCTGCTTGGTTCGATTTAGTGAAATATTCAGTTGAAGGTTTACAGAAGTATTTTGTGAGGTTGGAGGACCTCCACATTAATTCGCCTCTCCCTGCAGGCGCTGCTGTCCAAACAGATGGAGTGGCAGGGCGACAAGGTTCCCACATATCCAGGGGTGCTTTGTATAATCCCTGTTGTGCTCCACATTGCCGTTTCTTTCTTAAAAACAAAACAAAACAAAACAAACAAAAAAAACACTACAGTTACAAAGAAGTCCAGCCGCACTGCACCTGATTTGCAAAATACTTCAAAATCAGAACAGACGTCAGGCGGTTTTGACATGTGTTTTGCATGTCTTGAAGGCAAAAAGCACCAAAGAAAGTGTTTTTTTTTTTTTTTTTTTTTCTCCTGCTGAATGTTAAATAGAAAACATGACATTTTTAAAGGAGTGAGGCAATCTGCTATGGTCACTTTGTACTAACAAACCAGATGTAGCATCTCTAATTATGTGTTTTTCCAAAAAACTCCGAACAGATGATGTTTGTGGTGTTGCATCCTTTCAAGGACTTATGGAAATCATTGGTGGAAGAGAAAATACTTTGCCTGCAAAATATCCAGAAAATTCACGCAAAAAAAAAATCTAGCTCTGAATGTACTTCCTATTATGTTGGTGATATTTTAATGATTCAAAGCCACGTAAAGGTATGACTTTAGGATGTGTGGGATTGCCTGTGGATCCATTTGCAGATATGATAGTGCAACATTAAAACCAAAAACTGTGGTTCTACAATGATTAGAAAATTAAAGCTAAGTAAATATGTCACTTTACTCTGGTTCTGAGACTAAAGCGAGACTCTGCATGATTCTGAAAGTGGTAAAAAGTCAGAAAGAGGCTGAGATAGAAGCAATGAGTGTGTGAATGTGCAGGGGTGGAATTAGACACGAGTAGTTCAGGGACATCTGTATAATAGAGAATCTCAGTCACTTCAGGGTTCATCTGGGTGCTTTAAAGCCTTGAAAATGCTTGAATTTTGATGTGTTTTCAAGGTCTGAAAAGAGCTTGAATATCAGTTTAAGTGCTTGCACTTATAACTCTAGGATGTGACTCATGTATTTATTTATTTTTAATATTAACTCTGCCAGGTTAAATGACAAGACGAAGCTACTTACAGAGAGGTAATACATTTTGAAAAATAAAACTTTATATCAAAAAAGAAAATTAGTGGGTGTTCTCAGGTTGACTCCAGGTACATGTTTGTCTGAATCTTTGTCTTGGTGCAAGTGTGTCTGAAGAACGCCAAGTGGCTTCCGTTGTTTTGGTTTTTTTTTTTTGGATAAAACAAAAATCTAAATCTTACCAAGTGTATTTTTCTCGTTTCTAGTCCAAATATCTCATCACACTTAAAATAAGACATAATCACCTGAAGAGAAACTTTTCAGTGAGATTTAAGAACTTATTTTTAGACAATAGATCTGGAAAATCTTATTTCAAGAAATCTTACCAAGATAATTTTCACTTGTTCCATTGGCAGATTTTTTATTTTTTTTTGCTTGAATTCAGAAAAAATAAAAAAAATAAAAATTTTTGCTTGAATTAAGGTATGGAGGCTGGTGCACACCTAAAAAGTCTTGAGGGGGCAGGTGTGTAGGAGCATGAGGTACCAGTGAAGAAGAAAAAAGGGATTCCGCACACTGTCCAGAGGACTGAAATTTTGCCATCCTATATTAAAGTTTTTTGCAGGTTGAATGTCATATGTGACAGTGTGTGGGATACCTTTTTTCTTTTCTCTCTTCTTTGCTTGAAATAAGCAAAAAAAAAAAAAAAAAAAAAAAAATCTGCCAATGGATAAAAATGACCTTGGTAAGATTTCTTGAAATAAGACTTTCAAGACCTACTGTCTAAAAATCAGTTCTTATATCTCACTGAAAAGTTACTCTTTAGGTGATTTTGTCTTATTTTAAGGGTGATGAGATATTTTGACTAGAAATGAGAAAAAATACACTGGGTAAGACTTTTATTTTTTCCAGTGTATTTAGGTGGGGATAGCCCAAGATGACAATTCTTGGAAAAAATCAAGTAATTTTAACAAGATTAAGTCTCAATAAGTAAATAAATCTTAAATATGATTTTTCACGATAAATATTCCAAAGTCAAGTCAAGTGAAGATATTCTTTTTTTGCAGTACGTCAACATTTCTGCCCCGTAAACCCAAGCGTCTTCTTTTTCTATTGTAAACACACAGTAAACAGTAAATCTCAAAAACCACAATTTATTTTAGTTAATGAACTACTGTCCCAGTTTCTTTATCTTTAAACCACCTTGGTCCCAAAAATCTCCGGTTATCTTGGACAAAAAGCTGCGTGCTCTAGAGATTTTTGGACCAACAGTGGCTCCAGACTACTTCATTCTAGGCTGCCTCCAGGGGGGGGGGGGGGTTGCGTCATTTAAATTAACTCACCAGTTATGTTTCAGATGGAAGGACCAAACCAGGAGAAATGAAGAATTCACCAAAAAGAAGGTACTGAGGTTTGAAAAAGTTAAAACAGAGCTTGATTTATTGCTTCAGGCAAAAATAAGAAAGGTTACGAAAAAGAAAGAAGTCAGTTATCAGTTAGTCCAGCATCAAAAACAATATTCGTCTCAGAGAGAAAAGAAAAAAAGCCCCCAAAAAGTTTCCTTTATGACCTTTTTATAATCTTTAGTGACTCTGGAGACTCCCATTATTCAATGACATCATTCGTCATACATTTATTTATGGTTAATAATAGTTACTAGGCAAAACACGTCATGTCACTTGAGCTAATTCTCAGAAAAACCACCTTTGAAAGGTCACTTGAGTTTAATAAACGCCGTGGACACCTGTCAATCAAACAGACTGCATAGCTGAACCAACAAAAGAGTTTCAGAAAGTACACTCTGCTTAACACCTGCACTGTTAGGCTAGCAATTCTTGACCACAAAAAATCCCTTAGTTCATAATCTGGTTTTTCTGCTCGACTCTCTTTACCACAACTACTTTCTAAAGCTGTAAAATTAGATGTTTTATGTTGAATCTGACCTTTTCTCCAAGTTCAACACAGACAGGTGTGAGTTCATCAAAACCACACACACACAGGAATCAAACCTGACTGTTCAGTACCTGTAAAATAAAAATACAAGATACAGTTGGAAAATAGATCTCAGAATATAACTTAGACTTGCAAAAATAAAAAGACTCTTCAAGCAAAACACCTTATAATGTAAAGATTAAAACCCCTTCAGCCCTATCAGCCCGCCCACAGGCTGAAAAAATTATATTAATATTCATCTACTATTAAAAAATATAATAAATCAGGACAATAGATGTTTTTTTTTTTCAACTTTTGCTCAAAGTTTAGACCCTAATGTTAATAAAAGTACATCAAAAGTGTATTTTAGTGCAAACTTTAATGTTCAAACATGATTTTTAATCTTTGTGGGGTGAAATATACGCTATTAAAAATCTCCAACATGAACAATTAATTTATGCATATCATCGTCAATCCAGCCGAAAAAAAAAACTGGCGAGGATAAAAAATTCTAATTTCTGTTTTAGTTTGTTCCAGTTTACTCAGGCAGAGTAATAGATACAATATTTTAGACAATGGGAATAGATTCTGTGAGGTCTGTAAATGTCCACAGACACCAAGAACATCCATATGAACCTTATTATTGTGGAGTCATTCTTCATTTTCTTTGGGTTTGTCTGTTTCGGCGTTTTTCCCCTGAAAATATGGTCAGGGTTAAACCTTAAGCAGACAACTTATAACTTTACATTTCCTCTTCTTCTTCTCCATTTTGGTTCATGATGTATTTTTTATGATATTCGTCCGACATCTTAGAGCTTGTCAAAGTCACACAGTCATCTTCCATTTAATATGATCCGTACTACACTATATTCACAGTAGATTTAAAGTTGGGCAGCAGCCACTGAAGTCTCAGATTACATGATCCTTATGTTGTCAGCATCACAACATCTGCACAAACAGTAGCATGAGTGTCCAGGTTTCCCTGTATGTCTGTATGATCCAAAAAGATCTAAACCAGGTTACACCTCCTAACTGTGCAGGAAAACATATCATTTATAGATGCACTGATACTGTTGTCCCTCCAGAACTAGATGAGAATGTCCATAGAACTGCAGGAGATAGATTGTGACAACACCTAAATAAGTGTGACGTTCTTTATTCATTAGAACTATTTTCCTTTCAAATAAAACAATGGCAGAGGAGACACAATGATCAGATTGGCTATGCATGAAAAAAAATAAATAAATAAAAAGGATGTCAGGAGCCCTTTAGTCTGCGTTACTCACAGTGGAAATGTACCATGTATTGTTAGTGAAAGTGACAGCTACTCATTAACTCAAACATTGGGTTGCAGGATAAAATGAAGTGAAGTGCGTAGCTTTTTGTGTGATTATATTACGCACAATAGCCGACAAATATAACGCACTCAGCCAAGAAAATGTGTTTTATTGTTGTGAGATTGCATTATGGTGTGAGTGTTCATAAAACAACTGCTTTTTTTTTCAGATAACACCCATCACAAACAGTTTTTTTGTTTTTTTTTCAAGTTTTATACTGTCCCTTCCTTTCCTCTTTTTCTTCTGTAAAGCTTCTCTTATTCCCCGTCAACCCTCTCTCGGCTTTAATGTGTGCAGATGTCAGTCGCATTACAAATTGAAACCTAGCTTCCCCCACAAACTTGACATCTCTTCTCTATGTTTCACGTTCTTTCCTTTTTTTTTTTTGGTGCTACTCGAATACTACGCTGTCTGCAAGATTATACCAAAACTGAAATGACTCCGACACCACCCCAAAAATGATTTTTATCAGAAAATCCGCTTATTAACTGTGACAGTGACTGCGAATGCAAGACAGGGCGAGAACGTGAATAAAGCGATGATGAAATGAATTGTTGTGTTTTTCCTTATCTGTAACACATCAGACTGCATGAATAATTTGTCGGAGAATAAACTTGATTGACAAGGGCTATATTTAGATGGAGCGGAGGCCCCAGGTGTAGAGACTTAAAATGTGTATTTCCCATAAAAGAGTGAGTGACAACTCTCCTTTAGGGTGGCAGCTCTATGAAAATATGACAGCCTTCCTCTCACTGCTCTGGTTTCTCTTTCATCCTGATATTACGGTGTCACATGCATTAGAGGATGATGGATGAAATCTTCCACAGACCTGATAGTCGCCCTATCCCCCCCACCCCCCACCCCCCTTCTGTCCTCATATCTCTGTCATTCCAGGTCCAGCGCTGTTGTAGTTGCAGTCTGATGACAGCAGCGATGCGGGACCCGACCATATTCTGAACGCATTCAGTCCGTTCAAAGATATCAGTTTAACCCTTCAGTGGGCAAGTGACTATTTTTGGTCATTTCTGCACACATTACAAGACAGTGACAGCAACAGTTACAGTGAGGACAGTGAAGCAACAATCTCAGGCTAGTTTTTATTGCAGCTAAAATTTCCTTAGGGGATCAAATGAGTGGCCATTTTTGTCAAAAAAAAAAAAAACAGTTGTCCTACAGTCCTAGAAGTGTGTGTAAATAATGCTAATCCATTTGTGCACAGACTACTGATATTCTCTGACAGTGGAAGCTCTATTTTCATAAATATTGGATTTGGAATAGCACGTGTATGTGAAAACTTTTGCTGGTGGACGGACATGACATTACCCATGATGCTCTGGTCAGTCCCAGTACTTTATTAGGAATAAACTTCTAGACTTCCTATTGCTAATTGTGCTCTTCTTCATAAATGTTGGTATTGTGGATCTAAAACAATCCCAGCTGACACAAAAACACTAAATGTGTCAGTGGACGGATGTGACATGGTTGTTGTGGATCCCATCATACTGATGCTCTGCAGCCATGTCAGCGTTTACACTAATGATCCCTGTGCAAAAACTAGGAGCACTATTATTTATTGGATAGTTTAGCATCAGACTAAAGAGGAAAGAACAATCTAGAATTGTTCTTTGTGTCTAAAAATGCTTCTTATTGTAAAAGTGTTGATGTAAACAGTGCTGTGTGCCATTCTTCATGTATGTATTGGTGGAACAGAAGCAGGATGGATCAGCACCATACTCCAGATTGAACCTGTACAAATAAAACATGTGATATGGAGGAGAGAATCTGGGAAGAAAAACTGGGGAATCCAAAAGAAGAGAAGATTTGTTTTTCAGCTCAGTTCAGTTCAAATAGAACTTGTGCATTTGTGACATGAAAATATAGCATTAATTGTGCTGAAATTGTTCATTTCGGAGCTGAAAACATAGTTCATATGAGCATCAACATGTTGAACAGAACTGAAATCCTGTCCATTTGAACAACTGTCATTTACCAACACAAAGTTCCTTTGGATTCACTGAGACTGATTTAATATGAACACAGACACAAAGAAGAGCTGTGAGCACATTTTAGCCGATTAGGTTTAATTTTTTCTAAATGCTTAGTTTTAGTTTAGTTTTATCCTGTCTTTTATCTTCCTCGCTGTCGTATTCAGAGAAATTAGTGATGCACGGATTTCCAGGAAGAGTGGGGACAAGAAGCCGACTCTAAACGACAAGTGACCGGAAGTGACGGACTGTGAAGTGCCGTAAGACAATTTCATATCAATCCGACATTGACAAAGATGAAAACGAAGGGAATTTTATCCATAATTTTTATATGTTTTAGTTCGTTTTGCAAGTGCACAATACAGTTTCAGTTACTTATCGTTTTTTTTTTTTTTTTATTATAGTTTATTTTATATCAGTTAATGAAAGTGTTTTTTCAATTTTAGTTTTTGTCATTTTGTTCGTTTTCATTAACGATAATTACCTTGGTCTCCAGGGTCTGTGAGGTCCACCTCTGCGTGAACAGTGAGTGGACCTGCTTTGTTAGGTACCAGGAAGTACTGGTACTAATGTAAGGAATGATGTTCAATGGGAGAATGTGGATGTGGACAGGGGTCTGGAGCAGCACTGATGTTCTAAAAGTGATGTTCTAATGTTCTAAAATACAAGTTCCTTTCACTTTACATGAGTCTTTCTTGTATTTAATATATATATATATATATATATATAGTTTTTGGATTTTTTTGCAATTTACGGGCAAGGAACCAAATATTGTAACTTCTTTGAGTTTGATTTTCACATGACAATAAAACATTTTGAAAAATTTCACAAAAGTAATAAAGTCTTGTTATGTCCTCCAATAACACATTTGCTTATTTGGTTCAGATCGAATGCAGACTTTATTTTTTTCCTTTGGGTCGGATCACATTCTTATTGGACTTTTTGCTAGTGGACCAAAATTTGTAAACAGAAGGACGCATGTGACGAACTGTGCTGGCATTGGACAGAAAAGTTGGGGGTGGGGTGAATAGATCTTGAAAATCTTATTTCAAAGAACCTTACCATGATAACTTTCATTATTTCCATTGGCATATATATATATATATATATATATATATATATATATATATATATATATACATACATTATTTTTTTTTTTTTTTTTTTTTTTTTTTTTTACTTGAATTAAGAAAAAAATAAATAAAATCTACAATTAAGCAAAAAAGAATCTGCCAGTGGAACAAGTAAACATTATCTTGGTAAGATTTCTTGAAATACGATTTTCAAGATCTATTGTCTAAAAACAAGTTCTTATATCTCACTGAAAAGTTACTCTTTAGGTGATTACGTCTTATTTAAGTGATGAGATATTTTGACTAGAAATGAGAAAAATACACTTGGTATAATTTTTGCAGTGTAAATACACCCGACGGTTGATATTTTGAATTTCAGTGTATTTCTATGAGTACTTTATAAATAAAGGGTTAAACACTACTGTGCAGTTACAGGTGGCTGTAACTGTAATATTTTGAACAATGCTCTTATAGAAGTGTAAGAATTATAAAGTAAAAAAAAAAAAATCCACTGTTTCCCATAAAGTTGAAATACAATACTTTAAGTCTTCTCATAAAATGATTGTAACAATGTGATTCATCCTTCATAGATACAGGCTAACTGGGACTGTATGTATTCACTGCACTGGATGTGTATAAATAAATAGAATAAAAAGAAAGTGTCTGAAAACAAAATCATTCCACCTTTACAAACAACAGTGTATAATCACACGGTTTACTAACTACAATTGTTGTCAAAATATGTATTGTATTTTAAAGTTTAAGACAATGAATGAGAATATGGTTCATGTTGCAGCCTATGGTCATTGACAGTGAATTTGTCTTTGAGCAGGTGAAGAAAGGCACTGCAGACTGATGAACACTTAGAAGACTCTGTAGATGTATTACACATTAAACATTTATTAAATTGAGCTCATGTGAATAGATTGCTCCATACAGGAAATTAAAGAGTCGAGTTCTGAATGCACTTCCCTTTGTACAAATTGATATATTCCATGTGATGTTCCCAGCCTTGAGGACAACATAGCAACTGCTGCACATATTCACATTTCTAAAGATGACAGGAGCAGATTAGATTTGGCAAAATAATGTCTGACAAGTTTGTGATGCTGACATTGTTTCTGCAGAACCAGAAGGAGGGTGTGTGAAGAGGTGTTGTGAGCAGACAGCAGCACTCTGAGGCTAAAACCATGGATGGAGGTACAACTATAGAAGTATTCGGAGGGTGCAGACCCCCGCCAAGGCAGATCAGCCCCCCCCCCCACCGATGACCGCCGAAATTTAATCCTTTGTTCCTTGTGCCAGTATCAACATTTCTTGAAAATTTAATCAAAATCCTTCCATAACTTTTTCAGTTATTTTGCTACAAACAACAAAAAATCTGCCCCCCGTAAGTGACTAAGTATCAAGTAATCTACAATTCAGTGTACTGAAATAATGAAAGCAAAAGTACAAGTAAATGTTAATAATATTCAAAATTCTGCTTTTGATTGTTATTAAGTTTATCCAGGTCCCATTTCAATTTAATGTAACTTACCTCAATGTGCTTCTTTAGGTTGGAGGGGAGTTTCTAAAAGCAACTAGAAAAGCACTTGGAGAGCGCAGACCTCCACCAAGGCAGATCAGTCTCTCCTCCCCCCTCCCCAATCACCACCAAAATGTAATCATTTGTTCCTTTTGCCAGTATCAACATTTCCTGAAAATTTCATCCAAATACTTCTATAACTTTCTGAGTTATTTTGCTAACAGACAGACGAACAAACAAACCCCGATGAAAACATAACCTCGGCCGTTCCTTGGCTGAGGTAATAATTTCAGTGTTTTTTGGTGTTACGGCCCCTGGGGTCCTCTTGGGGGAGCTATGTATGTTTCCAGCTCTTGTCTTCCAACAGGCACCTGATGGGGAGATCAGAACACCTGTGGTGCCCAGAGTTCCTGCCCTTAAATAGTCTGCCTGTAGTCTTCTCTCTGGCTCTCTGCTTGCTGTCCTCACAGGTCCTTGGTTTGTAAGCTCTTGGGTTGGTTATGTTGCTTTGATATTTTGTTCTGTACGGCACTTTTCAACACTCACATCAGCACACATCCACTCATGCACACCTACACTACTGACATTACTGATGGCTCATTCACATTCTGTTAAATATTTTAGTTTGCTTTTCCCTAATTTGGTTTAATTTGGCTTAATTTGTCTTATTTTAACTTAATAAAATATTCTTGTGTTAAACTTCATTTATGGTTTGTTCCCCTCTTTTGTTGTGGCTGAGCCAGGTCATAACATTTGGTACCCATAAAAGGCACTTCATCTGATAGGATGAATGTTTCACACAGACATAATATGACATTGTGTTCAAATATGGCCATGGGTGTTCATCATCACCTTCTTCATTGTTTGTAGCTGATGTGGCTGCTAGCTGCTGCTGCTTATGAAATGGTGGCCAACCCCTTCTGCTCACAACAACAGATTACCGACAGGTTGAGTACGGACCATCATTTGCATTTACGGGATTAAGCCCAATGACGAATCATCTTCCTGACTTCATTGCAGTCACCGGTAATCTCAGTGGTGAAAACACCAAATTTCCTTGAATTAATTTTTTTCAAACAAGTAAAGATACTGTGCATTAAAAATGTATCAGCGTCAAAGTATGCAATTGAATTAGGAAATGTAGTGAAGTAAAAGTGAAAGTAAACAGAATATCATTTGTTCCTTGTGCCAGTATCAACATTTCCTGAAAATTTCCTGAAAATTTCATTAAAATCCATCCATAACTTTTTGAGTTAGACAAACCCTGATGAAAACATAACCTCTACCGTCCTTGGTGGAGGTAAAAATACTCAGTAAAGTACAAATTCTTCCAAAACATACTGGAGTACAGTAGTGAAGTATTATTACTTTGTTACTATACAACAGTAGAAGAGCCAGTTCTGGTGGTTTGGGCATCTGGTTCGAGTCCGTCCCTGATGAGGTGTTCCACACATGTCCAACCTGAAGGAGGACCTCATGACACACCAAGGACACGCTGGAGGGATTCTATATAAACATCAGCTGGCCTGGGAATCTGTCACTGTCCACCAGAGGAGCTGGAGGAGGCTGTTGGGGAGGGGGACGTTTGGGCTGTTCTGCTGTGGATGGATGAGCTAAGACTGACCCTGAATAAGAATGAGGTTAAAACAACAGATATCACAGTGTCTGACTGTTGTATATGTTAGAAAGGATTATTTAATCAACTCCGCAGTTTGAAAATAGTCCATTTTCAGTTGAACATACCTCATATTGTCGTGTAAAATTTACGACCGTAAGTGGGAGACATCTCTGGTCTCTTTGACACTCTTCCCCAGTTGTGTTTATGTCTGTACTCCCATCTATGTACTGGAACTTTGTCGACTAACAGTCACCCAGAGCCAAAGACCAACTCAGGGATCGAGCAGAATTGGAGCCGCATGAAGTGTTTATTCATACACTAAATAAACACTGAGTTGACATCTGCAGAAACAACTGACTTTTCACTCTGGGAGACCGCTTTTATATCGTCAAAAGTAGGTTGGGTTTAGCTACAAACCATACCCATTTTTTATCATATTTTGAACATTAATCTAGTCACGTTGGAAACCCCCCTTTTTAGCTTGTCTCCGATAGGGTAAGGTCTTTTTGGTGTCTGTCAGGATTGGTCCCAGTATTTGATTACCATATATAAATATGCAACTTTTTCTCGGAAAATGTTAGGTACTTCCCAGAATGCTCAAAAATTTCCACTCACGTGTGCTTCTTTTGCACACCACGTTTTCTGGAACTTTCCATGAGCTCATGTGTTCTTTCTGTTTTGTAACTGCATAAATTCACGTGTTCCTTCAATGGCGACACGTGTTCGTTCTTTTGTGGGTCTCCCAGGAAAAAAAGTCAACTACTGTTACAACCGTCACATTATATTGAAATGTAACTTTTGGTATGAAAATGAATACTTTTGATTACAAAATGAATACTTTGATATAAAAGGAATACTTTGATTAAAATACCGTTTTTTGACACCACAATATCTAATACCTTGTTCAGCGGGGGTGCTAGCTTGAATGGCACCCTGTACGAGACACCTCTTTATCCCCCCTGTCGCGAATGTTTTTTCAGGAGGTGACATCCTCCACATACAGGTCCGTCACAGTATTTTTACAATAACACACACACACACACACACACCCCTGGAGGCTGATGCTGCCGTTAGTGGGGCTTTGTTTAAAAAAGGTTGAGGAAACACCGCATTACACAAGGGAAAAGCATTTCACATACATCACCAAACAGTTCCCTTGGTATTTCCTTGCATTCATGTTCAATGGCTGCTCTCAATTCAGCGACTGTTGCAGGTCTCATAGCGTAGACTTTGTCTTTTAGGTATCCCCATAAAAAAAACTCTAGTGCTGTGAGGTCTGGTGAACACGGAGGGTATTCAACAAAACCCCTCCGTCCGATCTACCTGTTTGGCAAGTTCACCAGACCTCACACCACTAGACTTTTTTTATGGGGATACCTAAAACACAAATGCCACGTTTCCACTATGTGGAACCGGCTCGACTCCACTCGGGTACCAGGTCCTATTCCTGGAGACCGTTTCCATTACAGGATACTACCCATTTTCCAGTTCCTGGACGTCATAGCGATGTGGTGCGTTACTTCTGTGTCGTCTGCTCAGAGAGTTGCTGATAAACTCCCTCGTTGCGTGTTGTCTTGTCAACCTCATGCTGCATTTTTACATCGGCCACCAAAGACTAAATCTTGACCGACTGTGGTGTAGTTTTACAGACTGTCATCCTGTGGATTAACCTACCGCTATATTTACTGTCAACTTCTGCATCTGTGTTTTGTAAAACGGCGGGTCACAGAGACAACTCTGACCAATCAGTGGTCTGCAGTGTTTACACGTCACATTTTAGTATCTGGTCCCCAGTCTTGGAATCTTGGTGGAGGTGATACCAAAAAACGAGTACCAAGTACCAGATTCCAGGTCCTTTTTAGTAATGGAAATGCAAAAAGGCCGAGTCGAATCGAGTCGAGTCGAGCCGATACCATGTAGTGGAAACGCGGCATATGATTGTATTTTACTGATCAAACCCATTTGAGATTAAATTGGTCTGTATGTGGAACCTGAACTAAAATGATTAATGTCTTCAGTGTAATTTTTGGTGTTCACAAATTCATCCCACAGGCCAGACTGGACCCTTTGGGGGGCCGGATTTGGTATGTTTGAGACCTCTGCTCTATAGTGTGTGAGTGATTCCAGCGTAGAGTTAACAAATCTTCCTTTAAAGCAGTGCATTGAATGGAACCAGAGACCACACTGTCCTGAAGGTCAAGATCAAGTTTATTTATATAATACATTTAATTTTACCCAAAAATCCAAGTTGTACACAAGACTTAGGCTATGCTCAGACAGCAGGTCTTAATGCACAGTTTGGATTTTTTGGTGAAATCTGATTTTTTGTGTGCTCGTTTATATTACACATTAAATGAGACTTCTATCATTTTTGAGTATGAACTGAATGCGACCCTGAAGTGACCCACATGCGCAAAAGAGGTCCTGACGTAATACGTGACCACGCAGACACACACTGTGTTTATGGAAGTAAATATAGAGGTGTCTCATTTCTGCGCAGAATTGTGACATTTGTTTCATTGACGTAAAGGTCGGAATAATGCGACCTGTCCATTCAGGCTGAAGTCGCTTTGGAAAATATTAGATATGTATCAGATTTACGACCACATTTGAAAGTGGCCTGGGTTGGACGTTTTAGTATCTGGTCCCCCGTCTTGGAACCTCAGTGTAGGTGATACCAAAAAACTAGTTCCGGGTACCAAATTCCAGGTTCTTTTTCATAATGGAAACGCAAAAAGGCAAGTCGAGCCGATACCACGTAGTGGAAACGCAGCATAAGTCTACGCTACGAGACCTGCAACAGTCGCTGAATTGAGAGCAGCCACTGAACATGAATGTACGCAAATACCAAGGGAACTGTTTGGTGATGTGTGCGATTCCATTGCTTGGCGTTGTCAGCAGAGTCTGGACCAGAACGGACGTCAGTTTGAGAACAGACGGTGACAAAACAATAAAATGATGTTTGTAAATTCTGTTACATTTTGAAAATTAAATGAATTGTAATAAACATCTACTTTACAATTATTTAAAGTGTGTATACATTTTTTTGGGACACCCTGTATTCTGCTGATAGAAGCTGAAGGACAGACTGTTGTGTGGAGAAGGGGTGGGATTAAATAAGTTCCACGTCCCTTTCAAATGTGCAAATGAAGTCATGTATAAGTTTTGTTTTTGATTTATTTTTTTGTTTGTTGTTTTTTCCATCACCTCTTACTGCCTGTTTTATTTCTAAGGACTAGGTAAGATTACTTTGTCTTGTTGCATATTCAAAATAAACAAAACCAAAAAAAAAAAAAGTTATTTAGGGTTGTGTTCACTTTGCATGTGCTAAATTAATATATTTACATTTTCTCCTCCTAGCACACACACAATTGCATGTAAACACCCCATATCCTCCTGAGACCCAGTAAGTAAACATTTTCACCATTTTACATTAAATAATTGCCTTAATTGGAAACAGCATGATGCAACAGTTTTTTTCAGATACATTTTTTTTTTTTTAATATGTGAACATTTTTATTTACTTATTTATTTTAAGTAAAGCTATGAAACTCTTGTCCACTACAGAGGACAAAAATGCATTGCTGGGTCTCAGGAGGATATTGCATATTCATTGTGGCAAACGTATTATCTAAATGCAGACGAGGTATTTTGCACCTTTGAAAGATGCATCCCTTTGTAAATCACTGTTAGTAAATCTGTTTGTACATTTTTTTTATGCACACAAACCTTTAGTAGATCCGTCCCCATGAGTTTTTTCTCTGTAGTGTCCAAAATAAAACCTCTGTTTCCACGTCATTCTTTAATTGGAAGTAATTTTCTCTCTCTTCCAACTGTTGTGCTTATTTCACACGTTTTTTTTTTTAGTACAAGTTGTTCCAGGGTAGCTGTGACTAAAAGATTCAGAGATTGTCTATTCTCTGAAACTCTGTGGCTTCAATCAACACATACAGCACAGAGTTATGTCCAAACTTGGGTCAGGTCGGCCTCTGCAGTAGTGTAAAATCGATCTGTGGGGTAAACTCAGTTCCATTTTCACCACTCTGCCTTTTACCTCCAAAGAGTTGAGAATTCATCACACTGCTCTAAAATAAAGGGCAACGTGCTGACTCCCACAGCCAAATGTAGCCGTAACTCATTATGACAGACACTCATTATGCATTCATGATAGATCCATGAGTGACTGTGTTGAAGATAACAGCTGAACAATCTGACAAAACTGTTGTCTGGGAAAGAAAATCCTTTTTTAACATCAAGTACAGACTTCATCCAGATTGTCAGCGAACACTGTGCACTGTAAGCCCAGACTTTGTATTTACTAAAATGCTTTAATTACAATGTACTTAAATGATTTAACTTTTATTCCATTACTATAAAATGTTCAGTATATTCTACTAATTTGTAGCCATAGCTGAACGTATAAAAACAGTTTAAACTGAATGGAATTAAATCACTAAGTTTTAGTCCTGACCACACCTTTTTTTAATTTCTGCATTGCATTGTGGGTATTGGGCATGTTGTTGTAAAAGTGTTATTTTTTCTGTGCAGGGGTTCAGCAAGTTGTGGTGTTTGTGTTAATTTGGACTGAATGTGTGTATGTCAGTGTTTATTGGCCTTTCTGTGTTTGTTTTTGTATTTTTGTACAGCTGCACCATGAGTCAGAACCATAAGAAGAACGATGGATTTTCAGTTCAGCTATAATTGTTCTTGTTCTACGTAAATTTGTATGCCTTGCCAAATAAAAGCACTTCCTGTACTGGCAAATTACATTAAGCTAACTTCCTGCCCCTCTTCCATCCACACTGCAATATATTAAATTTAAAAGTTATACAAAGCAATTTATATCACAAAAGATTTTAATTTAAATCATCTTGGAATCGAGTACGATGAACTGATGATATTACATTCATGATTATACAAAGCAGTTGACATTGGAACAAATTTGATGTTAAATGAACTTGGCATTCAGTGTGTTGGACTTAAAATAGTAATTCCATTCAAATCAAGTATTTAAGTTTAATACACTCAAATTTTCAATATTCATTACGTAAAATTTTTAAGGCAAGTGGTTTCCTCAAATTTTTTAAGTGAACTCAACTTACAACTTTCCGCTTCTTCATGGTATTCGGCCAGTATGGTAAGTAGGAGCGGCGCCCTCTGGTGGATTGATTGAGAAACATTCATTCCAATGTACATGATGGAAATATAAACGTTTTAAATGGACGTACCTATTTACGTACATAAAGCGAGCATGAATTAGCCTTAAGGCTCTCCATCAGCGCCCAGTTACATTTCAGCACACAGCTAGCCTCTGCATCCGAACCGTATCGTACCTGGAACCATGACTCAAGAACTGCAATATGTACCGAAACGTGGATAACCTGTACCATTACATCCCTAGTGATCGTGTAGATGTTCATTAAAGCACAGAGCAAATTCAAAGGTTATCATATCAAAACACAGAAAACTGTAGAAAAAGTGACTTTTTCCGGCAAAAATATCAACTGAACATAAACCTAGTGTCTCCATCCACTGTCATTGATCCAACTCCATGGGTTTTACTGGTGAATCAATGTTGTAGAAGATGATGGTGTTTCCATGGTAACTACAGAGCCTCTGAATGTCCAAATGGGTCATATCTGACGACCATGAAAGCTGCATTTTACCTGAAATATTTCAACATATTGATCAGTTTAGTGGTTCAGAACTTATTAAACATTTTAGCTCAGTAGATGGTTTTGGTCGTCAGTAGCTGTTTGGGTCTTTATGGGTTAAATACTCTGGTTGTGTCACTAAAAGTAATTAGGCTTCTCACTAAATCATTCAACATAATCAATATATATAATGTGCATTTTTTAATCACTTTTAGTTACTTTCACTGTACACATTAGTTTGTCTCTCAGTGTCTGATGCCATTTAAAAGATGACATTTTCATGATAATGACGGCATTCAGATCTGTATTGGCTGCAACTAATTATAATCTTCATTACTTATTAATCTTCTCATTACTTTGTTAATTCATTATTTTTGTCTGTGATTAGCAATTTCAAGGCAATCTCATTTGAGAGCATGTTTTTATTACAGGAATGAAAGACACGAGATGCTCATAAGCAGAAAATATGCCTGTTTTGCCATCATTTCGGTTGTATTGAATTTGGCAACTGCTAAATGTGTTTATTTTGCAGGATCTGTCATTTCATGTTCTTTTTTTCTTTGCACAAAATATACTTGTTATTTACAGTATATGTAGTATTTCCTTTAGAATAAGGCATAAATGTACATAATACATACTGTAACTGCGTATGAATGTATGAATCTGCTCTTAAATTAACCCTTAAAGCCCCAAACATCCACTGCTGACCAAAACCATTTACTGATCTAAACCGTTTAATACCCACTGATCCATTAACCCACAGGTGTCAAACATGCGGCCCGGGGGCCAAATCTGGCCCGTCAAAGGTTTCATTCCGGCCCTACAGGATGAAAGTGCAAAAATGAACCTGAACAGTCCAGTGTAGCAAGAATAGGATACCAAATTATTTATTAATTGAGTGTTGATTTATTGATTAATTTAATTATAGATTTATAACCAAACTTAAACTTAAATCAACTCAAAACAATAATTTGGAAATCTTGCATAGGTGATAGTTCGTTGACTGCACAGTGAACCCATGTGTGAATAATAGTACACAAAGCACAACTGAGGCAATGGATTTATATACATATAAATACTTTATTAACTAAACTAAGACACACAAATAACATAAAGACAAGAGACAAATACAACAAAAGGAGCAGGAGATTATGGACAGGAGAATATGTAGATTAAGTTGGCAGATAGCTATATTCAAGAGATTATAATGTTAGTGAGGTTACGTTGAGGTAAACCTACTTAACTTGGAATAACACCAACTCAGATAAATCAGGAGCAAGTTTTCTGACAAGTTGTTGCGGTGCGGATGCAGCAACTGGCACGGCGTTGACGGCGGATGGATGAAGTCTTCTGACGTAGTTCGAAGCAGGAACAGGCTGTGAAGCGACGTGTTTGTGCTGGAGGTCTGAAGGTCTGGAGGTCTGAAGTTCTGAAGCTCTGAAGTTCTGAAGTTCTGCTGGCTGGAGGAGGTTCACAGCTGGCTCTGGCGGCTGGTTCTGGAAAGCTCACCAGGAGAAGTGGAGAACAGCGAAGATGATAAAGCCCTTTGGAGAGCTTAGAGGATAGAACAGCTCTGAGAGCCAAGGAGATGGTCAAGACTCCTTGGAGAAAGCTCTCTGCTTTTAGGTGAGAGCTCAGAAGAGGTGGAAAAAGCTCTTTGCGTAGGTGAGAGCAGCAAGGGTGGAAAAAGCTCTGCTGAAAAGTTGGTTTCATTTACTTTTATAGTTTGTCCAAAAACCAGCTTGCCACGCCTTCCTCGTGCATATAGATGAGTTATCGATGCCTTGGGGCGTTGCCTTCTTTGTCTGTTTTCGGCGGGAAAACGCCTCCTTTTGCCGGTCATTTACATATTTCAGAGTATCATGTCTCTCTCCCCCCCTTAGGAGAGGGAGAGAGGGCCTCATGCAGACTTGTAAGAAAACTTCTCCCAACCTTAAATAAGATCCTTAAACTTTGTACATCACCTGTAACCTCACTTAAGCATCAGTAAAATAATAGCATGATTATTCAGACATGCTATAAGCAGTGATACTCTTACTTTCACATCATTCACCGTGAACATGATCAGGACACACATATGTGAAACCACAGGTCAGGCAAATGGCTTAAGTATTACGTGCATACAAGAGTTAACGTGCTGAGTTAATTAACATTAACACATAATGTAATACATTATTAACATGGCACATATAGTGATTTTTGTCATTCAGTCCTTTGTTCGTTTCTGGGTTCATCTTCACCTCGGGATAAGCAACAAGATAAAAACAGATGTTGAGAGGACAAAGTCGACTAGTTGTAAACACCAGTTTATGAGTCCTCAATTTACTATGGCCGAGGAAATGGCTCTTGATGAAGAACAGATGACAATAGCTGAGGAAGTATTTTTTTTAAGTCCATTAGGCTCATTCCTTACGATCATCTGTCTTCGTAAATGTCATTTGCAAAGGATGTCCGGGCATTGACCTGCTAACCAACCAATCAGCATGGTTGTTCAGGAATTTGGTTTGACACGGAGAGGAAGATAATATAATTTATAATTCTGTTTTTGAGTCTGTTCACTCACTCCACCGTCATCCGGCTACACCAGGTTGTCCAGATCATTTTGGTTCAGGTTCCACATACAGACCAATGTGATCTACAGTCAAAATAACAACACAATAACCCATAAATAATGTCATCGACAAATGTTCTTTATGAAAAATTATGTGGAAAAAATTTAAGAGAAAAAAAACCAAAACATTACACTGTGAAAATATTTACACTGACAAAACTATTCTTTCACAATAAAACACAAATAAATACATAAATAAAAACAAAGATGAACAACCTGAAATGTGCAGTTTTAACAATATTCTGTCTGTTCCTAAATGTTTGGTGCATTTATGGATCCACTGGGATCTGCAGTTGTGTTCAGAATAACAGATGGAATATTGGAGAAATGGTTCAAATTTTAGTTCCAAACTCCAAAATTGTAACAATATTCTTCCTGTTACAAAATGTTTATGGAACACTGTGTGTAAATGTACATGTAGAAATAATAAGTCGAGGCATAAAGTTGTTTAAATTGCACTAATTTTTCAAATGAAATTTCTGTTTTTTCAGGTTATTCACATGTATTTTGTAAAATGTAAAATATTTTCAGAATTAATTTTTTTTTTTTTTTGGTACTAAAACAAAAAGGAAAAAGGAGTTGTCATTATTTTTAGGTTATTAAGTCATTATTTTACTGGTCTGGCCCACTTGAGATCAAATTGGGCTAAATATGGAACTGAACCAAAATGAGTTTGACAGCCCTGCACTAATCCTATCAATCCATGTAAATAATTGGTGTAAAATACAGGTTGTCATCTTTTCATGGTCATCAGATGTGACCCATTTGGATGTTCAGTGGCTCCGTAGTTACCGTGGAAACACCGTCATCTTCTACAACATTGATTCACCAGCAAAACCCGTTGAGTTTAATCAATGACAGTGGATGGACACACATGTTTTTATGTTCAGTTACTGATTTCTTTGGTAAAAAAGTCCTTTTTTCTTCAGTTTTCTCTGTTTCTGATATAACAACCTTTGCATTTACTCTGAACATCTACATGATCAGTGAATTAAATATAGTAAAATACCTGATTTTCACTGAAAAATGCAAAATACAGAGAATAATATTATAACACATGGTGATAAGTCACTTAAGAGAGGTTAAATACAGAGGAAAATCCAAAAGTGCACTGGGTAGCTTTAAAGTCATTAAGCCTCATATGTTAAATGCAATTATATGCAAATATATGCGCTTATAAAATGTCAAATACCTAATGCATATTTTCATTAACATACTTTTATACTGTTATTGTAATGACAACCTTGCATGCAGTGCAAAAATGACAGTAACCACAACCTTTTAAAGACTTTGATCATTGTTTAATGGTTTGGTGTGATATTATGTCACATCTGGGGTGGGGGGAGGGGGGTGGGGGGTGCAGGTCGCTAACTGACTCACTGATACTGACTGTTGTTGATTTTCTGTCACTTTATCAATTGATTACTGAACACATAACAGCTCTAATTCAATGAGTCCTAATATAGTCTGTCATAGAAGCCCATTGAGTCTCCTTCATACTGCATGGAGATTTATTATCAAGCTGAACCTGTGAAATCTATGTCCATGTACTTCCAGCCATGTCACCGTTAAAAATGCGCCTTGACTTTAACCCATAAAGACCCAAAAACAGCCACAGGTGACCAAAACCATCTACTGATCTAAACTGTTTAATACCCGTTGATCCACTAATCTTATCAATGCATGTAAATAACTGGTGTAAAATACAGTTTGTCATCTTTTCATGGTCGTCAGATATGACCCATTTGGACATTCAGAGGCTCCGTAGTTACTGTGGAAACACTGTCATCTTCTAAAACCCGTGGAGTTGGATCAATGACAGTGGATGGAGACGCACTGAGTTTATGGTCAGTTAATGATATCTATTGCCTAAATAGTCAATTTTTGTTCAGTTTTCTCAGTTTTTGACATAATAACCCACAGTTTTAACCTGAGCTTTTATGAATATCTACATGATCAGTGAATTAAACACAGGAAAATTAAACAAAATACAGAGGATAATGTTCTAACAAGTGGTGACGAGCAAGGTTATTATCGTTAACGAAAACTAATGAAATGACAAAAACTAGAATTGAAAAAACATTTTAACTGAAATAAATAAAAACTATAATTAAAAGAAAAAAAACAATAACTAACTGAAACTCTATCGTGTGTTTACAAAACTAACTACAACGTATAAAATTTATGGATAAAATTCCCTTCGTTTTCGTCTTTGTCAATGTCGAATTGATATGAAATCAATTTATTTCGCTCAAACAATTTTATCTAGCGGCACCATATGACACTTGACAGTCCGTCACTTGTGTTCACTTGTGGTTTCCAGTCGTCTTCTGGTCCCCACTCTACCTGGAAACATGGAGACTAAAGTTGGGAGAAAGCAGCAGAGTCCTGTCTGGGATTTATTTGAATATGACGACAGAGAAGAAGAGAAAAGATATAAAGACACTAAAACTAAACTAAAACTAAGCAATTAGAAAAAAAAAAAAACAAAAAAACAAAACTAATAAAAACTAGCAAACCTGCTCTAAAAACTAATTAAATCTAACTGAATTAGAGGGAAAAAAAGTCAAAATTAAATAAAACTAAACTATCATGAAAAATCCAAAACTATTATAACCTTGGTTCCAGGCACAACAAACCTCACCCCTCGCACATATTGTAGCTTATTTTGGCATCGATCCAGCTGATGTCATCGTATCAGTTGTCTCTATATATGTGCCAAGTTTGGAGTAAATTCAAACAAAATTGATGTGTTTATAGACATTTTAAATTCTGCCTATTATAAGTAAATGGGAGAAAAAAACAAAAGGTTTTAAAAAATTCATAAAAAATGTGAACTTTGACCTACTTTTCCCAAAATGTAACCACGTCTATTTTGGGTCACTAGTAATATATAAACCCAATTTGGTATGAATTCAACCAATAGTTTTGCTGCTACAGATGTGAAATTTCACCCATTTTTAGTAAATGGGGAAAAAAAAAAAAAAGATTTAAAAAAATTCATAAAAAATTTGACATTTTTTAGGCCCGATGAGTGTTGTACCTACTAATGTTATTGCCTCTATTTGTTTTGTTTATTTATTTATTTAATCTTAGATGGGGATGCGTTGCCTGGGACTTTGTAGGGTGGTGGTGGAGTGGGTATTGTGTTTTTTGTTATGTAGAAAATCCAAAAATATAGTTTTTTCTTGTATGACCACCACTTACCTTTACCTTGACTTCAATAAAAAGAATGTCGTATTTTTTTTTTTTTTTTTTTTTAACTTTGACGTATTTTTCCCAAAATATAATTATATCTATTCTGGGTGACTGGCAATCTATAAAACCAATTTGGTACGAATTCAACCAATAGTTTTGCTGCTACAGAGATTTGAAATTCCGCCCAGAATAAGTAAAATGGAGAGAAAAAAAAAAGATTTTAAAAATTCATAACAAATTTGAACTTTGACCTACTTTTCCCAAAATATAATCAGATCTATTCTGGATCACTGGCAATCTATAAACCCAATTTGGTATAAATTCAACCAATAGTTTTGCTGCTAGAGTGTTAACAAACAAACAAACAGAACCCAAAAAAATACCCTTTGCCTGCCATTCAGGGGGTGGGGTAATAAATGGTAATCAATCCCTTAAGAAAAATCCGATATGGAGAAAAAAATACTTTGGAACTTCCACAAATGTATCACTGGGTCTTTAGTGGTTAATAATAAATGCAGTGACTTCCATGTGCAAGTGGAGAAATAACTCACTTGAAGACTACGAAAGCCAATAATAGACCAAATTTCCAAATCCAGTGGGAACAGAAGAAAAAACAAAACAGTAGGAATTTACTTATTGTAGTTTGGTCTGTTTGTATTGGTCCACTATTCAACACAGTCAGCAGCTGCAGCAGCAGTATCGACTGTGACACACAGCATTAAGTCGTATATAAATCACACCACTCCTCATACCACAGCAAAAGCTTTTTGCAGAAACAATGTGACTTTAATGTGACTTTACAAAGGATATCTTTATTTTATCTCACATGCCCACAATGAATATCTGCTGTTTGTTAATGTAGAATGGTGTAAAAGTGATCATCCTTGTCTTAGAATCACACTGGAAAAAATAGTCGCTTTTCCATTGAAGTTCAAATTGCGTAAATATAACTTGCACATAAAAATGTACCTAACGGAAAAACGACAATTTCGCCACAAGTCTCATTTTTCGATTAAAAGTTTTTGCACTGGCAAGAGGTGGTCTTTTCAGGCATAGCGCAAATGATATATCACGCAAAACTGCAATGGAAAGACCTTTTTTTGCAACTAGCGTCAGGTGATTTAAAAACAAAAAAGGATGTTGATGTACGTTACAACAAGTGAAGACGAAACATGTCACGGTATGTGTGGACACACCAGGAAACTGAGTCAGTTTTTTTATTTTAGTACGAGATAGAGGGGAAACATATAATAATAATGAATATATCTGTGAATGAACACCATATGACAAGGTTCAAGGTTTGAGTTGCATTTTAGTGACAATAAGGGCAAAAATTCAAGTTCTTGGTTATGGACTGACAATATATCAGTTTAGGGTCAAATTTTCTCAGGAATCTGAATCTGAAATCATTTATGCAAACTATTTTGTGGTTTTCAAATCACTGAGCCTTTATTGACACAAGGTTGAAACAAAAAAAACATGAAATTTGGCCTATGCACGACTGGATTTAACCATTTAATTTCTGTCAATAATCAAACCTAACATGCTTTCCTCTCTTCATCTGTGAGCTTTGAATCCTCCCCAGGAGGCCTTCCTCCAACCTTGGATGGCTTTGGTCTTGGCATCTTAGCCCTATTCAGTCAGTCTGAAATTTGAAAAAAAAAAAAAAATCAATTATGCATTTCTCCATAACATGTGTAAGAGTTGTTTTATTAGTTTAACTCTAAATTGATCTATAGAAGCCTTCCTAAAGTGATTCTGGACAGTTAAATTGGCTTCATCATTGACAGAGCAAGTCCAAATCTAACAAACTGGTGGGCAGTTTCACAAACGAATATGAAAATTGGGTTGTAAAAAAAAAAAAAAAATCTCACTTGATCTGACTTTAGGAAAGTAAATGGGCCTAAATAATATAAACTAATTGTAGCCCATGTAGGTGGGTGTTATTGATTAAATTTTGGAGGCTAGATATTGAAAATTGAGTGAATGCAAGTTTGTTTGTTTTTTACAATGGTCTGTATTTTTTTTCACAAACTAAAAACTGATGGGGATAGGGTTAGTAAAAGTAATGACTTGACTGATCTAATATTAGAATAGACTGAATTGTTGGGTAATGCTTTCTTCACAACAGAAAAAGAAAGAGAACGGTGTATAATGCATACAGATTTATGATAATATCACCTCTACATAAAGAATTATAAGTCCAATTCTTACCTAGAAGCCAAAAAATCCAAACAGAATAATCCCAGGACGTCTTCTGAGGAACTGTCTGATCTGACGTCATTGACTTTGACCTGAAATCACTGAAACTGATCCTCATTCAAAAGGCCAGACCATCAGCTCTGCTTCCAAGGTTAAAAGGAAGCAAGTTCAATGAAAATTTGCAAGCAGCAACATGATTAATATGGGTTTTCAAATTATTTATCGCTGAAAAAGGGTCATTTTTGGACATTTTTCAGCAAACATCCTGCAAAAAGTCATACAAGTAAAAGTGATACACATTTTTTGATGCTATATTCTGAAACTACACAATTTTTCCAATAAGTTCAACAGAAGACACTGCATGAAAGGTATACATTTATTCCACAATATTTTTTTGTCACAATAATGATACTCAAAGTTTCAACCCTGTCACATGTATGTTCGTCACCATGTTTATGGAATGACTTGTTGTGTCATGCATGTGTGCTTTCATGGAAAAACCGACATTACGCACTTCTGTTTTTTCGACATTTAGTAAATATCGGTAAAGTTTTGCGCAGATGTCCAAAGGAAAAACGACTAATGTAGATGTATGTTTCACTTTCTGAAGAGGCACATTTTGTCCCCGTCCTCGTCATCATAAACTATTATTTCTTATTATTAAACTTGAAGAGGTTTGTTTGTGTGTTGACTCCCACGGTTCCACTTTTTTTTTTTCTTTACTAGCTCTTAGGTTTCTTCTTGTCCTCTTCTTCCTCCTGGCCCTATTCTCTCATCATATTCCATTTCTCCGCCCATCACTCCTTCACTCATTTCCCACTCTCAGCCACACTTCCACCCACCTGCAGTGTCCTTCCTTTCACCCAGTCTCCGCCCACTCTCACCCATTCAACACTCACTCATTAATTTTCCGCTCCTTCAGTCACTTACGCCTTAATAAAACTAAATTGTGAAATGTAAATGGGATCTTCACACACAATAGCAGCTGCATTAAGTGTATTTGTGGGTGAAAATGTGATTATAAATGCAGGCAAATGATTCTTTCATGTCAGTAAATAAACTTAACAATGAGCACATGGAGGCTGGAAGATTTATAGACGTAATTTGCATAGATTGGCTGTTTTATTGCGATCATGCTGGATCCATATTGTCAAATGAGTCAATGGAGGATGAGTGTGTGTGTGTGTGACAGACTACTAGTTTATTTTTTGGAGACCTGGGGCTCGTTTCTGTGCTCGCTTGTTAAATCATTAAGCCCAACACAAAATGCATCCATTTAATGTATTTTGCACTATCCCGTTTCTGGGCTCGCTCGTTAGTTCGTCAACCCCAACCCAATGCAAAATGCATTTCTGAGCTAGTTGGTTAAAAGTCTGTACTCACAAATTTTCGCATTACAGGTCTGATTTTATGAGGATATATTCTCGTAGCTTCATTTCACTTCATTTTCACTTTATTATCTCTGTAAACACGGAGCAAGTAGTACATCTCAAAACCCATAATTAATTTCGGTTAATGAACTACTGCCCCAGTTCTCTTTATCTTTAAACCACCGCGTACTATGAATCTCTGGTTATCTGGACAAAAAGCTGCGTGTTCTAGAGATTTTTTGACCAACGGTGGCTCTGGACTACTCCATTTAGGCAGGGCCGTTTCAAGATATCTGGGGGCCCTAGGCAAGAAAGTAAAGTGAGGCCCCTAATACGTGAAGATGTGGTGGTCGAATCACCGAAGAAGAAAAATAATAATAATTATTATTAGGCCTATTTATTCATTCATTCATTCATTTTCTGAACCCGCTTTATCCTCACTAGGGTCACGGGGGTCTCTTGGAGCCTATCCCAGCTACACAGGGGTGAAGGCGGGGTTCACCCTGGACATGTGACCAGTTCATCTCAGGGCTGAACATATAGAGACAAACAATCACTGTCACATTCACACCTATGGGCAATTTAGATTAACCAGTTAACCTATCAGTGCATGTGTTTGGATGGTGGGAGGAGCCAGAGTACCCAGAGAGAACCCACGCAGACACGGGGAGAACATGCAAACTCCACACAGAAAGGTCCCACCCCCTGTCCACTGGTGTTGGAATCGAACCCAGGACCTTCTTGCTGTGAGGCACCAGTGCTAACCACTGCACCACCTTCGCCACCGCCAGGCCTATTTATTATATAATAATATGCAATTAGTTCTGATTGGGATAGATTTAATAATAAGATTTTTTTTTTCCTAGACTGTGATGTTACTAATTCCATGTAGCCTGATAAATACCTTCAGCTTGTGAGGAGGTGGCATTGTCACTATCAATTGGCGCTGACAGAAATGTAAGCAAAGCACCTAAAAAAGAAAAAAAAAAAAAAGGCATTTGGTGAGTAGGCTTACTTTTGTCCTTATTCTAGAAGTATATGATTAAAGTGCAGAGGATTTAATAGTAACTTTGCAGGAGAAGAACTTCACTTCCCATAATGCACCAAAATGTAACATCAGACGTCATCCGCAAAACTACCTGAGCACATGGTGCAAAGTGTTGTGATGTGTTGATGGGCAAGTGTAGGAAATATAGATAATTACAGAGTTTAAAGTGTAGGACTGTGAATGTATGGTTCACAGACACCGCCATTCTTTTTTTTATGTTGTATTTGAATATTCTGAATATTTGATGATTTTGAAAAGTGTTGTAATTTCCTAATTATTCTAATTGTTCCTGAACGTCTCATGTATAGTTTAGGTGTGCCTCCTTGAACGTGAACAGAACTCAGTTCCGCAGTGAGGGCTCAGAGCTGATGTGAGGGACTGAACTAATGTTGGACTGAAAATCCAAACTTTAGCTGCAGTCCTACTCTAGTCCTGTTCTGAGCCTGAACCAGCTGACACACAAGGAACAGACGGACTGATGAGACGCACAAACGCAACGGAAAAGGGACATTTGTCTCCTAATGGGATGGACAGATCACCAACAGAACCTGCTAGCTAACCGAAAATGTCCACTGAACTGGATGGACTCTGTCCAAACTGGATGGGCTTCTTAGGAGCAGAGGGTTCAGTCTGGGTTCCAGTTGTGTGGGTGACGGCAGCAGGAGCGGACCACCGTCCAGAGGAAGTGAAAACACTTCAGTAGACTGAGCTTCGGCTGTTCAGGACTACAGACTGTTAATGCTGTTGTACTTCGGTCCTCCACATCCAAATTATTTAGCTCCAGAGAAGTTTTGGACCGCTGTCCAACAGTAGAAAAGGCCGATGGAGAAGTTGTGTTTCTTCTCTCCTTAAATTCTTCCACAGAACACAGTTGTGTTGTGTGTATGTGATTAGTTCTTGAACTGGAACCCCCCCCCCCCCCCCCCATGCTAACATCTGTGTGTGTGTTTGGTCACTGATGTGAGGGCTTTTGTTCGCACACTTTCAAACAGATCACACAGTTGTGGCCTATTTGGAGAAAACAGTGGTTTACTTCATACTTACCGCTGTGTCGTTGGCGTTTTTCCTCTTCTTCTTTCTTTTTTTGTCTTCTTTAAACCCTGAAGGGTAGGAGCGCTTCATCATTGCTGTTCTTTTAAAATGGCCGCTGCCGTGCTCAGTGTGGACAGACCGTTAGTTCCACTGACAGCAAGTGGGGGGTGTGATGGGGCACTTAGGGCAAAGACTATTCTATTCTATTCTATTCTATTCTATTCTATTCTATTCTATTCTATTCTATTCTATCATTCTATTCTATTCTATTCTATTCTATTCTATTTTCTAAACATGGTAATTAAGTCACTTTTTTTTCCCCACGTGTACTCTCAGCATTAACAGCACTAGTGTGAATGCATTAGTATATATAGTCATCCATGGTGCCTTTTGGTTATCTGCTCTCAGAACGTGTACTTTCACAATGAATGACCCATGTAACATGCGTCTACTCTAAGTTTCGTCTCATTTTCTCAGCATGGCAGCGTTTTCTCCTCAGTCTTTATGAATTCCATCTTTCCTCAACCCTATGACACTTTCCATTTCAGTCACAACGAAGCAATTAAAGCAAATAGGAGGTAATTTTATAGACTTTTCAGATGCTGTGTCACTCCCCTTTTATCCTTTAGTCCCTTTTTAAGTCTCTGTGACTGCACTTGCATGCTTCCCGTGTGTTTCCATGACGATTGAAATGCGTGTGTTTCAGTTGTTTCTTTACTTGTAGATACAAATACAGATTCATTTCAATGGGAATTCAGTGTCCATCAGCTCAAGAGATTAAAACTTTTCTATCAGTTTATTTCTCTCTTTTTTTTTGTTCCTGCTGTTTCAGTTTGAGTCTAGGTTCCCATTTTTTTTTAACATTCATTCATCATTAATTTTCCAGGGAGGTTTGCAGGGATGATGCATCCTACCATCCATGGATGTGGTGCTGGTTCACTGCAGACCAGCTGTCAAAGTTTGTGCAATTAGATAACATCAAACACAATGTAAATGTAGAGGAAACAACTGTGCATTGTTGAAACAGACTCTCAGTTTGCAGCTTAATAGACCGCTAGCAGAAGTCACTGCGGTTCCATCCACTGAGGGGCAGAAAGAGGGAGATGAGTAGTGGCTTTGGCTTGAATACTGCGAAAACTTCAGAACAATCCTAAAAAATGGGGAAGAGCTGTTGTGCCATTGATCGCACAAATAGGTTTAGAAAGCACTGGGAGCTCTCGTTTTAGCGTCGACCTAAAGCCACAGACAGAAGAAGCAGATGGATCGCTGCAATTCAGAGAAAGAACTGGAATCCAGACAACCAAACCTGGATTTGTGGTTGGCATTTCGTGTCAGCTAACATTAATTTATGCTGTATTCTTGCGTAAAATCATACATTAAATTCCATCTGGTTTTGGCTAACGTTCCTTCTTAGTAAAGCTCTTAATGTTAGCATCTGTCATTTAGTTCTATGTTTCAGAACTGAAACGTTTGTGTCTTCAGTTGTGTGATTATGAACCTTGTGCTCTACATGATTTGTAAACTAGCTTAAACTGAGGCTAACCTAGTTTTCCAGATCAGGGGCTCCTCTAGCACACAGCTGTTGGATCTGTGTTGGATCCAGTATTTGATGGGAACTCTCCTTAAATCTCCACAGTACCAGTAGATCATCCACTCACTTGGGTCAGTACTAAGGGTTCAACTCCAGTAAATCAGTAGTGAACTGTGAGCACTACTGCTGGGCCTTTACCGTCCAAATCACCGCCAACAAACTCCGTCTGCACTGACACAAAACCTCCAAAACAATAGTATGTTGAATGAAAGCACTCACCAGCTGGAATCCTCTAATGAACCAGGACCAGGATGGACACAACTCTGGGTCTGTTGGATGCTTTCAGCCTTTGCATTGGGGATTTTCCCGGCGTTGAACTCAGGTTCATCTAAATGTCAGGATAGGTGATTTCTGTCCCAGATCAGTGTTGGTAGAACACTGGTTGTTTGGTAGCTTGGATGGATCCATGTCCAGTCCAGTTGTCTTTAATTTCATCTTATATTCCACAGTTTTCCTGGTCTGGCTGGAGTTACTGCTATACTCCGCCATGTTGAGCCGGTTTGTCGGTTTGAGCCGCTCAGTCTGACTGAGAGGGGCGTGGCCTAGGGGGAAGTGACGGATGTGCATACCGTCTATAAACTAAAGATGGTGGTTGACTTCAGGAGGAAGAGCCACTCCAGATCAGGGGAGATGGTGATCAACAACAGACTGGACTGGAAATCCAACACCAGACTGATGTTATGAAAATGCGTTGTATGTCACGCCAGTTCTTATGGCATTTGGCGTGTTATACATACAAATTTTCATCATTTCGCGTGTTATTCAATGCCATTTGATCGTGTGTCAATGTACATATTCGTAACCCCTAACCCTAACCGTAACCCCTACCCAGAGGTGCCGCTACCAATTGTGGGCCCCCTTCATCCATTGATGAGCTTAACTTTATTTATCCCCCAAAGGAAAATCAGTTGTTCTTTACCTCAAATAAAATACAAATAAACAACAACTTAGTTCATTATTTACAAAATGCTTATAGTTATAAAATAATTACATAGGAAGTCTTAAGAGCTATAGACTTGAAATGTTCTCTGTATCTGCAGTCGTCTACGGTGCTGTTCAGTCTGATGGTAAAGCAGGTGGAGGTTCTTCTGTAACAGTTATTTCTGCAGTTCAGTGAGGTGAACATAGTCTGAATCCAACCAGATGGCCTTCACCTTACTCAGTCTCCATCTCCCCGTGCTTTGACAATGTGTTTGCTGATAAGTTAAAGACCCTGGTTATGAAAACCACCTCAGTGTCACATTATTGTTATGTCAGCAGAGAGGTTAAGGGACACTATAGCGATTTCCCAGCTGGTTAAATAAGATAGTAATCCAACTGTGGTTCAAGGCCGGAAGAAAATTATTAATTCTAGCCAAAGGTTTCATGTAGTCTTTATTATGAATCATGATTTAACTCAATGAATCCTTAAAAATAAACATTGAAAGGTAAATGTTTTGATTGGCTAATGTTGGCTAATATTGTGTATATTAAGGCAGGGATATTAGATATTGACATCATGTTTTGCTTTTTACAGTAGATATGATATGATGTTCAGTTCGGTGCAATTTACTTCCAATGTGCGACAAAACAAACAAAATAATCCTACCTTAGTGCCTAGAAATAAAACTGATTAAAAAAAATCATGACAACATATATATGGCATGACTTGATGTGATATATGATATGATATGACAGGATATATGACGTGACATGACGTGATATGCTATGACATGATATATGATATGCTATAATCTAATATGACATAGGGTATATGATATGATATATGATGTGACATGACATGACACGTTATGCTATGCCATGATATATGATATGACATGAAAATATATGATATAATCAAATATAACACGATATGATAGGGTATATGATATGACATGACATGATGTGACATGATATATGATATGATATAATCGGATATGACATGATATGATGGGGTATATGATATATGATATGACATGATATGATATATGATATAATCCCATTTTAACATCACAAAGATCTGGTGAACCCAAACTGAGACTTTTTTCTTTTCTTTTTTTTTTTTTTTTTTTTTTTGCTAAAACTAATTAGTTTTTGATCATGTAATAGTTTGCTATACTATGTTGCAAATAAACCTTAATTTTAGACGACATTTAGTCTATATAATGTATATTATTATGGACAGAGGCAGTAAATCCAGGTGTAGATTACTGCACAAAGGTCAGGATCTGTCCAGTCAGTCCAGCTGTGATTTACAAGGAGGACAATTAATACTGAACAAACAAGAACTGAAACTATGAATTATGAAAGAGCTGCAGCATCTGAAACTGACCACAGTGAACATTTGACACAGAAACAGAACCACAGTGCTGCAGTTTCAGCTTCAGAGTTTGTCATGTGATCTATGGATTGGGATTGTCTCTGTCAACTCACCATATATTTTTTATTAGTAAGATTTTATGTATTTATTTTTTTTATCAATGACTGGAAATTTCAGGCGACCCCATTTGAATTCCAGGCGACCCCACGTGGCGTCCCAACCCCAAGGTTGAAAAACACTGACCTACGAGTATGAGCATTCTAGTTATCCAATCCAATCCAACTTCATTTATAAAGCCCTTTAAAACAACCACAGTGGACCAAAGTGCTGTACAGAAGAATAAACGCACAATACAAATGAATAAAAGCATTAAAAAACGTTAAAATCAAATAAAACATGCTATGTAATATCTACTCTGACCTCATACTGAGCCCCTTATTACACTGCCTAAAATTGCATAAATGGAAAAAATAAATAAATAAATAAATAAAAACTGTTGTGTACTTACCTCCAATCATCATATTTTTCTTAATATAATCTTGTGATATGAAGCCAAGAAGAGCTGCTAAAGCCTACTATTACTTGTAAAATCTATACTGAATATAAATTAATATTGTTTATAGATGCAGGTTTCAAAACTCTGCTTTGTATTGACAGGAACAGAAAATGATTGTCTATAATCGTTGCACTAAGTTGAGATATGGACCCTGAGCGGCCATAGATTTTCTACAAATGTCAGTGTAGACGTTATGGAGCATACACAATGTGAGTAAATACCATCAAATGCCTCTTTTCTAATCAGCGAGGAGTGCTGAACACCATTACACATCAAAACCGCTGTTAACCCTCTTCCCCAAGCTAATATTATTCCAAACACCATTTTTCTCGCTGTTGCTGAAGCAGCAAGATACTGCTGTGCCCAGGACTTGTGCAGTAGAGGCTCTGCTCTGTGGATTCAGATTTTATGCTGAATACACTGTCACAGTAATTGGCCGACATACTCTTGAGACAGAAAGAAAGACTCGTAAATAAATAATAAACAAACCGATAAATAAATAAATGCCAGAAGCTGTGCTGTGACACGCTCAGAGGGCAGAATAGAGCTATAAGGACAGAAGCAGCTCGGAGTAAACAACACGGCTTTGTATCATTATTTATAATTTCACATCCTCATAAAAAGTGCAAACGTTACATCTTCAGCATAAAAGCTCCATCCCACAACAGCACGAACTGAACGCTAGCATCTAATGTTACGTGCAGAAATTACACGATCACTATCTCGCTGTCATTCCCCTTGTTTTGCTGCTTTCTATTATTTATATTCGACTTAAACAGACACCATCCTAAACAGACAGGTAGACGTAGTACTAAGATGAAACGTCTTAGTAACATGTCATTTGTTAAAGTCTGTGAACTCTGGATATTAAGATAAGATATTCCTTCATTTTGGCATTTTGGTGATGGGGGTGTAGTGTGATGTTTTAACACCTCTGTCCAACATGTCCCAGTTTAATTAGTTTTGGATCAGGTATTGCAAGGGCCTAATAGACTGTTACGATTCACATTATTTCTGTATTTATCAAACCATTAGTCCTCCTGTCCTATAAAGGAGCATTAAATTACATTAAATTCATCCTTCTTAAGACTTGTATAAAATAAACTTAAATATGTGTACATGCATGGAATATTCTCCATTCTAAACAAGTGGTTCCAGGCTCAATAAACCCCGCCCCTCACACATATTGTAGCTTATTTTGGCATCGATCCAGCTGATGTCATCATGTCTATGCATGTGCTGATGTCAGTGTATCAACTGTCTCTATATATGTGTCCAGTTTGAAGTAAATTTAAACAAAACTGTTTTTTTTTATAGACGTTTGAAATTTCACCCATTATAAGTAAATGGGAGAAAAAAAAAACATTTAAAAAATGTATACAAAATTTTAACTTTCATCGATCAACTCTTTCATCCATGTTCAATATTTGCTAAATCTAAAAATTATGCATGTACCAAGTTTGAAGTAAATGGACACAAAATTGATGTTTTTACAGATATGTGAAATTTCACCTATTGTAAGTAAATGGGAAAAGAAAAAGATTATAAAATTTTACAAAAAAAATTCAAAAACAAGCTATCTAGTTTTGATATTTTGCAGAGTGATGTCTAAAATTAATCTCTATTTCTCTGCAAAATTTTATGTAAATTGGGTAAAAATTTACGTTTTTATAGAGATTTGAAATTTTACCCATTATAAGTAAATGGGGCAAAAAAACGCTTTTAAAAATTCATTAAAAAATCTGAACTCTGACCTACTTTTCCCAAAATGTAACCACATCTATTCTGGGTCACTGGCAATCTATAAACCCAGTTTGGTATGAATTCAACCAATAGTTTTGCTGCTACAGACGTATGAAATTTTGTCCATTGTAAGTAAATGGGAGAAAAAAAAAGAATTAAAAAATGTATAAAAGAATTTAACTTTCATCGATCAACTCTTTCATCCATATTCAATATTTGTTAAATCTAAAAATTATGTATGTACCAAGTTTGAAGTAAACTGAAACAAAATTAATGTTTTTATAGACATGGGAAATTTTGCCCATTATAAGTAAATGGAAGAAGAAAAAGATTTTAAATATGAACAAAAAAATTCAAAAACAAGCTATCTAGCTTAGATATTTTGCAGAGTGATGTCTAAAGTTAATCTCTATATCTCTGCAACATTTTAAGTAAATTGAGTTAAAGTTTACATTTGTATAGTGATTTGAAATTTTGCCCATTATACGTAAATGGGGGGAAAAAAGATTTTAAAAATTCATAGAAAATTTGAACTTTGACCTACTGTTCCCAAAATGTAACCACATCTATTCTGGGTCACTGGCAGTCCATAAACCAAATTTGGTATGAATTCAACCAAGAGTTTTGCTGCTACAGACGTGTGAAATTTTGCCCCTTGTAAGTAAATTGTAAGTAAATGGGAGAAAAAAAAAAATTAAAAGTTATTTTAAAATTTGACCTTTGACCTACTTTTCCCAAAATTTAATCACATCTATTCTGGGTCACTGGCAATCTATAAACCCAATTTGGTATGAATTCAAACAATATTTTTGCTGCTTGAGCGTTAACAAACAAAGAAAAAAAAAAAAAAAAAAAAACAGAACCAAAAACAATACCCCTTGCCTCCCCTTTGGGGGGCGGGGTAAAAAGATAACATCCCTGTTATGGTGGTTACATGGTTAGTGACAATCGATATTCTACTAATATTCGTACTTACACACAGCCATGCACATGTCATACCAATGAAGCCCTTTCATAATGTGTTAAAGGGAGATGCATGTTGCAATGGAAATAAAAAAAAAATGAGTTGTGTATTCAAAATACAGAATATAATATATTCAAACTATAGTATTTACACATCCAGTTAGTCTTCATAAGGCCTAATTTGGAATATGCAAAGGGAATATGCTATTTAAATGAATTATTGATAAGTGTCATTTATGATTATTCAGAATATTGTCACATTCAGAGTAGTAGCAGAATATTAGTGTGCATGTAAAACATACAACCATCACCAACAGTTTTTGCACTGACACTAATTTGGTTTTTAAAAGTCTTTAACATGTTTTGTTTTGTTTTGTGTTTTTTTTCTCAAAGACTTTTAATGGCAAATGCATATCTGTAATCGGAGTAAAATTATGGAACAACCTTGATGAAGAATTAAAAACATGCACATCAGGCACCACATTTAAAAGGATGTTTAAAACTAAGGTATTCAGTAAACGTAAAATATTAGGGTAAAGTAAACCAACTATCAGCATGAATCTCAGATTTTGCTGAGATTATTTCATTTGTTTTATCTATGTTATTGTTTCAAACTGTGTCATCGTGTTCTCTTGTTTGGTTTCGGCAGCTTTCCTTTTTGTAAATAGGGTAGGCATAGATAAGCTGCTGCTTCTGCCTACACCTTTTCACCCTTATGTAACACAGAAATCCAAACTGTATGTATGTGTATATCATGTTCTGTTAAATGGACGAATAAATCACCACTACTACTACTTCCATGCAGAGTCAATTTGTAATGCCCCTGGTAAATCCTCACTAAATGGATGCTTACATACAGTACCGTCTGCTAGGATGAATGTATGCAAAGCACAGACAGTTATATTTATATATAATACAAGGAGGATCCCAACAGATAATCTTATCCTCCCTCTCTTTCCTTAAGTAGTGTGTGTGTGTGTGTGTGTGTGTGTTTGCTGTAAAATGTAGCATGTTGTAGTAAATGTGACACTATCACGCAATAACATAACGGGAGTTCACGAGATGTACTTAATTCATTCTGAGGATAAATAGAGTTCACTGTGAGCTGTGTCAACGTCATTAAAGCTTACTAAGCAAGAACCCACACGGCACAAAACAACTGAATGATCTGTTCTTACCTGCGAAAGTGGGGTAAAGTTAGAAATTAAGTTGATCCACTTCTAATAAATAGTCTTACATATGAAAATATTTGAATATTTTACCAGATGGTTTAATAATGCTGCTCCTACTACTGTGTGAGAGATGAAACACAACATATTCAACACTGTCAAAGGTAAATGCTGATCCAGTAACTACCCATCAGTCTTGTTGTGTGTACTGTGCATATTCTGCTTATGTTAACTCAGTATCTTACAGCAAAATAGAACCTTGAAATGATTTTCCGCTGTCTGTTATTAAATATTTCTACAGTTTAGACCACTACTGTGTGATATTTGTGCAATTTTTTTAGCAGCATTTGCAGACACAACATTTACACTCCTGATGAAAATTTTAAGACTAGTTGAAAAATTGCAAGAAGTTACATTTTGCCCTGTTGGAGCTTATGAAGGTTCTAAGTAGAGTTTCAAAATGCAAAAAGAAGAAATGAGAGTGAGACCAAAAAAATAAATAAATAAATAAATAAATGAGTAAGCAATTTACTGAAAACAACAATTAAACTGAAATAGGCTGTTCATCAGCTGATCAAAAGTTTAAGACTACTGCCTTAAAAGCCTAAATCTGTGCAAAAACATGGATTCAGTGCAATTTTCTGTCAGGTATTCACACTGCCATGACCTCCTGATGGCAAAGGCGAAAAAGCTTTCTCTCTTTGAACATGGTCAGATTGTTGAGCTGCAAAAGCGAGGCCTCTCCCAATGCAGATTACAGATTACAGATTTCTTTATTGTCATTTGACAGCACAGTGTACATACAGCACAGAGTACATCAAACGAGATTCCGATCGATGATTAGGGACATCGGGTCGCTGCAACTGGTGCGCCACCATAGAACCCTTTTCTTCAGAATTTGCAGTGAAGAACAATATAATGCAAAGAACAAATATAAGACATCATACAGTTTCCACACAGTACACGTGGACACACGCTGGAATTTTTTCATGGATTTGAAAGGAATTCTGGGGACAGGGTGAACGTTGAAGGCAGACAGCAGACGTGATATTCGGGTTTGGAGCTAGGAAGATGCATGTATGTGCTATGTAACTGTGGAATGTGTGTGCAAGCGTCATCACTGCTGAGGTTGGACGCAGTAAGACAGTCATTTTGAATTTCTTAAAAGATCCTGAGGGTTATGGAACAAAAGAGTCAAGTGGTAGACTCAAAAACATAATGTGCCGCACACTTTTAATCCCCCTTCGGCCAAATATACTGTAAGATTCTGTTGAAAGGTCCTGCCCTATAATTTAGATTAGATTGTCTTTGTGTGAAACTTATTACATACATATTTACATTTGGAAAGTACTCAAGTACAAAAGGCACAAGGCCATTTGACCTTGAAGAAGTGGGTCAAGATCACCTATTTTCAATAGGCTTCTGCTCCATGCCAAGATGCATCCACAGTATAAATTTGGTGCAGATATCTCAATGCATTCTTCAGATTATGCGATTATGTCGTTGAATGGACGGACAGATGACAAAACGAGTACAATACCCCTCAGCCAAGGGGTAAAAATTTCACCAGCACTGAGCCGGAGGATCTCATTGGCTGTCTGTCAGACATGGAATGATCTTTGACCCAAATGAAGGCGGTTACTGGTGCAGACCAAGGTTATTATTGTTAACGAAAACTAACGAAATCACAAAAACTAGAACTGACTTGTTATCTGAAATAAATAAAAACCATAATTAAAAGAAAAAAACAATAACTAACTGAAACTGTATTGTGTGCTTACAAAACTAACTAAGACGTATAAAAATTATGGAAAAAATTCCCTTAATTTTCCTCTTTGTTAATGTTGGATTGATATGAAATCGATTTATTTTGCTCTAGCGATTTTAGCTGGTGGCACCAAATGGGAGAAAGCAGCAGAGTCCTGTATGGGATTACTTTGAATAAGACGGAAAGGAAGATGAAAGATATGATAAAACTAAACTAAAACTAAGCATTGAGAAAAAAAATAAAAACTAATAAAAAGTAGCAAACCTGCTCTAAAAACTAATGAAAACTAACTGAATTAGAGAAAAAAGTCAAACTAAATAAAATGAAACTAGAATGAAATATCCAAAACTGTTATAACCCTAGTGCAGACTGCAGCCCAATCTGCCAGAGAAGGGCTTTAAGAACAAGAAACGTCTCCTTCGACGCCACAGAATTGTCCGTTTGGACTTTACAAGAGGGCACCAAACATGGGACATTGAAAGGTGGGAGAAAGTTTTATTCTCTGATGAGAAAAATGTTAACCTTGACGGTCCTGATGGCTTCCAGCGTTACTGGTTATGACAAGGAGATCCCACTGGAGATGTTTTCGAGGTGGCACAGTGGAGGGGGCGTGGCCATCATGATCTGGGGCGCTCTTTCCTTCAGTGGAACATTAGAGCTTCAGGTTTTGCAGCGGTGTCAAATGACGGCTGCCTATGTGGAGATTGTTGAGAATCACATTTTATCTTTGTTGCCTTCTATGTGTCTGTATTTTCCTGCAATGTTCGTTTATAAAGAAAATAGATAAGTTTAACAGAGCTCTGGGTCTCTGTTTCCCTGACAACAACATACTTTGCCAGTTTGTAAAGTCTGACTCTATTCTTTTTCTGACCTAGTGATTTATAGTAGACAATGATTATCTAGCAATGTAGGCTGATCTCATCTTCTGATTGGTTCCTTGGATAAGTGATTCCATTCACTGGGTTGGGTTTTCTCCAGTGGCTTCACGTTGCTCCTTGAAACTCTGCCGTGTAACCTGTTTTGACAACAGTTAAGATATGCACACCCTGGTTCCCCCTTATCTAAGCAGCATATTTCTAGTGATGTGACATTCACGCACGAATTGAATCTTTTGAACGGCTCTTTGAAATGAACAATGGGAACTGAGTCTTTGTGAAGAGCCGTTAATTTTTTTTTTTTTTTTTAAGGAGGGAGTGTCCAATTGCCTGTCAATTTAGCGTCACTGGGGAGGCATTGGGCAGGAGGAGAATGTTCAAGCAGAAAAAAAAAGAGCGCTTGCACACTGCACATGTCTCATGGCAAGAAATTAGCAAAAAACAACAGTTTGAAGCGTGTATGTTTACACACATTTATTGTTCTTGTTTTGAGGAGAATAAAATGTTTCATAAGAAAATGTTTTATTTTCTTCTTCATTTTTATTCTACAGACTAGTCCACATAATGTACCGTGATGTTTTTGGTCAAATTCCATCATTTGTCTAATGTCACCTCTCATGTCATGGATTTAACCCACACATTTGAACTAACGATTCTTTTTTAGGGTAAGATAATATTTACTGTCGCGCCAATTAAACACCTTTAAAATGGAATGTCAATCATCACATGTAGCCTGTTTAGTCATTCAAACATTGGTGTTTCAAAATCATGCAAAAAACATCAGAGAGCCAGTCTGTTGAACGACTCCTGATTGAACGGTTCCCTTCAAAGAACCAACAGTCCCATCACTATATATCCATCACTATATATTTCATTTCTTTGCAAAGCGGCTCTCGTACAAGGTGGGTTGTGTCACCAAAAAAAAAAAAAAAAGACTGGTATTACCTGACTCTAAGGTCAAGTAGATGTTTGACCCTATACTGACCATGTTTACGTCTTATCTCCTATAGTTTACGATCCTATGTGGGGATGTATGTTCAAAAGTGTAGCTAAGGTAAAACCTAAGTCCTGTGATCATGAATCTGTCAGTTTAGTATATTGACCAAGATGTGCTATCACAAGAACTTTACCATTCACGAGTGAAACAAAGAGATCATCTTGTGAAACAGAGGAATTGTTTGTGTTCCAGTTCATAGTTCATGTTCAACATCCTAAATCTCTTATTCATGTACATTCTCAGTGCCTTATCTAGTAAAAACCTGTCACACTTCAGTTCCTCTCTTTGTCTTTTTTCTGTTATTCCACCCTGTTTTGACCCTAAAACAAACAGTAAAACAAAACCACTGAAGAAAAGGAACACAAGCAAATTTCATTGAAATGTCGTCTCAGGGGTTAAAGGGTTAAAGCGTAGTGTTGTAAAGTTGATCTATGAGGTGCACCACTGTCTTTAGAGCTACAACTGTGTTATTTAGAGTCATTTATATCGAAACAACCTTGGCTTTGACTTTACACCTCCACTTAATTCAAAGATTTACATTCGATCTTTACAAAAAGGCTTGTTCAGCTGATATAATCGGTGGGTTGGACTTGAAGAACTAAGCCACAAAAGGTTCAGCATGAGCCAAGCTGATGTAACGAACCAGAAAACAACTGATTCTGAACAGTTAATCATTTAAACCATTTATTTAGGATCCAAAAACGGGCCGGGAGGCTGATTTTATTATGCGACATGTATGATCAAGTGCATCTAAAAACAGTCAAAACCTTATATTGAAATGAAGGAAATTTGTAGAAAATCACCTCCACTTTAAAACATGTCTCCTGCTTCTCACTGAAGAGCAACATTACAACTGACAGAGCCTATCAGTGCACGCTCTGTCAGCCATATTACCTTCATCTCTCATGGCATGTCTCTAGAGTTTGTGCAGCCTGTTGCAAAAAACAGTTAGATAACTGCTGCACAAAGGCCAAGAGAGGAAAAAATAATCTGCTTGGTTTTACTTGATCTCCACAAACACAAAACATTAACACTGAAGCATAAATGTGACGCTGATAAGCAGCTGATAGTTCAGTAGATAGAGCTCAGAATGGGTGGATGGAAACAAATGAAATATGGATTAAGCTTGTTCACAAGCGAATCATGAGCTGCAGTGTGAAGGGAGTATTCAATTCATAAGTTAGACTGGAGGTAAGAAAAGGACACACTCATGGTTCAAGCAGAATAGATTATACCAGTGTTTTTCAACCTTGGGGTCGGGACTCCACATGGAATTCAAATGGGGTCGCCTGAAATTTCTAGTAATTGGTAGAGCTGCAACCAATTAATCGACTCAAAGTGATCCAAAACAATTATTCAACCACAATTCTCCTGAACCAAAGCTTTGTTTCCTTCATTTCTCTGCTGTTAAACATTGGTTCCACTGTTGTGTTTTACACGGACGCTTATTGTGACGCACAAAGAAGCTCAATTCAGGAAAACTGCAATAGAATATTTCCCTTCTATCAATTCAAGTCGATTAATCGAATCGGGACTTTTTGCATTGACTTCAAGCACCGAGTCAATTAATCGGTTGCAGGCTCTAGTAATCGATAAAAATAAAAACTTACTAATAAAAATGATGTGGTGAGTTGACAGAGACAATCCCAATCCATAAAAGACATGACAAACTGTGAAGCTGAAACTGAAGCACTGTGGTTCTGTTTATCTTTCAAATGTTCATTGTGGTCAGTTTCAGATGCTGCAGCTCTTTCATAATTCATAGTTTGAATTATTGTTTGTTCAGTATTAACCCATAAGGTCCCAGTATGACATTTGTGGCAGTTCCCATTTGAATTTTTCTCTATATTTAACCATCTTTAAGTGGTTTATCACCATTTATTGTAGTAGTATCTTCTGTATTTTGTGCTCTTTTCAGTAAAAATCAGGTATTTTCCAACATTTAATTTACTAATCATGTAGATGTTCATAAAAGCTCAGACTAAAGTTGAGGGTTATTATATCAAAAATACAGAAAACTGAAGAAAAAGTGACTTTTTCAGCAAATCTGAATATGAACACAGTGTGTCCATCCACTGTCATTGATCCAACTCCATGGGTTTTACTGGTGAGTCAATGTTATAGAAGATGACGGTGTTTCTATGGTAACTACTGAGCCTCTGAACGTCCAAATGGGTCATATCTGATGACCATGAAAAGATGACAAACTGTACTTTAGTCCAATTATTTACATGTATTAGTGGATCAACAGGGATTAAACAGGTTATTCAGTAGATGATTCTGGTAGATGGTGGATGTTTGGGTGTTTATGGGTAAATTTGCTTGAATTAAGCAAAAAAATCTTGAATTAAGTCAAGTCAAGGTACCACTATTTAAAATTTGCCTTTACTTCGAATGGATCATATTTTATTGGCTTATAACGTGGAAGTCATATGTGGACTTTTATCTGGGTCTGACCGTTGACCTTGAGTGACGGTGAAGGGTCAAAGTTAACGTCACCAACATCTACATTTCAACAATCTTCTCTGAAACTACTGGTCAGATTTTTTTTTTTTTTTTTTTATGTAGCTTCCTTGAGACAATGTCGACCAAGTTTGTTCACAGTTTTGAGAAATTTTCCTTTTTGAATTTTTGAACTATTTTAAATTTGCCTTTACTCAAAATGGGCCATATTTTGATGGTTTGTAACATGGAAATGGTTAGAGATATCAATATAGTTACTATTGAGGACTGATGGGAAGTGATATATGGACTTTCATTTGAGTCTATGACCTGTGACCTTGAGTGACAGTGAAGGGTCAAAGTCAAGGTCACCAATGTCTACATTTCGATAATCTTATACTCGTCAGACTAATTATTATACATTTTTTTTTGTAGCTCTTTTGGGACAATGTCTACAAAGTTTGCTCACAGTTTTGAGAATTTTTTTTTTTTTTTTTTAAATGAATTTTTGAAATATTAAAATTTTGCCTTTACTTATAATGGACCATATTTTGATGGCTTATAACATGGATATGGTTAGAGATATCAATATAGTTACTATTGAGGTTTTGCACGTACGTCACATGATCACGTGGTTTTCTGTTTACGATGCCATATTGGTAGGCAAGCTTTCCTTGGATCATCCAACGTGTTAAACGATGGACCTGCTAAACTCCTGTGTGCTGTTTATTCCTTAGCTTTCACCAATTATAAGTTCTGCATACAGACCGCTGGGTTCCACTGGTGTCAGCGGTGGTTCTGTTCTGCTGACCGCTGTTTATAGTTATTACTGCAGTTAGCTTAGCTTCTCAGTATAGTTAGCCTGCGTGCTTGTTGCGCTTAGCGGCGTAGAAAAAAAGAATAGTCATCATGTGGTACGGTGATGCAGACCCCTTTAAACCTACCAGGAGGGCTTCCCCTGGACTATCACCTACAGACACAGTGGTTGAGGATCTACCTGCTCCCTTTGAGTTTCCTCAGCTGGGTGAGGCAGATGGAAGTGGGTGGAGCAACGACGGGTGACACCGCTGAGTTCAGCTGGATGCTGGTGAGAATACTGCCCACCCATCTGTGACAGTCTGCTTTTCTACTATGGGACAGCCTTCCCGATGCGGTCAAGTCAAATTATGCGGCCGTGAAAGAGAAGATTGGATCGGCTTTTGGCCAGTGTTACGCCCCGGCCTAGGGGTTTACCGGAGCGAACATGATATGCTCACTTTGGTCCCCTCCCAGCTCCCAAGCACACACGTCAGTCGAAAAACTAAAGTTCACGATATTTATTTTAATGAAGTAAAGAAGGGTTAGGGGAGGACACGGCTAAAACAACAAAATATCTTCTTTACTGTTCAAAACTAAATTTCCTAATCCAAAATAAATTCAAGAAATAAAATACAGAAAACTTACCTAAACTCCCTAACCAAAAACAGGAGAAAAGGTGAAAATAAAAGAGCCGACCTCCCCTACCACAAAAAGGGTCAAATTTACAAAAATACTATTTACAACTATATACAAACGAAGTATCACACGAACACACAACGACTGACAATCACACAGGAACACACGGTTGGGAGCTGGCAGGAGGCCAGAGAGAGAGCCAACGGCTGGATCCAGGGCCATTTAAAGGGGCCGGGCAATCACACTCAACCAATCAGCTTCCTGCAACACAAACAGACACAAAAAGGGCACAGCGCCCCTACAGGACGGGGGAGAACACACACACTAAACAGAACACACATACGTATAAACACAAATAGCTAAATTATGACCCAGGGTCATAACACCAGGGACAGTTAATGGACCGTTTTAGAGCTAACGTATCGGCTCGTTCACCAGTTCCGGGGCAGAGCCTGAACGTGTAGGCAGCTGATGGGAGCCGGCTGGAGCTGGTACTCGTGTTTTTACCTCCGAGTTGTGCGCGCATCACTGTTGTTAGGAAACACTGAAACTCATCTATGGTGCCTTTATCACAAGTAGACATACTCGCAAACAACAAAACACGCAAACACGAGTCCAAAGAAAAACACGATAAAAGGCAACAGTTCTGACTTTCTGGATCCAGATAGCGTACCTACCAATATGGCGGTGTAAACAACAATCACATGACCAGTGACATCAGCTGCAAGTCCTCAAATGAGCACTGATAGGAAGTCATATATGGAATTTTACTGGAGGATAACACAACAAATTAAATGAAAGTACCACCCACTTCTATTGGAAGACTGACCACAGGACTGTAACATAGCACCAGAACCTGAGAACCTCACAAATTCAACTTCTTATTGATTCTTGATAGAACATGCCAGTGAGCTACAGGGTCATTGGTCCTTTTTTTTTTTTTTTTTTTACTTGTTGCATGTTTTTTCACATCATTTACATCTCATAGTGTTTTTAACATTGTGATTTATGAACTAAATTTGAGTCACTGATGCTTGGAAATGTGAGAATGATTTTCTATTCTCTTCTTCTGTTCTGGTGGTCAAAGACAGAGCCTTTTTCCTTCCGTACAGTTCATAGGATGCCCATCTGATTGATTGTAAATAAAGCTGAATCCAGAGCCACCGGGTGTTGGAAAAAGTGCAGCGAATGTGTCAGCTGGAAGGTTTGATCTCCTCAGTGTTTTAACATATCTGAGCTGCTTCAGCTTCAGATCCATCTGCTTCCTAGTCCTGCAGGTCAGTCGAGAGGATCAAACCAAACCAGAGCCTAAAACATTCACAGCTTTTTCACCCCCCCCCCCCCCCCCCCCCCCCAAAAAAATAAAAAAACACAAAGGAGAAAGTGACAGCAAGAAGGAGAAAGGAGTGGATAAAAGATAGAGAAGGAGAGCCGAGTGAGAGACAGGAGAGTAATAAAGAAAAATCAGAAGCCCCGTCGAGAGGCCGGGAAATGAGAGAGAGATGGAGACATGAGTGATGAAGAGGAGGAAGAGAGAAGCAGCAACGGCGGAGAGATGAAAGACAGCGACCGAGAGAGGCTGAAGTGAATGTTTTCAGAAATGAAATAAATGCAAACCCCTAATTTCAGGATTTTTCCACTGTAATTAAAAATCATCTGAGCTGCATGAATAAACTATATTTAATGGTAGTCTGACAGATCATGGCTCAGACAGACAGTACTATCTGAATCGTGACATCTTTCATGCATAAGGATAGCTCATTATTTGCTTATGTACACTATATATCAACCCTTGGAAAAAAAAGAAAGAAAGAAATATAAACATCTTGCTGTTGATTGGGTCGTATATACTTACATTAATGAGTAGCTATTTTCATGCTCGCAGTAGCCTTTCATTTATCAATTTACTGTAGATATTTAAGTACAGAAACCATCTCATGACAGTGTTCATGTGTGATTCATTCCTGTCATATCTCATCAATGCCTGGTATATAATAACAGCTTGGATCATATTATTTCTTGTATACGTGAAAGAATCATGGTGTTGCAGTGGAGAATAGCCACACCACAGGGGGTTATGAGTATATTAATTGAAAAGTTTATCATCCAACTTTATGAAATTTCCTTAGAATCAGAGTCAGATGTCAGTGTTCAGCCTTTAGCTTAACCCTGTAAAGCCTGAAACATTAAATTATTAAATTATTGACAGAAAATTCCAGTTCTTTGAAAACTGGAGCCTTTATTGGTCCTTCTGAACAACCAAAAAAAAAAAAAAAAAATTGAAATAGCAATTTCCATGTATGAGTTTCAATTTTGTATCATATTTGATACATCCGGTCTCAATGCTCAAATATTATTTTTGAACAAACAAAAACATAATATAACAGAAACATGTGTCGTCGTCCCCCCCCCCCAATAAAGATGTCTAGGACTAGGAGAGGGAGGGAGTATCACAGACAAAAAGGTTCTGAATAAAGTGGATTTATTTACAAGCTGTTTTTTTTCTTCAACAATTATTAGTATTAGTATTTACAAAAAAACAAAATAATCAAGGTGAGTAAGTTGGACACAAAAGGTGGTACCAGAATAAACCAAAGAATTTAGCCAACTAAAACCAAGCTGACTGGTGACCCCTATACTAACAAAAGAAATTGGTGCGACAAAATAAAACTAACTCCTCACTAGTCCAAAAATAAAAATACAGTGACAGCACCAACTTACTAACCTAGTGTGTATAAAGTAAAACAGTGCTAAGTGCAGTGTAAGAGGTACCCCATCTTAACTAATCCAACTCAACTCACCAACAGTTGAACAAAAGCTGAATACAAAGCTCAAAATGGCTCTAACAAACAAACAGCATGAGCAGCAGCCTCAGCCACAGAGATAGGGGTGGATTTATACGCTGTGGCCGGCCAGGATTCATTGTATCAGTCTGTCGTGGTAAAGAAGGAGTGGAGCCGAAAGGCGAAGCTCTCGATTTAGTGGTTACTCTGTGTTCCTATACTCTCACCTATGGTCATGAGCTTTGGGTGACTGACTGAAAGGACAAGATCCCGGACACAAGCAGTCCAAATGAGTTTCCTCTGTAGGGTGGCTGGGCTCACCCTTAGGGATAGGGTGAGGAGCTCAGTCACCAGGGAGGAGCTCGGAGTAGAGGTGGCTCGGGATTTCAGATGCCTCCTGGACGCCTCGCCTCCCTGGGGAGGTGTTCAGGCATGTCCCACCAGGAGGAGGCCGAGGGGAAGACCTAGGACAAGCTGGAGAGACTATTGCGGTGTTTGCACTGTGTGGTACCAGCTCGACTCGACCTTTTTGTGTTTCCATTACGAAAAAGGACCTAGAATCTAGTACCCGGTACTAGCTTTTTGGTATTACCTCCACCAAGGTTCCCAGACTGGAGACCAGATACTAAAACGTGACGAGTAAGCACTGCAGACCACTGACTGGTCAGAGAGTTTTCTCTGTGACCCACCGTTTTACAAAAAACAGATGTGGAAGTGGACAGTAAATATAGCGGTACGTTAATCCATATGATGACAGCCCACAAAACTACACCATGGTCAGAGGAGATTTAGTCTTTGGTGGCCGATGTAAAAATTCAGCATGAGCTTGATGAGACAATATACAACGAACAAGTTTATCAGCAACTCTCTGAGCAGACGACACGGAAGTAAGGCCCCGCATCGCTATGACGTCCAGGTGCTGTAAAGTCGGTAGTATCCTGTAATGGAAACAGTCTCCAGGAATAGGACCTGGTACCCGAGTCGAGTCGAGTCAAGCCGGTTCCATGTAGTGGAAACACGGCATATATCTCTCGGCTGGCCTTGGAACGCCTCGGAGTTCCCCCGGAAGAACTAGAGGAAGTGTCTGGGGAGAGGGAAGTCTGGGCATCCCTACTCGGACCCGGCCCTGGATTAGCAGAAGAAAATGGATGGATGGATGGATGGATGGTTTTTCAAGAACAAAAGTATCACACTGATCATGTAGAGGGCTTCAAAACTCATGTATCACATATGATACTTTTGGCATAATAGGGTTAACCTCTCCTTCCAAGCTAGGAATGAGCCATGTCCCCCGTTTTCTATTGGATACAATTTTCATTTTGGATTACAATTTTCAATCAGTTCTATTCTTTATTTATACAGAGCAGTAAAAGGAAACTCAGATTATTTTAAGGATCTGGATCAATGTAATAGTGGTAGTGTAGGTATGTTTATTGTGCTTAACATGTTTCCATAATATTACATCCACAAGGAGTTTATTTAGCCTTGCTTGTTCCCTAGCCTCATATCTGTTTGTGTTGACCATCCAACTTTTAACTGAATACCAGTTTCTATTTGAGGAAATACAGCACTTTGTCCTTGTAAGCTTTGCATACAGCAAAAAACACCACCGCGTCTTTTATTCCTCTTAAAAATGCACACTAGCCCAGAAGACTTTATTAGTTACTTTGTGCTTTAGTGAGATTCTCCTGAGGGATCATGGGTACAACACAAAGCATTTGAAGGTCACATTTTCCGATAATCTGACGGACATTACTGTACATCGGAAAATCAGGGCTATCACTTCACTAAAGTCATCGTTTACATGGATTAATTTAATTCTGACCTACATCCATCCACTATACTGTGCTTACTCCCTTACGAGGGATACGGCTGTAGGACATTTAGGTTACGTCCTCAGTATTTATAGCAGCTGGAGACAAGTTTTTAGTGCATAAGTAAAAAAAAAAAAAAGCTTCATAGTGGGGCTTTATTTCACTGATTCCAGAGTTTTTTTAGACTCAGCACTGTAGACAAATAACTTTTAGGCTTATACAGGAAATTTAGGGAGAACAAAATAAAGACTGCAGTGTGTGTTATACTAATAGTATTACAGAAGCAGAAATGCACCACCTTTGGGCACTGCTGAAATTCTGAAACAAAGAAATTGGACCAGTTATAAATATATACATCATAATTAACTGGGTGGCTGCAAAGAAATATTTCAGCATGGTATTTATTGCCTATTAATGAGTATAGTCTTCATTATAGTTAGAAATACTGCTTTAACCCATCAAGACCCAGTGCTACTTTGGTGGCAGTTTTTCTCTATATTTAGCTTTTCTTCAATAATTTATCACCATTTATCATTATTATTATTATTATTATTATTATTATTATTATTATTATTATTATATTATCCTCTGTGTTTTGCAGTTTTTCAGTGGAAATCAGGTGTTTTCCTATATTTAACTCACTGATCATGTAGATGTTTATAAAAGCTCAGTTTAACCCATAAAGACCCAAACACCCACTGGTGACCGAAATCATTCACCAATATAAAAAAGTTATTAACTATTCCTCCATTAATCCTATCAATACATGTAAATAATTGGTGTAAAATACAGCTATTCGTCTTTTCATGGTCATCAGATATGACCCATTTGGGTGTTCAGAGGCTTCTAGTTACCGTGGAAACACCGTCATCTTCTACAACATTGATTCACCAGTAAAACCCATGGAGTTGGATTAATGACAGTGGATGGACACACTTATTTTATATTCAGTTAATGATGTATTTTGCAGCAAAAAACAATATTTCTCTTAAGTTTTCTTTATTTTTGATATTATAATCTTCAACTTTTCTCTGAGCTTTTATGAACATCTACATGATCAGTGAATTAAATATAGGAAAATACCAGATTTTCACTGAAAAAAAAAGAAATACAGAAGATAATATTACAGTAAATGGTGATAAACCACTTAAGGGTGGTTAAATATAGAGAAAAATTCATTTGGGAACTGCCAAAACAGTCGCACTGGGTCTTTTTGGGTTAAAGTTGAGGATAATTATGAGAAAATACAAGAAAAAGTGACTTTTTCGGCAAATATTTCATTAACTGAACATTAAACAAGTGTCTCCATCCACTGTCATTGATCCAACTCCATGGGTTTTACTGGTGAATCAATATTGTAGAAGATGACTGTGTTTCCATGGTAACTACAGAGCCTCTGAACATCCAAATGAGTCATATCTGATGACCATGAAAAGATGAAAAACTGCACTTTACACCAATTATTTCAACATATTGATAGGATTAATACATCAAAAGGCATTAAATATTTTAGATCAGTGGATACTTTTTATCGCCAGTGGAGGTTTGGGTCTTTATGGGTTAACCTTTCTGTTGTGTAACCTGTTAAATGGGTTCAGTGAGTCACAAAGTGCATCTCTTGGGTGTTTTTGTTGTAGTAACACCTGCCCCGCTGACAATTTTGTGCATTTTTATTTCCAGCCCAATACAGTGCCCTCATTACAATATTCCCAAATATCCAAAAGAGATGTTATTTACGCTGAATTTCAGTGTTGCGAGTTCACACGGGAGAGCAAAATAAGCCAAACAAATGGCATATTTATACAGAGTACCTCCAGTCAGAGGAGATGAAAGCGATCCAGAAATGTCTGGGATGGTTCCCACTGCCGGCACAGCAGAGAAGATGAAAGGCTGACCCTCCACCGGTGCTGCAAAGTTGTTTCTGTAAATGGCTTGTGAAAGCGGGTGTGTGTGTTTATGGAATCGAGAACAGAGGCACATAAATATGCACTAAAAGCTTTTAATGGCATTGTAACCCTTTTAATTATATTAGGATGTGACAAAATTTACAAAATCAGCCACTAAAAATGTGATGTGTCCACAACAGATGCAGCTGCTCTGAGACTACAAGGAAAGCAATGCCTCCCCCAAAATTTAAGCAGAAAAAATAATGTGGGTATTTTCAGCAGATTTATGAATACGACATTTTTTTAATCTGTACTTATTAGCCTTTTTGATGTAATTTCTTGTAAAGTACGATGGTTCCAATGGATTTCTCATATTGAAGCAGGAAGGTGGGAGTGTTTGAAAAACGTCTAGTCAGTCATTGGACAAAATATGTCAAATAAGTCATTTCCTGGACTCAGACTCACTGAATGTATTCATTGAAAGAAAACTGCCAAAGAGTCTGGAAAAGAGTTTGTTTTGGTATTTGCTAATTAATCATTTCTTAGACCAGTGTTTCCCAACCAGTGTGCTGTGAGAAATCATCAGGTGTGCCGTGGAAGATGATCCAATTTCACCTGATTGGTACAGTAAGCGCTGCATGATATAGATCACAGGTGTCAAACATATGGCCCGGGGGCCAAATCTGGCCCGGCAAAGGGTCCAATCCAGCCCTCAGGATGAATTTGTGAAATGCAAAAATTACACTGAAGATATTAATCAATGGTGTCAAAATCATTTTAATTCAGGTTCCACGTACAGACACATACAGTCCAATTAGATTTCAAGAGGGTCAGAACCAGTAAAATATTATCAGAATAACCTGTAAATAATGACAACCCCAAATTGTCTCTTTTTTTTTTGTTGTTGTTGTTGTTGTAAAGAAGTAAAATTACATGAAAATGTTTACATTACCAGACTATACTTTTACAAAAAATGTAAATAACCTGAACAAATATGAACAAACGGAAATGTCTTAAGAAAAGTAAAAGCAATTTCACCAATATTCTGCCTGTTACTAAATGTTTTGTGTGATTGGAATGCACATGTGTAAATAATAAACTGATAAACCGAGGCAGAATATTGTTAAAATTGCAATTGTTTTTCTTAAGACAATTCAAGTTGTTCATGTTTTTGAGATTTTTAAGGAAACTTTGTAGATGTAAACCTGATCATAATATGATTTTATTTTTTTCACTGTTATTATTTTACTGGTCCGGCCCACTGGAGATCAAATTGGGCTGAATGTGGAACTGGAACTGAATTAAAATGAGTTTGACAGCCCTGATATAGATACATATGATTGCACGCACCAATGATCCACTCTGCAACAACAGTTTCCCTTTGCAAAGTAAAAGTGAAAGTGAACGCTTAACATGAATGCTGTGTATTCTGTTTATAAAGCCCCCCTCACTAGTGATGCGCAGATCAGCGGGTTACCCACAGGACCCACGGATCGGCTTGGGGCGGGGGGGAGGCCTCAATTATACTGACTTCAATCCGTAAGCTGGGGGTTCCATCTGTGGGGTCACTGATGCACCCCTCTCAGCTTTCCCATTCCAAACGCCCTGCACCCCCAGTGTGGTCATGCTCAGGGTGCGTTTTGATGAATAAACAGATGGGTTTTTTTTTTTTTTTTTTTTTTTGTTGGAGCAAGGGGGGGCAGCAGTTCTATACATGGGGGTTCATAACTAACGTAACTAACACTGGCATGAAATGAAAGTGAAACTTTACATACTTTCAACATCCAACTCCTGGGTTCTTTTCTTCTGTTATACAGCAGATCTTACATGAAATTTTCCCAACTTCTAACCTGTATCCACTACCCCCCCCCAAAAATGCTGGGGCCGATGAATTTGTCACATTTACCCCCCTTTTACGGCACCCCAGTGTATGGGGACGTTTGCGAATTCTGAGACTGCCGACATTTCGGTTCACGTGAACATCAGTGCCAGTAATGTAGGATATAGGTGGAAGAAAACTGTCACAACCTGCCTGTTATTTACTTTGGTTGGATGCCCCCCCCCCCCCCCCCTCCGAGGATGAAATTCCTTGAGCAGAAGTAAGGCTGTAACCCCCCCCCCCCATCCCACCAGGAGTGGCAGTGTCCGGTAACTGCTGCCAAAGGACTTCCCATTCAGCTGTGAGACATATCTTATGTTAAATGGAAGTTGAATGTGTGACTTTGAATAAGATGTCAGATGACCATCATACATCAAACATCATGAACCAAAATGGAAAAGAAGAAATTAAATATTATAAGTTGTTTTGATAACCTGAGTTTTTATATTCTGATTTATATTTTGTATCTGTATTTTGTATTTTTATTTTATGTGAACTGAGTGAAAGGTTTGTGTGTGCTGAACTTGGAGAAAAGATCAGATTCTACAAAAAAGATTGTATTTTGCAGCTTTGGAAAGTTTCTGTGGTTAAGTGATGCTAGCCTAATTGCACAGGTGTTAAACCAGATGTACTTTCTGAAACTCTTTGTGGTTAAACTATGCAGTATAAACTGGATTGTTGGAGCACATGTCAAACCAAGGTTTGATTGACAGGCGTCCAACACGCTTGTTAAACTCAGAGAGACAAAGGGAAGAGACGAGTAGTGGAGTAGTGTGTTTGATGCTAGACTAGTTGATAACTGACTTCTTTCTTTTTTGTAACTTTTTCTATTTTTGCCTGAAGCAATAAATCAAGCTTTGTTTTAACTTTTTAAAACTTTAACCCTTCTTTTTGGGGAATTCTTCATTTCTTCTGGTTTGGTCCTTCCTTCTGAAACACAACTGGTGAGTTAATAATATAAAAAAAAGCGACCCCCCTCTGGTAACAGTCAAAGTGGAGTAGTCCAGAGCCACCGTTGGTCAAAAAATCTCTAGAACACGCAGCTTTTTGTCCAGATAACTGGAGATTTATAGCACGCAGTGGTTTAGAGATAAAGAGAAACTGGGACAGTACTTCATTAACCAAAATTAATTGTGGTTTTTGAGACTTACTGTTTGCTGTGTGTTTTTACACAGCTATTTCAGATCTGTTCCCTTTCTCCACTACCTATGTGAGGTGGGCTTTTCAAGCATGACTGGTATAAAGATGAAAAAAAAGAGAGACTCAGAGCTTTTGAGGATCTTTGTGTGTGTCTGTCTTCAATTCATGCACGAATATCAGCTTTGTGTTCAACTAAACAGACCCAGGTTTCCCACTGAGTAAGTAAATTGAGACTAGATTTGCATTGTATTTCAATAAATATACTTTTGTGATATTTTTGTTTGGTGGTGTGCCTTGTGATTTTTCTAATGTAAAATATGTGGAGCTGCTCAAAATGGTTGGAAAACAATGTTTTAGAGAAGGAAAGGACGGTGGAATTAACATACAAATCATAAGTTTGTGGTTTGGAAAATTGTTGCTTCTGCTTCCCCTATTCTAAAGACCACTACACTGCAAAAAAGGGGTGTCCAAAAACAAAATAAAAACATGAAATCTGACTCAAAACAAGTGAAATATCTGTCCATGCAGCAAGACAATTTCACTTGACAAAATTTCTTGAATTAAGATTGTTTATACATCTGTAGATTTACTTATTTCTAGATTTAACACTTAAAATAAGTCATTAATAATCCGTCATCATTCAGTCATGCAGTTTGTTTTAATAATCCCATGTGCTGTTTCTTTCCTTTGTTAGAATAACTGACACTTTTGTGAGTCTTTAGGCGTTGCCAACCTTTAAATGTCATTTGTAAATGCTTTATATGTCACAGATAGTTCACACTTTAGATGAGCTCACACCATAGACTGAATTAATGAGTAGTAAGTGCTTTAGAACTACCTGAAATCATGAATTTCTGTATTAATAACTGTTTATAGGACATCTATTGAACAATAAATGTGTGATTTAGTATAAAATACCCAGTAACATATTCACTAACCATTAGTCCATGTGTGAATAGTGTATGTGTGAGCAGAAATGCACATCAGAACTGGTTTGTAAGTGATGCAATACTAAATGTTTAAATGCTGAATCCATAATTTATAAAGTATGAAAATACAATCATTAAGCACATTGTAGATGAGCTTATTAATGATGAGTAAAACATTTATAACTGTGTTTATAAACCATATATTAATGAGTATTCATGTCAGAAATATGCTTTATAAATGATGAATTCAGGGTTTGTTAATGCTGAACTAATGCTTCATAGTGTGGACTGATTATAAAGTGTTACTGATAAATTATCTAACACTTCTAAATCTAAGTTGTTGGGTTTCTTTTAGTCTGGATAAGAACAAAATATTATGCAGTGCAGCCATCACTGGTCCACAATCATTTGTCTGGACAGAGAATGCATGCTGATATAAAGGGTAGATGCACAAAGAATAAACTGGGAAGAGAATACAATCAGATCAGTGAGACCATGTTTGGATTTAGACGTATTCACACTCATTTTGATCAGATCTGAAGCAGCTGTAAATACAATCCTTACATAAGCAGAACCGCATTTTGAAGACAGAAAGAAAAAAAAAAAAAATCCTCGACTTCTTTCTAAGCTATGGATGGTAATCAGATATGATGCGGCTGTGTTCAGAGATATGAAACCTGTTGTGAATGAAAAAGTGAACATCAGACAGTCTGTAGATTCAAACACAGATCTGACAGAAGAACAGGACTGTGTCGACACGGTTACGTCAGATTAGACTGGAAGCATGACTCAGTACAATCCCCACGTTAAAATAACAAACTAAAGAAACTGAAATAAATAAATAAGCACATGCTGGTATCTTATGACATTATTAGTTAGTTTAGTTTTATTTCAAGCACATAGAATCATCAGATTAAGAACCATACAACATGGTCAAACAATGTTTCTGTGCCGAAAAGGAGTGGGAAGAAGACTTCACCCCCTTTTTACAAACTAGTAATTAAATTAATTCCGCTTCCTTTGCTTTGTTAACACTTATATATATATATATATATATATATATATATATATATATATATATATATATATATATATATATATATATATATATTTTTTTTTTTTTTTTTTTTTTTTTTTTTTTTTTACAATAACACAAAGCATCCATACAAAGCATACACATACACTTTTTTAGTCACCTCACACAATCAGATTTACATAATCAACCTTTTTTTTTTTAATATAATCTATAATATTTATATGCACTTTAAATATTTACTACAATTACAATTATTAATAAATATGATATCTCCTTATTATAGTTTATAGCTCAGTAGGTTATTGAACTGTATGAAAGTCAAAATACTGCTTGATTTTTTTTTTTTTTTTTTTTTTCGGTGCAAACGGTACAGGACTTTATGTATTTTACTCTTTTTCTTTTATTTATTTATTTCGAACATGCAAAGAAAAAAACAAAAAATAAAAATAAAACAAAATAAAACATTTAAATGGACAGAATCTATCTCCAAGCACATACAAGTCTGAATTTTGCATGGTAGAAAAGGAGTAGGAAGAAGTATAAACTTTTTTTTTTTATTATTATTGTGTTTTTACTGTGTTTTAGTGTTTGTTCATTGTGAATCCTTGTGTAACTGCTGCAAAACAAACCGCTTGTCAAGGGACAAATAGTAAAGTTGAAGCTGAATACATACATACAGGTGTGAAAGTAATTATTTACTTCTATTTCCTGCAGATTTGTACATATGCAGATCTTGTTTTTTTTCTGCTTTATTAGTGTATTTTATTTATTGCTTTTATCTCTTCACACTTGCATTCCTTTTTGTTTTTTTGTTTTTTTGCTAATATTTTTAAGAGTGTTTTTAAATGAAACTGAGCTATTTTGACCAAATAATTTCTGTTGTGGATCAATAAAGTTTGTGTAATTCTAAGTCTTTTTCATAAATATATACATTTATAACAGCAGCACACATTTACAGTCAAATATTAGGAACAATTTGTGCCTGTTCAATTTCTTTCAACTCATAAATCAACAGACTAGCATTACCTTTTTATATTGAATGTGGTTACAAACATAGTCATGAAAATGATGCAAATGTATTATGACACAAGCTAATGATTCTGGAAAAAAAGTGAGATGGTGATTCCGCCTTTTTGCCACCATTGACCGATTTCCACAGCCAAGCCAAACAAGTAACAGAGGTGAGACAGGCTGCACTTTTACACAGTGGACCTGCATTCTGGAGTCAAAGGGGCGGTGACACAGTGCAGTGTATAGTGTGACGTATAACTTGTGCGTCAGAAATATCCCGAGCATAGCGGTGTTGCTAACCTCTCTAGCCCTTTCATGCATGAATTATGAGAACCTTAATCAAGATTTTTTTCCTGAGTATTTTTATTCCTCTTTAGGCATGAAAAAAACAGTGCGATTAAATTTTTTTTTATGAATCTATTTTTCACAGAGTTACAAAAATGTCCACTCAGCTGGACGGCATACGTTAAATTTTTGAAGTGAAGACATATATTTAAAACCCATCATCATAAAGTGATAAACTGTGTGAAAACTATGAAATAAAAACATTTTTAATGCAGCTCATCTCATGTTTTCACACATTTTATCGTATTCTAATACTAGTTATGGAGATAACACGCAAAAATAAATAAATAAATAAATAACTTTTTGTTTGAGAAAATTAGCAGTTGATTTCCACTCAAACATGTCAGTGCAGATCAGGTTTATCAAGAACAGCAAAGTCACAGTAATGGTCTGAATGTCAGTGTAGATGATGCATGAGCGTCCGCTGTGTTGTTGATATCCTCCTGAGACCCAGGAAAGTGAAAATCTTTAGCTTTTTTACATTAAACAGTCATCTTGATTGGAAACTGCATAATGCAACAGTTTTTTTCAGATACATTTTAAAAATTATTTTTGTTTACTTATTTTTTAATGGAATGTCCTTTGCAATGAACAGCTTTTTTTTTTTTTTTTTTTTTTTTATTAAAACTGTCAAACTTTAGTCCCCTACAGAGGACAAAAATGCATTGCTGGGTCTCAGGAGGACATGGAATTAAAAAACCAAACCCATGAATATACAAGAGAACAGTTAGAGAATAGGTGTCCACTGTAGTGACCAGTATGCATGGAAGAGCTAGAGTCGGCCCATCTTTCATTGTTTCACAAATGTTAGCATGGATAGAGTCCTCCGCCTGAAGTGACAACAGCTCACAGATCTTGGCGTCTCACCAGTTTGACATCTTTCTGGTCGCATTGATTTGTTTGTTTACTGTACACGGCCAATGCTCCTTTTTAAATCCCCCCGGTGCAGGGCTCTGTTACTACCAAGGTTATTATCGTTAACGAAAACTAACGAAATGACGAAAACTAGAACTGAAAAAACATTTTTGTTAACTGAAATAAATAAAATCTATAATTAAAAGAAAAAAATGACAACTAACTGAAACTGTATTGTGTGTTTACAAAACTAACTAAAATGTATAAAAATTATGGATAAAATTCCCTTCGTTTTCATCTTTGCCAGCATCAGATTGATACGAAAGCGATTTATTTCGCTCTAGCAATTTTAGCTAGCGGCATCATATGGTACTTCACGGTCCATCACTTGTCATCACTTGTGGTTTCCAGTCGTCTTCTCGTCCGAACTCTAGCTGGAAACATGTAGACTAAAGTTGGCAGAAAGCAGCAGAGTCCTGGATGGGATTTATTTGAATATGATGGTGAAGAAGAGAAAAGATATGACAAAACTAAAATCAACACTAAAACTAAACTAAAACTAAGCATTTAGAAAAAAACAAAAATTAATAAAAACTAGCAAACTTGCTCTAAAAATGAATTAAAACGAACTGAATTAGAGAAAAAAAGTCAAAATTAAATAAAACTAAACTAATGAAAAATCCAAAACTATTAGAATCTTGGTTACTCCCTCCAGAGGTGTGACAGAGGTGGGACTAAATGATCCACCATTTCATTTACACAGATGTCGTTCCGGACTAAAGGCAAAATATTCCTGGAACAGAAGTGCTGTTTAAAAGGAGGTATTGTCGTGCAAGTTTTATGGGAGCTGCCAATCTGAAACAAATTCCTCATATCCCTCACAAAAAAAAAAAAAAAATGCATGAAAATACCAGTGATATGTCAATATCAGCACAAGTGTCACCACCTCACCCTGTTATAATGTAGTGAGACGTATTTTAAAAGTTGGATAAATTTTTCTCTCTTCTGTAATATTTATTTTGGCTTGCATGTGTTTCATTGACATCATATTTTACTGCAAAACACCTATGGCTTGTTTAGAACAGATGCTTCACTAGGAAATATGAGATAAGGTAAAAAGAAAATCTATTTCTAGGCCTGAAATAAAATCTATGATCCAAGGATAAACTTTGCTGAGTCATAAAGAGTGACTTGACTAAAACACAGAACTATTTCTTTGACTGATAGCGCTGGTCTACAAGTAAAATGCTTGCAGAATAAAAAGTTAATTTTTCTGTATTCTTGACTCAAAGTCAAAAGTGCTGGTTGGTTGTAATTTCTACGATACAGTCTTGGGCCAAAATGTGAAATTCTGCGAATAATGAGAGAATAGGTTTTATTCAAAAGGAATGTTTGTCAGAGCTACCAGATCGACCTCAAAGTGGTTTCTGCACATTATAATACATTCGCTTTTCAGGTTCTTTCTAGTCTGAAGCAGATATTTTCTAAGAAACTGTAGAACAGTGTAGTTGTTGTTAGTCAGGACTAGAAATCAGTCCTTCCACATCTTCCACATTCCTATAGCTGAGTATCTATTCAAGGTGGATATTTCCTTAGACACTTTCCAATAATTACACTGCAAAAACGAAATATTACCAAGTGTATTTTTCTCATTTCTAGTCAAAATATCTCATCACACCTAAAATAAGACATAATCACCTAAAGCAGGAGTGTCAAACATGTGGCCCGGGGGCCAAAGGGGGCCAAAGGGGGCCAAAGGGGGCCAAAGGGGGCCAAAGGGGGCCAAAGGGTCCAGTCTGGCCCGCGGGATGAATTTACAAAGTGCAAAAATTACACTTCAGATATTAACAATCAAGGATGTCGAAGTCGTTTTTGTTCAGGTTCCATATACAGACCAATGTGATCTCAACTAAAATAATAGCATGATTACCTGTAAATAAGTACTCCATATTTTCTTAGTTTAATGTCAAAAACATAATATTACATTACATCTATAAATAAATAATGACAACTCCAAATTTTTCTCTGTTTTAGTGTAAAAACTTACATTAAATAATGAAAATATTAACATTTACAAACTATCCTTTAACAATAAAATGCTAAAAACCTGACATTTTGAAAGTGAAATTTTAACACTATTCTTCCTGTTATTAAATATTTTGTGCCTTTTGTAGATCCAATCTGTAATACGCATGTATAAATGGTAAGTTGAGAGGTGTAATATTGTTAAAATTGCACTTATTTTTCTCAAGAAATTTCTGTTTTTTCAGGTTATTCACATCATTTTTGTTTGGATAGTTTGGAAATGTACATTTTTTCTTACAATTTAATTTTGATTGCACTAAAACAAAGAGAAAAATCTGGAGTCGTCATTATTTACAGGTTATTATGCTACTGTTTTACTGGTCCGGCCCACTTGAGATCAGTTTGGGCTGAATGTGGAACTGAACTAAAATGAGTTTGACGCCCCTGACCTAAAGTGTAACTTTTCATTGAGATATAAGAATGTATTTTTAGACATTAGACCTTGAAAATCTTGTTTCAAGAATACTTACCAAGATAATTTGCACTTGTTCTATTGGTAGATTTTTATTTTTTCTCAATTCAAGATTTTTTGCTCAGTTCACTTAGTACAGGGCTGTCAAACTCATTTTAGTTCAGTTCCACATTCAGCTAAATTTGATCTGAAGTGGGCTGATCCAGTAAAATAATAACAGAATGATATATAAATAACGTCAACTCCAAACTTTTCTCTATGTTTTAGAGCAAAAACAGTTACTTTACATCATGAAAAAGTTTACATCTACAAACTATCCTTTCAAAAGATGTGAATAACATGAACAAACTGAAAAAATAAGTGGAATTTTAACAATATTCTGCCTCAGTTTATCATTTACACATGTACTTTTTTATTTTTATTTTTATTTTTTTCTATTTATATGCTCCCACTTGGTGAGATTTTTAAACGCCACAACATTTCCTTTCATTGCTACGTGGACGACACACAGATATACCTGCCCCTGGGACCGGATGACCCCAGAAGCCTAGCTGCTGTGTCTGACTGCCTCAGTGATGTAAACCGTTGGATGGCCCAGAACTTCCTTCAACTAAACAGCTCCAAATCAGAAGTCATACTGTTCGGTCCACTAAATTCCACCATTGCAATAAAAAATAGCCTCGGTCCCCTCTCCTCAAACATTACTCCCACCGCAAGAAATCTCGGGGTAATATTTGACTCAGTCCTCTCCTTCCAAGTACACATAAATGAAGTTATCCAATCCTGTTTTCTCCAGCTACGAACTATTTCCAAAATCAAACCAATAGTCCCACACCACGACCTGGAAACAGTCATCCACTCATTCATATTCAGCAGACTTGACGACTGTAATTCTCTTCTGTCCGGCATCAGCCAAACATCACTGTCCCGCCTCCAACTGGTCCAGAACGCAGCAGCTAGGCTTCTGACTGGTTTGAACAGACAACTTCATATCACTCCTATCCTCGCATCCCTCCACTGGCTCCCTGTATGTTTTAGAATTGATTTTAAGATTTTACTGATCACTTTTAAAGCTCAAATGGGCCTGGCCCCAAGTTACATAGAAGAAATGCTAGTTGACTACGAGCCAGCACGCAGCCTTAGATCCTCGGGGGGGCAGAGGGCTCCTGGCTGTTCCAAAGTCCAGGCTGAAATCAAAAGGTGAGCGGGCATTTTCCATCAGGGCCCCTCGACTTTGGAACGGCCTGCCCGAGGAGATAAGGCTGAGGAATCAGTAACATCTTTTAAATCACTTCTTAAAACACATTTTTATAGACTTGCTTTTATATGATGTCTGTCCCCTTTTCAACCTTAATTTTTAAATTTGATTCTGTTTGATTATTAACTTGTTCATACATCTCTCTAATTGTGTTGCTTCTGTTTTAGTGTTTACTTGCTTCGTGTATCCTGCTGTTGTGCCCTCTGTCAAAGCACTTAATAACTTTAATTGTATAGCACCTTTGAAAACAAAGTTTACTATTATTATTATTATTATTATTATTATTATAACTTACAGATCACAGTGGATCTACACAAATACACAAAACATTTAATAACAGGCAGAATCTTGTTAAAATTGTACTTTCTTCTCTAAAGACATTTCAGGTTATTTGCATTTTTTGCAAAATTATACTTTGTTTTAGTGTAAATACATGAAAACAGGGCCAGATTAACACGTCATTGTACCCTGGGCAACAATATTCAAGGGCCCCATCATCACAACCCCAGAATCCCTATAATCTGGCAAAATACAGAATAAATTCCAGGAATATATGTAAATATACCCCATACTTCAATATCTAACTATTATCAGATGCATTTTGATGTACAAATGTGTAAATGCTCGTAGAACTATAAGTGCACCACTATAGCCTCTTGTCAAGGCCACTCACTTGCATATGATGATATGAAAACAAAACACATTAGCATCAGTATAATCTAAAATTGATCCACTACATTAGAAAGAGAGGGAAGTGTCCTCTATTTTCACAAAAAATAAATAAGAAACCATTTCCAAAGTATCCAGTATTTATTTAAGAACACTTTTTGCGGACAGTTTCATTTATAAGCAAAAGATAACCAGACATTTTTGTTATGCCCGAGCTACCCAGGGCCCTTCAGAGGTCGCGGGCCCTCGGGCAATTGCCCAGTTGCCCATATGGTTAATCCGGGCTTGCATGAAAATATTTACATTTACAAAGAGAAACATTTGGAGTTGTCATTATTTCTATGTTATTCTGATAGTATTTTATTGGTTCTGCCCATTTGAGATTGAATTGGTCTGAATGTGGAACCTGAACTAAAAGGATTGTTAATATTTTAGCTTAATTTTTGCATTTCACAAATTCATCCCAAGGGCCTCACTGGACCCTTTGGCGGGCTGGATTTGGTCCCCGGGCCGCATGTTTGACACCTGTGACTTAGTAAAAATAAAAATCTTACCGACAACAGACTGAGCAAAGCAAATATTGTCCTCTGCAGATGATGAGTATGGAATAACAAGCATGTGCAGAAAGGCGCCCAGATCAGTGGGTCTAAATGTGCCGTGCTGACCAGCGTTGTGTGCACCTCCAGGTGACCGGCTCACCTACCAACACCACCTTGACCACATGAACTCTCCCATCAGCACCGCCTCTGTTCCATTCTATTGTATCTTAGTGCTGAAGGTCCACCAGATATATGGGGTTGTGAGAAATAAAACACAATCAACACCGGGTTCAACTCCAACGTGACTCCTGTTTTTACTGTTTTACTTCTTCTCTCTCTTTTCATTTTTTACAACACCAACGTACTTTTCGGCAGTTCAACCGCAAGCCCCAAGGGACAAACTTATCAAAGCGAACGAGTATAGAACTGTGTGTGGGTTTCATTAACAAACATGCTAGCATTCTGCAAGCGAACAGCAAGTTTGCTTTAGTTCACAGGCATCAAACATGCGGCCCAGGGGCCAAATCCGGCCTGTAGGATGAATTTGTGAAATGCAAAAATTAGATGAACAGATTACATGAACAGATAGATATATAACATGTGGGGAAAAAGTCGAAAGTGAAAAATGCGTTCCAGCCATCGCAACTTTCCGGGCTTATTAAAAAAAACAAAAAAACAAAAACAAGGCAGTTCTGAAAAAGTTGCGAGATCGGTTTTTTTGAGAAGGGTTCACTCTATCTTTTGGTGCTATTTAGAAGTCAATATGACAAACGGTGTCAGACGAGTTAGTTTAGAAATTTTATTTTGAAAGGCATATTGCGAACTTCCTGTTGGAGATAGGTCATGGGTGTTTTATTTTTTTAATTTTAATTTTATTTTTTATTTTATTTTGAACATGCAAAGAAAAATAAGACAAAACAAAGCAAATCAAGACATAAACAAAATAACATTCAAATGGACAGAATCTGTCCTCAAGCACAAACAAGTCTGAATATTGCATGGTCGAAAAGAAGTAGGAAGAAGTATAAACTTATTTAATCCTACCCCTCTGTGTCAGTGTATCATTTGTAGTGCATCATCCATCAAACATTTTGGCATTGGTTTCATGTCTCTACGACATTCCTACTGGCCACTAGGGCTGTTGCCATTATTTTCACATAGGTGACGCTAGAGAGCACATTTTGGCACCTATGGGGTTTCACATTTTATCAAATTTTTCACCAGACCTGACATGTGTGCCAAATGTGGTGAGTTTTTGAGCATGTGTAGGGGGTCAAAATCCAGTTTAAAGTGGCATCGGGAAAAACATAATATAAAAATGAACAAAAAACAATAGGGCCTTGCTTCAAGGCAAGGCCTCTCACTGTGAGTGAGAGGGCCTCACGTTTCGGCTCGGTCCCTAAAAAGTCAAAAATAGTCCAAATCTGCTTTCTTCACCCTTGCTGACATTGTGCAGACCAGTGGTAAGAACAGCTGACCTGCGTCCTGACCTTTATCCTACACGCTGTAGGGCTTAAAATGACATCTAACGCTGAGATCTTTGTACATGATGCGTGTCCAGATTGGAGGGGTCACCGCCTGCCTCCGATGGGTCTGTACAGGGACTTATTCTGTTGATACCGCACCGAGGGGACCGCCTCAAAAACTGCCATATTGACCCCCTTCACTGGTCGACTCACTGTGAAGAACATAAGAATTGGAAATGGACCATCCGCCCTTGAAGACACAAACAGACCCACATTACAAGACCAGAGTTGGGAGTAACACATTACAAAAGTAATGCAGTACTGAAACAGATTACTCTGTGCTTTAACACAGTAGTGTAAGGCATTACTAATCAATTCTCAGTAATATTTTACTCGGTACATGTTCAGTAGTGCTTTCATTACAACACACTTTTCACCCATAATTTAACTGATCAAATGAAAAACGAAAATCAGCAAGACGGTGAGACCTTAAGTCACAGGTGTCAAACATGCGGCCCGGGGGCCAAAACCGGCCTGCCAAAGTTTCCAATCCGGCCTGTGGGATGAAGTTGCAAAGTGCAAGTTAGGGCATCAAGTTCAAAAATAATATCATAATAACCTATAAATAATGACAACACCTTTTTTTCTCTCATTGATTTTGTGCAAAAAACGTTAAATTCTGAAAATTTTTACATTAACAAACTATCCTTTAACAATAAAATGTGAATAAACTGAACAAATATGAACAACCTGAAATATCTAAAAAAATATTAAGGGCAATTTTAGCAATTTTCTGCCTGTTACTAAACGTTTAGTGTCTTTGTAGATCTGATCTGTAACGCATGTGTAGAAATGATAAGTCAAGGCAGAATATTGATAAAATTGTGCTTACATTTCTTAACAAATTTCTTTTTTTTTTCAGGTTATTCACATCCTTTTTGTTTGGATGATTTGTAAATGTAAATATTGGCATAATTGAATGTTATTTTTTGCACTAAAACAATTTGGGGTTGTCATTATTTATTGGCTGTCATGCTATTATTGTACTGGTCCAGCCCACTGCAGATTAAATTGGGCTGAATGTGGCCCCCAGAAGAAAAAGAGTTTGACAGCCCTGCCTTAAGGAATCAAAAACGTGTCAGTAAAGTTCTGTTTCCTGTTGGTGTTCATTCAATGGGTGAAGACGACAGAAGACAGTCCATTGTCCACATGGACGTATGCTCAGTACTAACCCTAACCCTGCTTTACAGAAGCTAGGTAGCATTAGCATGATCCCTGTGATCAGCAATGACAAGGTAAGCTAATGTTTCTATCACTAGTTAGAATTCATTATCAATTGCGGATGTATCCACCGGTGTCTTAAGCGCCACACCCCCTGTTTGAACATGTAAAATGCTGAAAAAATGCAAGCGTTCCTGCTGGGATTTGAACATCGTAGACCAGTGTTTTTCAACCTTGGGTTCGGGACCCCATGTGGGGTCACCTGGAATTCAAATTGGGTTGCCTAAAATTTCTAGTAATTGATTAAAAAAAAAAAAAAAAAACTTGCTGATAAAAAATATATGGTGAGTTGACAGAGACAATCACATCCATAACAGACATGACAAACTGAAGCTGAAACTGCAGCACTGTGGTTCTGTTTCTGTGTCAAATGTTCATTGTGGTCAGTTTCAGATGCTGCAGCTCTTTCATAATTCATAGTTTCAGTTCTTGTTTGTTCAGTATTAATTGTCCTCCTTGTAAATCACAGCTGGACTGACTGGACAGATCCTGAGCCTTTGTGCAGTAATCTACACCTGGATTTACTGCCTCTGTCCATAATAATAGACATTATACAGACTAAATGTCCTCTGAAATTAATATTTTTTTGCAACATAGTATAGCAAACTATTACATGATCAGAAACAAATTAATTTAAGCAAAAAACAATGTCTCTGTTTTGAATGTCTGGGGTCGCCAGAAATTTGTGATGTTAAAATAGCGTCACGAGACAAAAAAGGCTGGGAACCGCTGTCGTAGACCGTAGTGTTACGTACGGAGCTCTCCATCCACGTGTACTTCAGGATGTAAATGTATGCATCCCAGGACTCTCCTGTCTCTTGTATTTGGGGCGAGGGGGGGGGGGTCCTACTGCTTCTGTCACCACACTCAGATGGGCAGAAAAATATACACACACACACACACACAGCACTGTACTTTATTTCTTGCCCCTTGACAGTCTTATATGCATGAATTTGTACCAATTTAAAGTAACTTGATCGTTGTAGTTACATGAATTTGTACCAATTTAAAGTAACTCGATCATTTGTTACTACAGTTTGTAAGTAACTTGCACAACACATGTTAAAGACAACAACAATAGTCAGAAGCAGCAGAACTCACACCTCTGATCACATCTTCATATGAGGCTACAATTGCTGCTGCTGTATCTGATTTGTTAAACTTTACCAAACTGTCAGTTTTTCTCATTGGAAACATTCCTTAAGACTCAGATCCGAACATTTATTCCTAACACTGATGAGGACACACATGCTTTTACAGCCTCTGGTCTCGACTGCTACAGTGACCTCCTGTTCGGTACGTCTAAAAACAGACATCAGCTGTTTACAACTAGTTCAGAACGTAGAGGCCAGAGTTATGAGGACCAACAGAAAAAAAATAAACACTGGTAGATGTGTCGTGTATATATGTTGGTTTTAGAGCCGACAGTTTAATTTACTAGTTTTAACCCATAAAGACCCAAACAGCCACTGGTGACCAAAATAATCATCTGATCTAAAATGTTTAATAACTTCTGAACTACTAAATCTAAACTACTAAACTACTAAATCCCATCGTCCGTCCATCCGTCTGTCTGTCCGTCCGTCTGTGTGCAAGATACACTGTAAGACCGGATAAATTGAGTTGACTTAAATAATCTCAGGTAACTCGTTGCCTTAAAAAATTTAAGTAATGAGGAATGAAAACTTGAGTGTATTAAACTTAAATGCTTGATTTGAATGGAATTACTATTTTAAGTCCAACACACTAAATGCCAAGTTCATTCAACTTCAAATTTGATGCAATGTCAATTGCTTTGTTTAGTCATTAGACTTAATATCACTGGTCTACAAGGAAAATGCTTCCAGAATAAAAGTAATGAAATTTTACCACAGGAGAGTCACTGATAAAGAAAAATCAAGTCAAAAATGCTGGTTGGCTGAACTTTCCAAGATACAGCCTTGAGTCAAAATGTGAAATTCAAGAATTAACGAGAGAATGGGTTTGACTCAAAAGGAATATTTGTCTCAGAGCTACAAGATCTGCTTCAAAACACTGTCTGCACATTAGAATACATTCACTGCACAGGTTCTATTTAGTGGAAGATTTATAAAACTATTATGTAAATGTACATAAACCAATATATATGTGGAATAACACTTAATCATATACCTTGAAAACATCAGCAAACCAGCACTTTTGTCATTTATTTTCCAATTAATCTTATTAAAGTATGTAACATTTTGTGCATTTAATCTCTGAAGCAAATCATTTCTAAAAAATTGTAGACCAGTGTTACTCGTTGCCTTAAAAAATGTAAGTAATGAGTAATGAAAACTTGAGTGTATCAAACTTAAATGCTTGATTTGAATGGAATTACTATTTTAAGTCCAACACACTAAATGCCAAGTTCATTTAACTTAGAATTTGTTCCAATGTCAATTGCTTTGTATAATCATTAGACTAGTGATGTGACATTCACGAACGAATTGAATCTTTTGAACGACTCTTTGAAATGAACGATGGGAACCGAGTCTTTGTAAAGTGCCGTTCTTTTTTTATTTATTTATTTATTTTAAGGAGGGAGTGTCCAGTTGCCTGTCAATTTAGTGTCACTGGGGAACATGCACTACAGTTGTTAAGGTATTTAAGTAATTGCAATAATAAATGGCTTTTGTGTTTTGTGCATTTTTTCTGTATGTTTACACACAGACTGTTCTTGTTCTGAGAATGTCACTATAGTTCAGGTATTTCAGTAACTGCAGTGATTCATCACTGTTGTGTTTTGTGCAATTCTTTCCATATGTTTACACACATTTATGTTCTTGTTTTGAGTAGAATAAAATGTTATTTCATAAGAAAATGTTGTATTTTCTTCTTCATTTTTATTCTACAGACTAGTCCACATAATGTACTGGGATGTTTTTGCTCCAGTTCCATCATTTGTCTAATGTCACCTCTCATGTCATGGATTTAACCCACACATTTGAACTAACGATTCTTTTTTATGGTAAGATAATATTTACTGCTGCACCAATTAAACACCTTTAAAATATAATGTCAATCATCACATGTGTAGCCTGTTTAGTCATTAAAACATTGGTGTTTCAAAAGAATGCAAAACACATAAAAGAGCCAGTCTGTTGAATGACTCTTTTCAGTGAACGACTCCCTTCAAAGAACCAACAGTCCCATCACTACATTAGACAAAATGTCATCCGTTCATTGGACTTAATTCCAAGTTGATTTAAGTTAAAATCTTCTGCAATATAATTAGTTTTGTAAAAATATTCAACTTAATACACTGCAACATGAATGAAAATCAAGCTGTAAGCTAGCTCAATGCAATATGCTAGTACAGGAAGTGTTTTAAATTTAGCACGGTATTAAAATTTCCTCTGTATAATAACAATTGTAGCTGAACAGTAAAACCATAGTTCTTCCTCTGGCTTTCACTCATGGTGCAGCTGTACAAAAATACAAAAACAAACCCAAAAAGGACAATAAACATTTTCCATACAGACATTCAGTCCAAATGAACCCTAACAGCACAACCCCGCTGAACCCCTGCACAGAAAAACAACACATTTACAACAACATGCCCAATACCCACAATGCACTGCACAGATAAAAAGGTGTGGTCAGGACTAAAACTGAGTGATTTAAATCCATTCAGTTTAAACTTTTTCATACTTTCAACTATGTCTACAAATTAGTGGAATATACTGAACATTTCATAGTAATGGAATAAAACTGAAATCATTTAAGTACATTGGAATTCAAGCATTTTAGTAAAATACAAAGTCTGGGTTTACAGTGCAACTCAAAAAGTTATGGACGGATTTGGATGGAAATTTCAGGACATGTTGATACTGGCACAAGGAACAAATGATCAAATTTTGGTGGTGATCGGTGGGATGGGGTGGGGTGGGGGGGGCACTGATCTGCCTTGGTGGAGGTCTGCGCTCTACGAATGCTTTCCCAGTTTTATTTTATTTTTTCTTTTTATAGTTAGACTTTTCTGTTTTCGGTCTGTTACTTTTGAGTGTGTTTAGTTAGTTTATTCCTTTAGGGGTGGCGGGTGGGAAGAGTGCACAAAGGAGAACTGCAAAATGTAAGACCCAGTATCACTATGTTTATTTTGTATCTGGATGATTTTCTTCTGTGAAATAAAGATATTTAACCCTTTCATGCATGAATTATGAGAATCTTAAGATTATTTTGCTTCTGTTTTTATTCCTCTTTGGAGAATGAACAAAATAATGTGACTAATTTTTTTTTTTTTTTTTTATGAACCTACTTTTCATGGAGTTGCAAAAATGTCCACTCTGCTTCAAAAATTAAATGCATTGTGTCCATCAAAGTATTTACTGACATACTGTGTGAAAACTGTGACATAAAAACATTTTTAATGCTGCTAATCTGATGTTTTCTCACATTTTATCCTACACTAATATTAGTTATTACTCACTTCATAGGGATAATATGCAATAAATAAATAAATAAACTAAACTACACTGATTTATGAAGAACAGCAAAGTTACAGTAATGGTATGAATTGCAGTGTTTGGGACGATGCACAAGTGTCCACTGTGTTGGCTGAAATGGAACTAAAACAACAAAACCCTTGAATATACAAATGAACAGCTGCAGAATAACTGTCCACTGTAGCGACCACTGTGCATGAAAGGGTTAAAAAAAAACTCATAATGTGAAAGGAACATGAATTTTAGAACATCATCAGTGCTGCTCCAGACCCCTGTCCACATCCACATTCTCCTTTGAACATCATTCCTTACATTAGTACCATTACTTCCTGGTACCTAACAAAGCAGGTCCACTCACTGTTCACGCACAGGTGGACCTTACAGACCCTGGAGACCACATTGGACCTCAGATTGTGGACTCACTGGAACTGTCACTCTCTTGAAATGTGTGCGGCGATTTACCAAAAACAGTCACTTGCCCAGCAGTAAAGAGTTAAAACGAGCAGGTTCTTAAAAATACTGTACATGTGTAACTATTTTTAAAAGTTACACGAGCAGAAAAAACTCAAGTGGTCTTTTTTTCCACCACTCAAAAGGCACAACAATCAGACTGCTTTGCTCTCTGACCTTTCCAAATCCGCTCCCAGGCCACTGCCTTCGGTTACACCACAGCTGAGTGATCAGCTGATCCAAAGTGTAGTAAACAGTGGCTGATGGCTGTTTTACATTAAATACACACAGAGAAAACTCCAGTCAACCAAGAGGACCACAGTTTTGACAGGACAGAAAAAAAAACAACTGCCGCCCCAGCTATCAATATGGATGAAGCGGAATGAGGACTTTCTTCTCCCCAAAACAAACTGCAGCTGCGTACAGCTCAGATAGTCACTGTGTGCATTTCATTCATTCAGTCGCTTAGTATTTATCCTTAAACAACTAATGGAAACGCATAGAAAAATCTAATTCAACCTTTACTTTGATGAATTACTGAAGCTTGACAGGTCCTTGACTTTGTTCTGCCCTTGGTAGAAGAACGGAGAAATGCAAAAGTGTGCAGTTTTTCATTTTAGGTGCCTGAATGCAGACGATTACTGCACAAAACAGCATATGATCTTCATGGTCACAACATTACAGTCAAATGGAGTTACAACCAGTCCACAGCAGAACCAGTTTTTCTCTTGTTTACTCTGGTTTTGTCTGTGTGCTGTGTGATATCTTTTTTTCTTGTTATCCAACTAAAAACCCTAAATTTTAACATCAGTTTGGATTGACATTAGATAGATTTGTTTATCTTTCAGAGGACATTTGTTTTCACAATCCGTACAAGAAGCCACAAGAATACAGCAGAATACAAACCCAAAACAGATATTCCACAACCATATACCCATCAAAAACATTAAAAAAAACACATTCCACAACCATATACCCACCAAAACATAAAAAAACAGATATTCCACAACCATATACCCACCAAAACATAAAAAAACAGATATTCTACAACCATATACCTGCCAAAAACACACACAAAAAAAACATATTCCACAACTATATACCCACCAAAAACACAAAAAAACAGATATTCTACAACCATATACCCATCAAAAACATAAAAAAAAACACATTCCACAACCATATACCCATCAAAAACATTAAAAAAACAGATATTCTACACCCATATACCCATCAAAAACATTAAAAAAACAGATATTCTACACCCATATACCCATCAAAAACATTAAAAAAAACATATTCCACAACTATATACCCACCAAAAACAAAAAAAAAACAGATATTTTACAACCATATACCCACCAAAAACAACAAAAAAAAACATATTCCACAACTATATACCCACCAAAAACACAAAAAAACAGATATTCTACACCCATATACCCACCAAAACATAAAAAACAGATATTCCACAACCATATACCCATCAAAAACATAAAAAAAACACATTCCACAACCATATACCCACCAAAACATAAAAAAACAGATATTCTACAACCATATACCCACCAAAAACACACAAAAAAACCACATTCCACAACTATATACCCACCAAAAATACACACAAAAAAACAGATATTCTACAACCATATACCCACCAAAAACACACACAAAAAAAACATATTCCACAACTATATACCCACCAAAAACACAAAAAAACAGATATTCTACACCCATATACCCATCAAAAACATTAAAAAAACAGATATTCTACACCCATATACCCATCAAAAACATTAAAAAAACACATTCCACAACCATATACCCACCAAAACATAAAAAAACAGATATTCCACAACCATATACCCACCAAAAACATTAAAAAAAACATATTCCACAACTATATACCCACCAAAAACACAAAAAAACAGATATTTTACAACCATATACCCACCAAAACATAAAAAACAGATATTCCACAACCATATACCCATCAAAAACATAAAAAAAAAACACATTCCACAACCATATACCCACCAAAAACACAAAAAAAACCCAGATATTCTACAACCATATACCCATCAAAAACAAAAAAAAAAAACATATTCCACAACTATATACCCACCAAAAACACAAAAAAACAGATATTCTACAACCATATACCCACCAAAAACATTAAAAAAAACTGATATTCCACAACTGTATACCTGCCAAAAGGATAAAACACATTCCACAACCATATACCCACCAAAAACATAATAAAAAACATATTTCACAACTATATACCCACCAAAAACCCAAATCAACTGATATTCCACAACCACATACCCACCAAAAAAAATTAAAAAACATATTCCACAACCACATACCCACCCAAAAAAATTAAAAAACATATTCCACAACCATATACCCCCACCACACACATCCATCTAACACATTACAGTCTCTAATGATTTATTCAGTTGTGTTATTAAATTTCGAATTCATCTTTTGCTGAATTTAACTGTTCTCCAGTTTAGTGACCTGTAGCTGGGATCAGAAGGAAGTAATGTGAACATAGTCAAAATATATTAGTTTGACTGTATCTGAGACATTGTCGCACAAATATAGCTGCAGTGTTTGTTAATTTTCTAAATCATAGAAGCTTAGTTTATCACAGCAGAGGTTTATGATTAATAAAAAAGAACCTGTTACATTAGAATTAAGACTCTTTATTTTGTTAGTGGGGGTTCACACATGTAAACATGCACCACACACTGAAACTCGTCTTCTGCCTTTAACTCATCACTAAATCATGCATCACACACTGCATACTAGACTCATCATATTAGGGACCAGGGGAGCGGGGGTTAAGTGCTTTGCTCAAGGGCATATCAACCAACAAATCTCTGCCAGTCCAAGGAATTGAACCGATAACCCTTTGATCACAAGCTGACTCTCCAGCCATCTAGGCCGCAGCCCCAGTATGTATGTATATGGGTGCTTCTTTTCTTTTTTTTTTCTTTTCTTTTATACGCATTTGGCAGACGCTTTTTTCCAAAGCGACTTACAGGGGAAAACCAATTAAATCACTCAATCAATCAAATTTTATTTATATAGCGCCAGATCACAAGAAAGTTATCTCTTGACATTTTATATATAGAGTTGGTCAAAACCAGACTCTAAGCCAATTTACAGAAACCCAACAGAATGCTTCTATGAAACTGGTCCTAAAAACAGGACATGGGGCTAAAAATTCAAACCAGATGTAGACTAATGTTATGAAGCAAGCCTGGAAGCACTTTGGGTCTATTTTAAAAATAAATATTTACTGAGATAAAAGAAACCATTTTGCATATAACATTTTTATATCATTTTATAATATTTTTATACAAAAATCCGCATGTAACACGGTAAAAAGGACACAAATTACGCTCTACTATTTTTTCAAATATCTTTTTATTCTCTCACAGGTACATTATGGGAATTGAACTAATTATTCAAGGCAGAGTGTTTCACAAAAATGACCACTGTTGCAAAATCACTCGCAATTTCTATGTGTTTAACTGGGCAGGTTCCGCATGTAACATGAATAAACACAATGGGTTACACGCGAAACCTGGAATGAGACTGAGATTCAGGAAATTCATGAATGTCTGGATTAGAAAAACCACTAGTATCATCAAATTTAACACAGTGTCTTTATTATAGCGGTATATAAGACCATTTCCAGCCATGTTTTCAGATCAAATACGCTGACACCTAGGTAGCTTTTCATGTCATAATTTTGGCCCCATTTTTGGCCCCAATATTTTATTAAAAATTCATTAATTATGGGATGGCTCAGAGTATATTTTTTTTGCATTTATCTAAGGTCATCATTAGGTACATCCTGGGTGGAAATATGTTTAAATTTCTCTTTTATTATTGGGTCTAAAAAACTGGAAAAGTGGCAGATACCAAAGTTTCATAGAAGCACCCATATCTAATACATTCTAATATAACTTAAACATCTGTGCGTATCAGTGTCACTGCACGTTGGAATTCAGAAGCCGAACCCACAGCTGAAAGATTCACGGTTATTCTTCCTTATTTGTTCGGCAGCAGGACTCAAACTAGACACTTTAGAGAAGACAGAAGTACATCACTGCAGTAAACACACTGACATGCACTCACCTGTCTATAGAAACCTATGACAGGCATTAATGCAACACAAGCACAGGTTATAGCACTTCATATAAAGCACTGTCATTACTCTGTGAAATGGGCCGTGCAAAATGCAGAGGAAAAAACAAAAATAAACATACAGATGAAAACCTACGCTTGAATGTTTATGCAAAACGTTGGATTTTATAAAGTCATGTTTCTGCTGTGGTCTTTTTTTTATACTGTTTGTCCTTCAGGCCTCAGATGGTTCAGTTTATTCACTTTTCCTGTGATGCTGTTTTGACATGAGGGTGTGTTTAATGCCCATATATGGGAAATTACACACGAGAGGCTGTGTTTTAAAATTCTTCATCACCACATTTAACAAAGGTTTCTTTTTTTTACTATTAAATATTTTACATTTCTTGTTGTATATTTCCTTTTTTTTTTTTTTTAACTCAAAAAGTGCCATCTCTATAAAGCCCATCAGAATGTCATTGTGTACACTCTGTGTATATCACAGGTGTCAAACATGCGGCCTGGGGGCCAAATCCGGCCCACCAAAGGGTCCAGTCTGGCCCTTGGGATGAATTTGTGAAATGCAAAAATTACACTGAAGATATTAATCATTTTAGTTCAGGTTCCACATACAGACCAATTTAATCTCAAGTGGGTCAGGTCAGTCAAATACTATCATAATAACCTATAATAAATACAACTAAATTTTTGTCTTTGGAAATGTAAACATTTTCATGTCATTTTACTGTATTTACTCTAAAACAAACTAACATTTCACAAAAACACAAAAAACCTCAACAAATATGAACATTTTAAAATGTCTGAAGTGTAATTTTAACAATATGCCATCTGTTATTAAATGTTTTGTGTACTTGTACATCCACTGTGATCTGTACGTTGTAATTTACATGTGTAAATGATAAACTGAGACATGATATTGTTAAAATTGCTCTTAGTTTTCTTCAGAAATTTCAGTTTGTTCATGTTATTCACATCATTTTAAAGGATAGTTGGTAAATGTAAACATTTTCATCACATAATTTTACTTTTTTTGCTCTAAAACATAGAGAAAAGTTTGGAGTTGACATTATTTCTATATTATTATTATTATGTTATTTTACTAGTTCGGCCCACTTCAGATCAAATTTGGCTGAATGTGGCCCCTGAACTAAAATGACTTTGACCCCCCTGGTGAATACAATGACAATAAAAGAAATCTTGAACTGGACAGTGTAAAAACTGAATATAATATGTGTTATGAATTGGAAAAAGGCAAAGCTTTGACATAAGGAGGCGACACTCGGCAGTATCTGGCTCCATTCCAGTTTAACTCTTGGGCATTAATAATAAGGTAAGCACTTGTCAGACAGTGCGAGAATTTGCTGAAATGCGACATTAACTTCCTTTTTTTAAGAATATAAATGCATATTAAGCAGCCAGCAGCATTACATCACCCAGCAGGAGCTGTAAATGCTCATAATTAATGATCATCACCAACTGAAGACGGACAGAGGCAAAGCTTAACCCTTACAGACCTACTATTCCTTTTGTGGCAATTTCCATATAAATTTCTCCATATTTAACCTTTAAGTCATTTACAACCATTGACTGTGATATTATCTTTATTATTTTTTATTTTTCAGTGTAAATCATGTATTGTCCTATATTTAATTTGTATTTAACCCTTTCATGCAATTATGAGAACCTTGGTCACAATATTTGTGTGTTTTTATTGCTCTTTAAGCATGAAAAAAAACATGCAATTTAGTTTTGTTTTTTTTTTAAAGGAGTTACAAAACTGTCCACTCAGCCAGACCCAATGCATTTAATTTTTCAAGCAAAGAAACATGTATTTAAACCTAATATCTGAAAGTGATATGGAAAGTGTGCCATAAAAACATTTTTAATGCTGCTAATGAGATGTTTTCCCACATTTTAACACACTCTAATACTAGTTATTATTCACTTCATGGAGATAATTTGCACAAAAAAAAAAACTTTTTTGTTTGTTGATTTACACTAAAACATGTCACTGCAGATCAGGTTTATCAGGAACAACAGTTACAGTAACGGTATGAAATGCACTGTATGGGATGATGCATAAGTGTCCACTGTGTTGGCTGATATGGAACTAATACAATAAAACCCATGAATATACAAGAGAACAGCTGGAGAATAGCTGTCCACTGTAGTGACCTCTATGCATGAAAGGGTGAATGTAGATCACAGGTGCCAAACACGCGGCCCGGGGGCCAAATCCGGCCCGCCAAAGGTTCCAATCTGGCCCGCAAGTTGAATTTACAAAGTGCAAAATGCAACAATTACCCTGAAGATATTAACAGTCAAGGGCATCAAACTCAAAAATAACAGCATAATAACCTAAAAATAATGACTCCAAATTTTCTTCTCGGTTTAATATGAAAGAAATAATGGCAACATCAATTTTGTCTCTTTGGTTTATTGCAAAGAACATTAATTTCTGATATCCTTTAACAAGAAGATGTCAATAACCTCAACAAATATGAACAACCTGGAATGTCTAAAAAAAAAGATATAAGTACAATTTTAACAATCTGCCGCCTGTTTTGTGCCTTAGTAGATCTGATCTGTAAGGCACATGTATAAATCATAAGTTGAGGCATAATATTGATAAAATTGTACTTATTTTTCTCCTGAAATTTCAGTTCTTTCAAGGTTTTCACATCTTTTTTGTTTTGGATAGAAATAGTTTCATCAATTAATTTTTTTTTTTTTTTTTTTTTTTTATTGCACTAAAAAAATGGAGTTATTATTTATAGGCTATTCTGCTATTATTTGACTGGTCCAGCCCACTGGAGATCAAATTGGGCTGAATGTGGCCCCTGAAAGAACATGAGTTTGACAGCCCTGGATTAATGGATCAATAGTTATTCAACATTTTAGATCAGTAGATGGTTTTGGTCGTAGGTGGAGGTTTGGGTCTTTATGGGTGAAAAACAGTAAAAAAACCCAAAACAAAACAAAGCAATACAATAGATAGCAGAGTAACAATTCCTCCCCAAACACAAAAGAGCACACCTTTGACTTCAGACAGATGCTTGCTGACCACACACTGAGGACAATCGATGCACTATACGCATCAACACAGTGTTCCAGAGGGGGTAGATCACAGAGCTGGGCTTCACATCCACTGAGTGTACACCATTAAAAGACCCAACCGCATCACTGTCTGTTATGGGTTTCTATGAGGTCTCTACTGTTAAGACTTAAAAAAAAAAAAAAAAAAAAAATACAGAGTAAATAGAAGAAAAAGCCCACTGGCGCTCTCATTCATTCATGCAACACCTTTGAAGTACAGTGCTCCAGCCTCTTTTCCCTGTGTGTATGGAATGCATTAGTGGAAATGAATGACACTTTAAAGGTGGATTTTTATTGATTATTGTACTGTAGGTAAGACGCAAACACAGATTCCCTTAGGTGGTTCATGTTTTATGACTGTGAAAACATCTAAATGCAAATAAACTATGAACTGTTGAGAGAAAACTAAAGTCGGTTTATTTTGTATATGATAATATGCAAATGTATGTGGATGATGGGCGTAATTAGATAATACTTGTCACTTGGCTTTAAGTGTTTTAGTCCTGCAGGTGAAAATGGAACTGCCAAAATCTCTAGTATTCGCTGAGTGGTTAGTCATGTGATTGAACACTGTGCCACTGAATCTGCATGTGTTATTAGAAGTATTTTGCATCCATAATGACTTAACCATTGGACTGTTCAGGATATAATGTATGTGCAGAACATGCAGCAGGATCTGTTTACTGCCTGTACCCATTACAGACCCAACATAGCACTGTGAAACTTGAAGTTTTACACTGTATACGGTGGCAGATTTACCGACCGCGCCCCATTTTGGACATTTAGAACAATGAAAATAATCTAAGTACTCTAACTGGGATTCACACTCTGATCTCCACATCACAGACCAGTTTCTCAACCTTTTTGAACAAACGTCCCTTTACATTATCCTGACCCTCCTGATGCCCACACACACACACACACACACACACGTTTATTTTTTCTGAAGGGGGTGGGTGGGTGTTAAGCTCTGCAAGTATATGTTGGGGGGGACACATGACAAATTTATGGGGCCCAGCATTCCTAGGGGGCCCAAACAGCACTGGAGTGAGCCCGGAGAGTTGGAGGAATAGTAAAGTGTCTTCAGTTTCACTTTGCCCCCCCTCCTTCCAACATTCACGGACTGCTACCCCCTCCTCAAACAGATTGTTTCCAGTGACTTTCTTGTAGCAAGGGCCAAACGTGATTATATTTAGCATAAAGACTGAGGGTGGAGGGGTGGGGTGGAAATACCACAACGTACCTTATTGTGGAGGACGGGGGGGGGGGGCACAGAAATTTTGGAAAATGACATTGACATAACATGGAGCTTCATGTTGACTCCTCAGCTTTCTCCTTCCAAACGCCCCCCCCCCAATGGTGTCCCAACACCCATGGAGAAACACTGTCATACACCTTAACGTCACTTTCTTACCTGTCTGTCCATGTACTTTACGAGGGGTGACTGAAAAGTTTTGAGCCTAACATGGAAAGGATTAAGATATGAAGACCAAATCTGGTCCATGAAATCTTTCACATATCTTAATCCTATCCACTAAATTTCTTGGTCATAGCAATCTTTTTCCCTGTTTTCCAGCTCCCTGAACTTTCTGTATCAAGTGTTTCCTGACAAATGGACAAACTTGAGTATGGGGCTGATTTGTGACTATGGATGAGACTTGGGTCCATCACCATCAGCCTGAGACCAAGGAGCAGTCCAAACTATGGAAACATCCCATATCACCGACAGTGATGGGACTGTTGGTTCTTTGAAGGGAGTCGTTCACTGAAAAGAGCCGTTCAAAAGACCGGCTCTTTTAGGTTTTTTGCATTCTTTTGAAACACCAGTGTTTTATTGACTAAATAGGCTACATGTGATGATTGACATTATATTTTAAAGGTGTTTAATTGGTGTGGCAGTAAATATTATCTTACCATAAAAAAGAATCGTTAGCTCAAATGTGTGGGCTAAATCCATGACATGAGAGGTGACATTAGACAAATGATGGAACTGGAGCAAAAACATCATGGTACATTATGTGGACTAGTCTGTAGACTAAAAATGAAGAAGAAAATAAAACATTTTCTTATGAAATAACATTTTATTCTCCTCAAAACAAGAACAATAAATGCGTGTAAACATACGGAAAAAATTGCACAAAACACAACAGTGATTAATCACTGCAGTTACTGAAATACCAGAACTGTAGTGCAATTCTCAAGTTGCGTGCCCATCTTTTCTTTCTGAAAAGTGCATCCAAATACTCCTTTTTCTTTGGCTCATTACTCACAGGTGCTCACTCACTCACTCACTCTCAAACTTTTCTATGCTCACCTCACACTTCAAACGGTTGTTTTTTTGCTAACTTCTTGCCATGAGACATGCGCAGTGCACTCTTTTTTCTCCTCGAACATTCTCCTCCTGCCCAATGCCTCCCCAGTGATGCTAAATTGACAGGCAATCGGACACTCCCTCCTCAAAAAAAAAAAAAAAAAAAAAAAAAAAAAAAGAAAATGAACGGCTCTTTACAAAGACTCGGTTCCCATTTTTCATTTCAAAGAGCTGTTCAAAAGATTTGATTTGTTTGTGAACGTCACATCACTAGTCACCAACCCCAAAGACGGCAAAGGTCGTACGTGTCCTTGATGACAGCCCCATACTCAGGTTTGTCCATTTTTCAGGAAACACTTGATACAGAAAGTTCAGGGACCTGGAAAACAGGGAAGAAGATTGATCTGACCAAGACATTTAGTGGATAGGATTAAGATATGTAAAAGATTTCATGGACCAAATTTGGTCTTCATATCTTAATCCTTTCCATGTTAGGCTCAAAACTTTTCAGTCACCCCTCGTACAGTGTGCATTTATGCATGTGAATGCTCTCCTGTCTCTGGTATTGGAGGGGGGTCTACGGTGCACGCACCATTTAAGACTAGAGTCTATATGGTAAAGGGAGTTCAATCTAAACTAAACTCTAATCATAAAGAGACAACAGTCTATTCAAGCAGCATTTGGGTCTGTATGAAAACAGGCAGCCACAGAAGGTATATCATGTATTATTACACAGTGGGAACTATAGAAGTGCATGGACTGAATATTAAATATCCTGGAGTTGCTGCAGAACACAGCCAGGGATTGAGTGAATCACACAAAGTTGTCAAACACAGGCCTATACCTGAACTGTATCCTGTTGTTTCTAATTCTAATAAATTATTTGGAATACAATGGAATTCAGTGCCATAACTGAGGACACCTTATTAAAGCCAAGTCTTTGCTTTGGTTCCAAAAGGGGTCACATTAGTGAGGTTAAACTGTATTAATTTTATTAGCGGTATGAAAATTATAATTAAAAAAAAAAAAAGAGTTTTATGCAATTTGAAGCATTTATAATGTTAATTTTGCTTCACCCCTTTGAACCCCCACTATTCTCCTGCGTCCTTCTGTTCCATATTTGGGATCTGCCACTAGTACAGATATCGTGCAGATAAGGTGAGTCCTACAAGTTATGTCAGGGATAATGTTACTCTACATCCACCTGCTTGAGTGACAAAAATCAAGGACTCATGGGCAAGGGGTTAATATGGGTTAACCAAATTCCATTTGATTTAATTTATACTTTTAATTATCCTCTATCTTTCAGTCTGCTGTTGCACTTGGTCTTGACAGGTGTTAAAGGATTCAGGTTACAAAAGAGAAACCACATCTCTGCAAAAGAAAATAGTCCACTCTTCTTATTCCACAATATAAAAAAAAAAAGATAAATAAATATGCAAGTAAATAGATGAATACCACAAGTTCGAAAGAGTGAGTACAATTGCATTCAGTGGCCAACACTTCTCACATACATTCAGCATTTTCACTGTCCGCAGTGTTTGTGTACACTTTTATGTTCTCTCGTCAAAGTAACACACAGTAACAGTACAACATGTCAGCACTGCTCAGGATCGGAGCAGTCAACACTTTACAGACCTACTTGCTCAGAGTACATGTTCCAGTACTGGACATTCCACCTCCACTGTTTCACTGCTTTGTGTCACTGTGTCCTGTATTTTATGTTCTCCACAGCAAAGTTTGCCTTTCTTTAATACCATTGCCCAAATCCTGGCAGAAGAATACAAGTCAGATCCTCACACACAGTAAGTGCATACCTGAAAGTAATTACCATAAAATTGATGATTTTATAAATAAATAGTAGGGCTGTCAAAATTAACCCTGTAAAGCCTGAACCATTAAATCATTGACAGAAAATTCCAGTTTTTTGAAACTGGAGCCTTTATTGGTCCTTCTGAACAACCCAAAACATTTTTCTTCAAATATCAATTTCCATGTATGAGTTTCAATTTTGTATCATATTTGATACATCGGGTCTCAATGCTCAAATATTATTTTTTAGCAAACAAAAACATAATATAACACAAACATAGGTAAGTTTGGGGCACCCTACACATTTTTGCCTTCACACAGCTTCATCTTTATTTAGTACACTAGGTTTATTGGTTGGTGCCACCCATGTATGTCTTTGTGTCAGCAGTTTATAGATAAGTTTAGGTGTTTCTTTTGTTTTTCTGTTTTCTCTGTTTAGACGCTCAGTTAGGCCCTGTTTTGTTCTATTAATTTCATTTATTTGGCACAACCTGCACTGTCCCAGCCTCCACCACATTTCTCTGGCCTTTGTCTTTGTTAGCGGCCTGCATTTTTGATTTATGAAAGAAAAAAAATGAATTAATTTTACATGACTCGTGTTGACTGCTTCTTTGCTGGCTGTCAAGTTACTATCCAGTATTTCTGTGATGTAACAGTGTCTAACAAATTGCTAATTCCTTTTCAAAATTGTCAAAGTTCTTCCTCCTTCCTCATTAATGACAGTCTTGTAGTGTCACTGGAAAGGCCTCTGGTGAATGAAGTCCTCCCCCTGGTGGATTATCTGTGCATTGCATGTATCCAATTGTATACATCAGGTTTTTCACAAAAAAAAAGAAAAAAAAAAAATCACACCAATCATGTAGAGGGCTTCAAAACTCATGTATCAAATATGATATGTTTGGTGTTATAGGGGTAATGCAGATTAATCCATCATCATGGTTAATCTGATAATCTTAAAAATTTTAATGCAGTTAACCCACCTACAGCGCAGAATGACTCTGAACGTCATTGCCAACGCATTTGGGGCAGTTTGTCCAAGTAGAGTTACCATATGGACAGTTGATCCGGTAGTGACAGACAACAGAACCAACCCATAAAGATGGAAGACACTAAACAGCATGTTGGTCCTCTGGATGAATATATGAGTAGAAAAAAACCCAAAACAAGACAGAACAGTTGACTGAAAGTATTATACACACTCTGCAGGAAGGAGTTTCCTTTTCACTGAAGCACTTACAACTTAAAATACCACATTAACGTGAAGCGTACATTAGTCAGGGCTTCTGCTAGCGCTTGGCTAACACATCGTCCAGCTTGCAACAAACACGTTAAGTATTATATATATATATATATATATATATATATATATATATATATATATATATATCCCCATCTTGAGTCCGTTTGCTCATGTAAAATGAAATATTAGGGGTTCACGGTCATGGCCCCGTGACTGAATCACATGACATACTTAACACGTAGTGTCAGAAGCCAAGAGCATCCAAAAGTGCAGACTTGAAACACTCTCCCACTTTTTATTTGATGTTGATAGAGCAAATACAACCAGAGATGTGACGGTTTGAAACTGGAGCAGACAAACATGAATAAAAGTATGAAAATGAGGTGGGGGGGGTGGGGGGTGGCGTTATATTTCTGACCATATCTTCGTCATTTTTTGTCCTTTTTGAAAACTGACAAAACTGGCCGAATCTGCAGATTCTAATCCACAGAGTGCATTAGCATTACAGGTAAGGGTGAGAATGACCCCCACCTGAACCGGATGCGGAATCCAGGAGGACCAGGGGTGAGAAAACGCCTATGTAAAGGGATGCTTTTATGCCAAATATTTGAGTATAGTTTTAATTTATTACAATTTTCATTTTCTACACCTAATATTTGGAACCAATATTCACTTTCACAGTCTTTGAAAAGGTTTGTTAAGCATCTTTGTTATTCATTTGTATATTTATTTATTTTTGTGTTATTTTTTTATGTATATTAATTAAATAGATTTTTCAAATTAGATTTCATATTTTTTGTGTTTTTGGTCCTTTTGTGTTGATATAGTAGATTAAAGTGAAAAAATAATAGGCAGATGAGATAGATAAAGTTGTGCTAAAAAAAAACCCCCAAAAACATCGGTATAATAAACATTTCTTTATATAGTATAGAAAGGCAAAATCAAAAGTACTCAAAAATGGTCAAAATAGGCTCAGACCCCTAAGGGCTAATATAAAATTAAAAATGAATAATATTTAATTATGATTAATCTTAATTAATATATATAAAGATTTTCCAAGGCAACACTAGCAGCCAAGTATTTTATCCACAAACCAACAGAAGGTACACTACAAACAAAAAGGTCAAGGATATTTCTTCTTTTTTTGGTCATTTTTGCCATTTGTAGATAAAACTATGTCAGGTCATTAAAAAAAAAAAAAAAAAAAAAAAAGTGTTTCAGTTCACACACACAAAAAAGTAAAAAAGCGCTGTGCAATAATCCCAACTGAGAAAAAAAAAAAAAAAAAGTCCAAAAGTTACAAATATCCTTAACTTTTGTTTATATGTCCATACTTTTCCATAAAAGTGCAATTATCCATCAGACTTATAAAAAAGTCTAAGGTCAGTGAGTAGGTTACAGCAAAATCTTCAGGATACACACCCAGCACACGATAAGTTAATTTTCATTCATTTATTTGGCCTCAGATTTACCAGATATCCAATGTTTGGGTTCATTTCAGGCATATTCAAATTGTTCATGTTTCTCTACATGGATTGAAAGTGAAAGAAAAAAGTACATATGCTTTTTTTTTTTCTGTTTACATCCTCAGAGCTTCTTGCCACTCTCCCTCAGGCACCATCATCTTTGTATGTGTCCTACATTTGTTATTCATCCATTGTTCATTGGCCCAAATTCCTCAGTCTACCTCCTCTAACAAGCTTTTTCCTCTCTTTATCCCTGAATCACATTTCTTCACTTCAGACATCATTTAATAAACACATTTATCAATTTTCACTTTTTCCAGTTCCTCATCTCTAGGGAGCTTCTGAAACAATCCCCTTTCGTTTGCAGTTTGCTCAAGGGCAAAAACTCTGTCGTAAGCGAGATGCAAAGTGAAGAATGGATGAAATGGAAAGAGTTTTAACTACAGAAGGAGTGAGGTTGAATGAATACAGATGTAGCAGCTGGAAATGCAGTCAGGCTTCTCCAGCGAGGGCTGTGGAAGCAGGAGAAGCAGCAGTGTTTGTGATAGCCTTCAGTAAAGTAGTGTGTCCTCGTATTAACACCTCACAGCTGCGATGAGGGAAAATAAGAATAACAACAAGAAAAAAAGATGATTAGCTCTGTTTAACATTTGGTAACAAGACAAGTGTTTTGTTTGGCTGGCTTCTGTCTTGTCTGTGCTACACTGACTGATCAATAGGAGCGGGTCAGAAAACAAAAGCAGCTGCTGTAACCAAATAATCAATGAGGTTAAACTTCCCTCTCAGGCATTTTTCTACTCCTGCAGCCGGCTGAGGTAAACCATAGCCCTGTTCGGCTACGTTCACACTGCAGCCAAATGTGGCCCAAATCTGATTTTTTTGCCGCTATTTCACCTGTATCTTGACTAAAATGTGCTTCGAGGTCTTATTTCTCTTTGTGCATAAAGGTGTCCACACACTGTGCGATTATTTCGATCATTGCACGCAGCTCCATCTCAAACTGTGCGAATCAATGGTAAAGTCAGGCTCACGATTCATGTTCTCACACTGTACGGACCGATGCTGGTATGAGACCTGACTGCTCACACTGTAGGACCATACACCAGAGGATACACCATACTGTAGGACCATACACCAGAGGACACACCACACTGTAGGACCATACACCAGAGGACACACCACACTGTAGGACCATACACCAGAGGACGCACCACACTGTAGGACCATACACCAGAGGACGCACCACACTGTAGGACCATACACCAGAGGACGCACCACACTGTAGGACCATACACCAGAGGACGCACCACACTGTAGGACCATACACCAGAGGACGCACCACACTGTAGGACCATACACCAGAGGACGCACCATACTGTAGGACCATACACCAGAGGACGCACCACACTGTAGGACCATACACCAGAGGATACACCATACTGTAGGACCATACACCAGAGGACGCACCACACTGTAGGACCATACACCAGAGGACGCACCACACTGTAGGACCATACACCAGAGGACGCACCACACTGTAGGACCATACACCAGAGGACGCACCACACTGTAGGACCATACACCAGAGGATGCACCACACGTTCCAGTGTTGGATCCGGAAATACAATGTTAAAATACTAAGGAATCTGTAAGTGCATAGACGATTGTGTATTTGCGTGAGTCACAAAAATGATAGTGCTAAACAAAAACCAACGAGCTGCTTTGGTAATTTGTGCCATTATCTGTGAGGAATCAAAAAAGAAGAAAAGACGAGCACGTGTTTGGTGCAGGACTTGTTTGTCCAGACGTGGACAGTATGGGCTGTCAGTCCTACAGCGAAGGGAACTAGAGGGAAGATGCAACAGATAAACTGCACTAGGACAATAGCCAGCAACTGTTAGCTTAGCATTAGCTTACAGTAGCTGGGTGTTATTGTATTGGCACATGCACAGTGTGAGAATTTGAGGCCCATGGGCTCGTGGCAGTGCTTTGACAGTGCCATACCCTCACCAGGGGCGAGCAGGATTTCAAACAGCGCTGTTTTCCTTGCGAACACACGATTGCTGGTCATGAGGTGGTGGTGAGGCGTTAATGTCTTGTCCTTAGCCCATGTACACTGCATAAAGCATGACAAACGATTAGAGGCACATCTGGACCCATCCCAGAAATAGTTGCATGAGTGAGAAATCGTCTCTAAAATCGCACAGTGTATGGATGCCTTAAGACATCAATATAAGTGAATCCCCAAAGGAACTTTGTGTTGGTAAATGACAGTTGTTCAAATGTACAGGATTTCAGTTCTGTTCAACATGTTGATGCTCATATGAACTATGTTTTCAGCTCAAAAATGAACCATTTCAGCACAATTAATGCTATATTTTCATGTCACAAATGGACAAGTTCTATTTGAACTGAATTCACCTGAAAAACAAATCTTCTCTTCTTTTCAATTCCCCAGTTTTTCTTCCCAGATTCTCTCCTCCATATCACATGTTTTATTTGTACAGGTTCAATCTGGAGTATGGTGCTGATCCATCCTGCTTCTGTTCCACCAATACATACATGAAGAATGGCACACAGCACTGTTTACATCAGCAGTTTTTGTCATATGTTTGGTGAGAGATGGACCCACGATGCAGACAAACAGACAATAGATGAACTTGTAAAAATGACAAAAATCTTTAATGATTGTTCAAAAACAGGCTTGAGCTGGAGTGGGATGAAGGGGGCTGTCAAGTCTGGGGTGAAAGCAGGCAAAGGCAGGAACTGGGAAAAAGAGTGCAATCAGATTTGCAAAAACTACAGATGTAAAGTTCATGTACTACCACTTGAGGTTAGCTGACAATCTGGCAATGAGTTGTGCTGAAGACTGGGCTTAAATACAGAGGAGTGAAGTGGTTGATTGGAGGCAGGTGGCTTGGTTGCAGATGGAGTGCAGGTATGTGGGTGAAAGGTGAACTCTGGCTCCGCCCAGCTCCAGAAAACACATAAAGACAAGACAGGGAAAGAACAAACAAGACACACACCCACAAAAGGGAGGGGGAACACAAGAAAAACACTCAGATCGTGACAGTTTTCTAATAAGAAGCATTTTTATAAAGAAAGAACAATTCTAGATTGTTCTTTCCTCTTTAGTCTGATGCTAAACTATCCAATAAATAATAGTGCTCCTAGTTTTTGCACAGGGATCATTAGTGTAAACGCTGACATGGCTGCAGAGCATCAGTATGATGGGATCCACAACAACCATGTCACATCCGTCCACTGACACATTTAGTGTTTTTGTGTCAGCTGGGATTGTTTTAGATCCACAATACCAACATTTATGAAGAAGAGCACAATTAGCAATAGGAAGTCTAGAAGTTTATTCCTAATAAAGTACTGGTACTGACCAGAGCATCATGGGTAATGTCACGTCCGTCCACCAGCAAAAGTTTTCACATCCACGTGCTATTCCAAATCCAATATTTATGAAAATAGAGCTTCCACTGTCAGAGAATATCAGTAGTCTGTGCACAAATGGATTAGCATTATTTACACACACTTCTATGCATTTATGACAACTTTTTTTGACAAAATGGCCACTCATTTGACCCCCTAAGTAAATTTTAGCCAATCTGACCAGTTAAAGACAGTTTGAACGGCACAGATCCGACCCAGGCCACTTTCATATGTGGTCCTAAATCCGATACATATTGAATATTTTGCAATGCGACGTCAGTCTGAACGGATAGATCGCATTTATCTGCCCTTTATGTCATTGAAATGCCAGTACAGCCCAACTGCAACACACATGCGAACAGATATAGGCCGCCGGAGATGAGGGTCTTGTCACGAGAGTGTTAATGAGAGGCGGTCACAGGTATATTTAAACGTTCCTCTTGTCATTTGAAAAGTATGACTGAAGTCTGTGTGAGTGAAGCCACTAACATCACTATCCTACCACTCCTGACTCCGACTCCACATCCAAATACTTAGTTGTACAGACATAGCGGCCATTGCACCCCAAAAGGCCACAGCAAAAACATAGCTGATGTGTTGAGGAAAAAGAAGCAAAAACAAACCGAGGCAGTCTGTAAGTGTTAAAGATGACAATAGAAACAAAATGAATCCTAAAAATGAGACAAAACATTCATCATAGTCATTTATCACAATATAAAATTATATGAGATTTGGCATTGTTGTTTTGTAACTCATCCTCCAATGTGTCCCAGTACTTTTATATAGTTTATATTACACTACCATTAAAACACAGATGGAACATATCGATGTGGAAACTTTTCTTTATTCCAGTATGAATGGTGCATTTTTGCACCTTTTGAATCAGATTGGGCCAAAAATATCATCATGATACAACTGTTTATCTCGGTTGATGTGATAATTATCAATATTTCATTCATTATTCCTTATTTGGACTTTAAAGTCAGATTTTTGCTCCTGTGAATGTCTTGTCGTGAGAGTGTTACAGAGAGGCGGTCACAGATATATTTAAACGTTCTTCTTTTCATTCAAAAACTATGAATGAAGTCTGTGTGAGTGAAGCTGCTAACATCACTATCCCACCACTCCTGACTCCGACTATGCATCCAAATACTCCGTTGTGCAGACATAGCAGCCATTGCACCACAAAAGGCCACAGCAAAAAAAACCTCTTTTTTAATCTTCTACTTAAAATTACTTGAATGTAATGGTTCTGACTTCGGTTGTAGCCAAACTTGTGGAGAAACTTCCGTTCCACACACACGCCGATACCAGATGCCTCCATATTTACTTCTGTAAAAACAGTGTGTGCTGCGTGGTCACGTATTACGTCAGGACTTCTTTTGCACATGCGGGTCACTTCAGGGTCACATTTGGTTCATACTGAGAACTGATAGGAATTGCATTTAACCCTTTCATGCATGAATTATGAGAACCTTAATCAAGATTTTTTCCGGAGTGTTTTTATTCCTCTTTAGGCATGAAAAAAACAATGTGATAGAATTTTTTATGAACCCATTTTTCATGGAATTGCAAAAACATCCACTCAGTTGGACAGCATGAGTTTGAGTTTTGAAGCAAAGGCACATGCATTTAATAATACTAGCGGCATTGTACCCGTGGCTAAAACGCCCTCCTGTGCTGCAACATCAGTGGGACATGGACGGGACACCGGACACAGAACGTGCATTATAGTGGGACTAATGGCATTGTACCCATATGATAGCGCCCTCCCGTGGTGCAACAGCGGCATTGCACCCGTATGCCCTCCCATGCTGCAACACATGTCGGACAAAGACGCGCCGGACAGACACCGGACACGGGCAGGGCCAAAACATGCATTATATAGTAGGAAGGATTCTGCGTGAAAACTATATATATATATATATTTTTTTTTTTCTTTTCTGGGCTCAGCAGGCTGACAGGCAGCTGTCTGTACCGATAAGGCAGCAGCCGACACCAGCTGTACTCCCAGTCATCATTGCCCATTTTTCTGACACCTTTGCTTGTGTATCCTCTTTTATTTGGACATTTTACCAGGGAGTATCTCACACTACTTTTGTTTTTGTTTTTTTTTTCTACTTGTCTTGTCCAGCGTCCTAACAGCAGAATGGTAGTCTGGTTCCTCCCGGTGCTGAACAAATTTGCTTTGCCAAGGGTAACTTCATAAAGTATATGAAGAGCCCTTTGATATTCTACTGTGTTTATTATGAGTTTTGTTAAAATAATAAAATATTTTTTTTAAATGCTGTTAATATGATGTTTTGTCACATTTTAACATACTCTAATATTAGTTATTACTCACTTTATGGAGATAATATGCAAAAATAACTTTTTTGTTTAAAAAAAAAAAAAAGTTAATTTTGTCTAATAACAATAACAAGGAATTGACTTACACTCAAACATGTTACTGCAGATCAAGAACAGCAAAGTTACAGTAATGGTACGTCTGATTTATTGGCTGATATGGAACCAAAACAATAAAATCCATGAATATATAAGATAACAGCTTTGAATCGCTGTCCACTGTAGTGACCACTATGCATAAAAGGGTTAATTTGTAATATGAACGAGCGCACACACACACACACAAAGAAAAAATCGGATTTCACAAAAAAAATCCAAATTGTGCATTAAGACCTGCTGTCTGAACATAGCCCTAGACTCCAAATAAAGAAACTGCTGTTCTCTAAAAAAGGTACAGTCACTGAATACACTCAGTGACACTTGTGAGAACATTCAGTGAGTCAGTGAGTGGAAGGTTGGTCAGCCCCAAGTGTACCGCTGACCTATATTTCACTAGGTAGCCACAGTTTATAAATATACTGGGACAAATCCATCAACTTCCATTTCATGCTTGACTCTGAAGGTCAGAAGGTGGGAAATACTTACAAAAGCATGACATTATCAGAAAGCAGACCTCGCAGTTTCTCCTCAAATGTAACATGAAGAAAGACAAATATTAGTGATAATTGTCATTTGGTGTTTCAATGAGACCTGTATTGTTATGTTATCCCCCAAACTAAATCCAATAAAGCAGGGACTGCGGTGGCAAGTTGGGAAACTAAAACAAGGAACAAAAAAGGAACAAAAAGGAACAAAAAAAAAACAAGGAAAAAAGGGTAAAACCAGAGAACACAGCCAAAACTGGAGAGTTGAAATTTCAGGGTTAAACATTTGAGGGTCAATTTTCACTCTCAAAGTGTAGTTTTAACTCACTGTGAGTTAAATGTCATTCAGAGTTGGGGTTAATGAAAAGAGTTCGTCAAGCCTGTGGAAATGAACTCAGGAGAAGTGTTGTTTTGTGTCTCTGGCCCCTGCATTTCAAACCAGGTGAACCTGTGCAGTTTCTCTCAGACTGTCACTGTCAGAGAGAAAAAAGAGTCAAAATAAATATTCTAAAAAAACGCATCGGCTTTCTTTGAATCATCCTGTTCACATTGAATTTTAATTCATTTTTAATGGATTCACTTTTTATGGTTAAAATTAACACTACTTTCAGAGTGAAAATTAAGTAAAATGAGTGTTATTTTTGTTCCTTTCATGGTGTTAATTTAACTCTGTTCGAGTTAAAGGAGAAACTCTAGCAGTGTAAATAATAAATCCATATGGGTTCATTTAACCCAGGTCAGTCAGATTATGAAGGGTGGCTGTGGTTCAGTTGGTAGAGCAGGTCGTCCAGTGACTAAAGGGTTGACGGTTCAAATCCTGGCTCCAACTATCTATGTATTGAAGTGTCCTTGGGCAAGACACTGATGTCACTGTATGAGTGTGTGTGAATGTGAGGAATTGTAAAGCGCTTTGGGCACCGTGAAGATGTAAAAAATACGCTATATAAGTTCAGTCCATTTATGAACTCTTGTGAGTGTTGGTAATTAACTCAGTCAGTGTTAAGTTAACTCAGGTTTCTGAGTAAAAAAGGCAACTGGCATAGTGTTAAATAATTAACTCCAATGAAAATGTGTGAAAGTGTGGACCTATATAAACTCTGAAAAAGAGTTAAAATCAACTCTGTGGGAGTTGATTCAACTCTCCAATTGTTGCTGTGTAGGGTCCTTTATAAAGGGGTTCTAAAAAGGACTGAGAATGAAATGTACAGTCAAGGTTAAGTTTATTTATATGGCACATTTAAAAACTAGAAGCACTTGGAGAGCGCAGACCTCCGCCAAGGCAGATCAGTGCGCGCCCCCCCCCCCCCCCCCCCCCCCCCGATGTCTGTCTGTTTGTCTGTCCGTGTGCAAGATAACTCAAAATGTTATGACAGATTTGGATGAAAATTTCAGGAAATGTTGATACTGGCACAAGGAACAAATGATTACATTTTGCTGGTGATCAGGGGTGGGGGTGGGGGGGCACTGATCTACCTTTTCTAGAAAAGCACCCAGATATGAGCCCCAGGGACAACCATATTGGCTCTTGACAACAACGCCCCAGTGTGGCTGTTAGTCATCATACTACTCTTGCTGTATATCACCTCTAACAGATCAGTGACTGCCTTGGTACATGACCTCTATGCCCTTTCGTGTCTCCTCGTTGCTTCACTTAGAGGCGTATCAACAGAGGCGAAAGAAGAAAGGGGCGGGACTTAGTGACTTTCAAGAAAAGCTGCTCCTGTCACATTTCTATTAATTTGCCCATGATGCAGCTGTGACTCCTTGGAGGCTCCTCTCCAGAGTGTGAAGTTCTGCTGCTGATGAAGCCGAGTCAGAAAACCTGTAGCTGACACGAAGCGGAGGGTGTTTTCAGCTGCAGCTCAGGAAAGACTGCTCCGTAAGCAGAATGTGAAATGCTTTGAAATCTGTTTAGTTGTTAGGAATGAGAAAAAAAAAAAAAAAAATTAAACACACTCTCTCAACAAGCGCTAATATGTTGAGCCCCCCCCCCCCCCCCCCCCCCCCCCGCGCCCCATCCACCCATGTGCATTGATAATACTCCCGTGCTTTTTCCTTACTACGACTCAAATTCTTCCACCTTTTTTTTTTCATCAAAGCATACCGTACCTTTATCCTCATCTACTCTTCAATTACTGTTAGTCAGCTGGGAAATTCATTTTCCATTTTCAATATAAATCAGATAGCATCAGTCTTTCGATTTATCAATCTTTTCACCATTCTGGCATGTTCTGATTGAAACGATCAGACTGCGGCTGTAATTTACCTGCTAAATCAAAATGAACTCGGGAGTGAATTGACCCTGTCCTGCCAAGCCAAGTGTTATCCATTGTCACAGCTGAGATCGAGGCTTGATAAAGTGAAGGTCATCCCCACTGTCGGAGGCTATCTGTTACGCCGTAGCAATCAACAAAATCTATTTTCCATCACAGCGGCAATGCAGGGGAAGATGGATTCGATGCACATAGACGGGTATTGATTTGGCAATTTCCGAGGGACAAACAAAATGGCTCTCCCAACTGTTTAACTGTTTTTATTTGCCTCAGAGTAATGTCTGTACCCGGGAGGGAGTTTTATACACTCATAAGCACAAATGAATCCCTCAGACAGGCTTTTCACACTTTTTAGATGAATCATGTGTGCAGACTGTAAACTGGAGAGGATGATAAAACTAGAAAGCGTACCATGTATTACATTGTAGAGACTTCTGTGCGGTACAAGTTATTTAAATCAGACAGAAAGCAGACAGTCTAATTATTCATTCAACCTGAGGTGGAGTAAAAGAAACACAACAGCGGCAAGGCAAACTAGAAAAGAACTCAGAGAACGCAGACCTACGCCAAGGCAGATCAGCACCCCCACCCTCAACACCACCAAAATTCCATCATTTGTTCCTTGTGCTAGTATCAACATTTCCTGAAAAGTTCTTCCAGTCCGTCCATAACTTTTTGAGTTATCTTGCTAACAGACAGACGAACAAACAACCCCCCCATCACCACCAAAATGTAATCATTTGTTCCTTGTGCCGGTATCGACATTTCCTGAAAATTTCATCGAACCCCCCCCCATCACCACTAAAATTTAATCATTTGTTCCTTGTGCCAGAGTCAACATTTCCTGAAAATTTCATCCAAATACGTCCATAACTTTTTGAGTTATCTTGCTAACAGACAGACGAACAAACAACAAATCCCCCCCCCCCCAATCACCACCAAAATGTAGTCATTTGTACCTTGTGCCAATATCAATATTTCCTGAAAATTTCCTCAACCCCCCCCCATCACCACCAGAATTTAGTCATTTGTTCCTTGTGCCAGTATCAACATTTCCTGAAAATTTCATCCAAATCCATCCATAACTTTTTGAGTTATCTGCTAACAGACAGACAAACAAACAACCCCCCCCCCCCCCCCCCAATCACCACCAAAATGTAATCATTTGTTCCTTGTGCCAGTATCAAATTTTCCTGAAAATTTCATCCAAATCCATCCATAACGTTTTGAGTTATCCTGCTAATAGACAGACAAACAAACAAATAATTCCCAAACCCCCCAATCACACCCAAAATTTAATCACTTGTTCCTTGTGCCAGAGTCAACATTTCCTGAAAATTTCATCCAAATACGTCCATAACTTTTTGAGTTATCTTGCTAACAGACAGACGAACAAACAACAAATCCCCCCCCAATCACCACCAAAATGTAGTCATTTGTACCTTGTGCCAATATCAATATTTCCTGAAAATTTCCTCAACCCCCCCCATCACCACCAGAATTTAGTCATTTGTTCCTTGTGCCAGTATCAACATTTCCTGAAAATTTCATCCAAATCCATCCATAACTTTTTGAGTTATCTTGCTAACAGACAGACAAACAAACAACCCCCCCCCGCCCCCCAATCACCACCAAAATGTAATCATTTGTTCCTTGTGCCAGTATCAAATTTTCCTGAAAATTTCATCCAAATCCATCCATAACGTTTTGAGTTATCCTGCTAATAGACAGACAAACAAACAAATAATTCCCAAACCCCCCAATCACACCCAAAATTTAATCACTTGTTCCTTGTGCCAGAGTCAACATTTCCTGAAAATTTCATCCAAATACGTCCATAACTTTTTGAGTTATCTTGCTAACAGACAGACGAACAAACAACAAATCCCCCCCCAATCACCACCAAATGTAGTCATTTGTACCTTGTGCCAATATCAATATTTCCTGAAAATTTCCTCAACCCCCCCCATCACCACCAGAATTTAGTCATTTGTTCCTTGTGCCAGTATCAACATTTCCTGAAAATTTCATCCAAATCCATCCATAACTTTTTGAGTTATCCTGCTAATAGACAGACAAACAAACAAATAATTCCCAAACCCCCCAATCACACCCAAAATTTAATCACTTGTTCCTTGTGCCAGAGTCAACATTGCCTGAAAATTTCATCCAAATACGTCCATAACTTTTTGAGTTATCTTGCTAACAAACAGACGAACAAACAACAAATCCCCCCCCCCCAATCACCACCAAAATGTAGTCATTTGTACCTTGTGCCAATATCAATATTTCCTGAAAATTTCATCAACCCCCCCATCACCACCAGAATTTAGTCATTTGTTCCTTGTGCCAGTATCAACATTTCCTGAAAATTTCATCCAAATCTGTCCATAACTTTTTGAGTTATCCTGCTAATAGACAGACAAACAAACAAAAAATTCCCAATCACACCCAAAATTGAATCACTTGTTCCTTGTGCCAGTATCAACATTTCCGGAAAATTTCATCCAAATCCGTCCATAACTTTTTGAGTTATCTTGCTAACAGACAAAGAAACAGAAAAACCCTGATGAAAACATCACCTCCTTGCTGGAGGTAATGAAAGGAAATTCGATAAAATTGTGAAACCTTGGGGAAAATAACAGTCATTTAAATAGAAGAGAAATTAACCAACTGAAGTATGGAAGGAAACTGATTAAAAGAATAAATAAAACAAACTACTTTAGAAATAACAATGAAGGAACTGTAAATTATTTCCGCACTTTGTTCCAAGTTGTGGGTGCACAGACACTATAACTTGATTTTCTGATCTTGGTACAAAAACACCAAACATCTGGCACCTGCTCAGTAATTCTCACATGTAGCTCACACTTAAAAGTGCTAATGAGGTGATATACAGGTTTTTAACAAAAGAAAACCCAATACTTGATGTATGTGCTGTATTATTGTTACTGAGTTGTATCTTTAGAATAAGTTACTGTCAGTGATTTGCACGAAGAGAATTTTAACAGGTTTAATATTCTGTGGCAGACAGCTGTGACAGAAAACAGGAACAAGAAGAGAAAAAGACAGCAAAAAAAAAAAGAGTATGTGACATAAAAGTACACTGAATGACTAAAATGGATAACAAGTTGGCTGAAGAATGAATTCCTAAACATACACATAACTGTAAAAACATAACAGACAAAAGAAGAAACTGTGCTGAGATTGCAGAAGTTTTGAATATGAAACATAAGCAAAAGAGGTTCTGCCCCATGGGACTTTAATGCAGTAAAAAAGTGTAGCATTAGTGGCAAGAGACAAATTATTTTTGATCATATTATGCATCATTTAGACATGCAAAGATTGTCCATTAAAAAAAAATTTACAAGGCAAGAAAGTTGTAGTTTGTGGAAAAAACATTAAAGAATCTGACTGACAATATGTAAATAAAGACTACTTTTTGGGGTTGGTAATAATAATAATAATAATAATAATAATAATAATAATAATAATATTATTATTATTATTATTATTATTATTATTATTGATTAGATTTTTATAGTGCTTTTCAGGGCACCCAAAGCACTTTACATTATTGAGCCATTATTCATTCACTCTAACATTCTCACTCTGGTAATGTATGTAATTAGTACAATATCATATATGGTTTTATGTATGTTTTTACTGTGAATGTATGGCTAAAATTTCTATATTCTGTAACTTTTACTGCTGCTGTCTTAGCCGGAACAGTCTTTTTTGAGATTTTCAATCTCAACGAGACTTTTTCCTCATTAAATAAAGGTTAATAATAAATAATAAATAGTATAATGTGCAACGAGATGCAGTTCATTCAGCTGTTTTCCACAAAAAACTGGATGTTTCTTTACTGTCTTTGTCACAAACCAAAAATTTCTTGTAAAATTATCCTCGAACACAGGGTTTCTCAACCTGTTTTAAACCACACCCCACTAATGGCATCATGAGCCTACTGCCCCCCCCCCCCCATGCCTGAAAATGGGATGTGGCAGATGATATTGCCCCCACACCCCACAATTAATCTAAAAGTAACATGACAGACCTATATGATGAGGACGTGGTGGGTTGTATAGCTCTGCAGATAAAGGCGTGAGAAAGTAAAAGTGAAAATTAGCTCCACAATGCACCCCCCCCCCACCCCCCCAATCTGTGAGTGGGGGGACAGAATGTGCCGGGTGATTTACAATGTTGTGATGTACAACAGTAGTCGCTAATGCATCTGCATGAACACATGGCGATGTCACTCATAACTAGGGCTGGGTATCATGACCACTTTCCTTAACCAATTCGATTTCGATTCATAAGGTTCTGAATCGATTAATCACGATTCGATTCAATTCAGTCTGATATCAGTTTGATTCAGGATTAGTTGACTGATTCAGATTCATTTAGTGATACCCAAGTACTATTTTGAGCTGTAACCTGATTATTTGACTACCCCAGCCATGCAACACATCAATACTGGTATCAATACTGACATTAGAAAGGAAATAAATATGAAACTCCAGCAGTAAATAGATGAATGTGCACTGAAATAATGGGGCAGACACATTGGCATGTTTCTGCAGTGGCTCAGAACAGACTTGTTCGTCATCGTCATTCTGTTTTATGGCTGGTGGCTCCTAGGACCTCCCACAGAGGTGTTTTCCCCACCCTTCCTTCACGTCTCTCCCGCCCCAGAACTGTCGTGAGTGAGATCAAGACACCCCCAGGGGCCCGCGAGAAGGGGGCCGGGTCAGGTACTCGTGGTCCTGCTCTGAAAAATTGACCTCAACCACTATTAATCGTTTACCCAAAATTAAAATGAAACTCTAACATGACCAATATGTCTCCATGGTGGCAAAATCCAAACAAGATCTAAATATTATTTGTCTCTCCCCACTGACCACCGTTCATATTTCTCTCCAGTGTTAGGACCCACGGGGCACACCGGAGGAGATGGGACTGTTCTCACTGAGGCTTGCTTTTCTTTGATGTAACATTAATTGTGAATGTTTTCATTAGCACACCATTATGCTGCTCAAGTAAGTATGTAGTGTTCGCTAATTGTGTTAGCACAGGAGGGGTGGGTTTAATGAGTGGCTCCTGTCTGTACTGTACATTTACTGATCATGTTTTCTGACATGAACTATTTGCAGCCACATTTTTTGTTTTTTTCTGACTTGTCTTGTCCAGCATCCTAACAGCAGAATGGTAGTCTGGCTGCCTTTTGGTGCTGAACAAATTTGCTTTGCCAAGGGAAACTTCATAAAGTATATGAGGCTCCCCTTGATATGCTATCGTCTTTATTATGAGTTTTGTTGAACCACATTTCGATGCTGAACCTGACAGTGGGGGGAGGGGGGGGCAAGAAAGAAGAAGGTGGCGAAGACCCTCACAAGAAAATATCAACAATACAAACAGTAAGAACCATGGTGATAGTTATAATGGTAACAACAACTGAGTAAACTGGGCAGAAGAGAGAGAAAAAAACAAACAAACAAAACTACAAAAAAATAAAATATAATACGTAAAACCTATTAAATGATGAATGTAAGAAAAGAAAGTATGAACAGAATATCATACACCACATCTGCCCAAATAATACCAGTAACAAATCCACACAACATCAGTTGTTCACATTAATCTGCTGTGACAGAGTGGCGACAGTATTTTGTGAATAAAAATGAAAGTCTGTTGGATTTCTGGCTAAATAATGCCCAGTTGTTACTGACCAGTCACTCAGTGCATTAAGTAAAGCAGTGGTTCCCAACCTTTTTTGGCTCGTGACCCCATTTTAACATCACAAATTTATGGCGACCCCAGACATTCAAAACAGCGACTTTTTTTTTTTTTTTTTTTGCTCAAATGAATTTGTTTTTGGCCATGTAATAGTTTCTAATACTATGTTGCAAATAAATGTTAATTTTTGATGACATTTAGTCTATATAATGTATATTATTGTGGACAGAGGCAGTAAATCCAGGTGTAGATTACTGCACAAAGGGAGAATTCTATTTTCCTTGGTCAGGATCTGTCCAGTCAGTCCAGCTTGGATTTACAAGGAGGACAATTAATACTGAACAAACAAGAACTGAAACTATGAATTATGAAAGAGCTGCAGCATCTGAAACTGACCACAATGAACATTTGACACAGAAACAGAAGCACAGTGCTGCAGTTTCAGACTCACAGTTTGTCATGTGTTTTATGGGATTGTCTCTGTCAACTCACCATAAAATTTTTATTAGTACGTGTTTTTTTTATCAATTACTAGAAATTTTAGGTGACCCCACAGTTGAAAAACAGTGGATTAACCTATGCATGTCTTTTGATGGTGGGAGGAAGCTGGAGTACCCATAGAAAACATGCAAACTCCACATACAAAGGTCCCACCTGTATCTCAACCGGTGCTGGAATCGAACCCAGGACCTTCTTGCTGTGATGTAGGAGTGCTATCCGCTGCACCACTACGTCACCCAGTGTTTTCCTTTCAATCATAAACAAATCTCACCAATAAACATGTTCAGTAAACGTTCAGTAAACAGCTTCACAGTTTGTCATGTCTTTTGTGGATTGGAATTTTCTCTGTCAACTCACTATATGTTTTTTATTGGTAAGTTTTTATTTTGTTTGTTTTTTATCAATTACTAGAAATTTCCCGACCCCTAGGTTGAAAAACACTGGCGTACCATATGTGAAAATCATACTTATTAGATATGTTAACCCAGGCATGTCCAAAGTCCGGCCCGGGGGCCAATCACGGCCCGCGGTCAGATTTTCTACGGCCCACAGCTTGGGTTTTAGAATGTATTATTTATGGCCCGCTTGGACCGTTGAACTGAGTACATGAATCATAAAAGGTTCAAAATGCAGTTTCTCCTTTCACCTCATGGTGGCAGCACCACTCTTACGCTATCTGGCTCTGTGACTTTGCCGTGAACCCTTTTTGCTAATTTCTAACCATGGCGCCTGTAAATAAAAAAACGAAAGTTGACAGTGAGGGCCGCCGCTTCCAGGAGAGATGGGAATTACAATTTTTTTTCACTGAAAATCAAGGCGATTGTGTTTGTCTAATTTGTCAAGAGACTGTTGCCTTGTTTAAGGAATTCAATGTAAAGAGACACTAGCAGACAAAACAAGCTAACGCATACGACAAGCTAGCAGGGAGTGAGCGTTCTGAAAAAATGAAGCAAATTCAAGCTGCTTTAAACTCAACAGTGACTCTTCATTTGAACCTCTGAAATGTGAATTCACCACCAGGGCAGGATACCAAGTTGCCAGGTTAGTTGCCTCTAACTGCTGGTGTTATGTACTTGTAGATGTGACACAAAATATTACTTTCTGAATGATTTTGTGAAAGACAAGAGTAAGAGTCATATGTTTTCATCTTAAATGTTAACAGACTTTGCATTACTGAGTAATATATGAGTAATGATTACTCATATAAGTCATGTTTAAAATGAATGTGGGGTTAAGATTTTTATCAGCTTGGATGTTTAAGATACTCCATACAGTTTGTTCTATGTTATGTGACTCCAGATGTGAAAGGAAGGCAGAAATGTATTTTTTTTTTTTTTTTAAATTTGTTCACACCTGAGTGGCTTAGATTTGGTTACACTGCCATTTAAAAAAATGATATTGTGACAATGAAAATAAAATTGTTGTAGAACAGCGCATTTATATGTAATTTTTACTGTTTAAAAAATTTTCGAAGGGACCACTGGCCCCTGGCAGTGTCCACATTATCAGATCTGGCCCTCTTTAAAAAAAGTTTGGACACCCCTGTGTTAACCCTTTAAAACCTGACGTGTCATGGCTGACACACCCTGCACACATACATTGTGGATGGCTGACCCCAAGGTTGAAAAACACTGATGTATGGGATTCATTTATTTGCTAGGTTTGTACTTTTTTTTTTGACAAAGACTCAAATCCAGTCAGTGGAAAACAATCTGGGTCTTGTGTCTCCTCTCAGAAGGCTTCAGCTACTGTTTAAGTGTGTGCCCGGCTTAAAGGGATTTATTAGCCTTGCTTTATGCAGGCAACTTATAGAAAATGTACACACTGTACAAAGCATGTCAGGCCTTCTGGGAGGCACTGCTAGAATTTCAGAGAGTTTGTACTGGCTCCAGAAAATGCATGAGAATATGAGAATGCTGCTTTTCTGTACAAATAATGCTCCCATGAAGATGTACACAAATGAGCAAGGACACTTCACTCCTCATTTTCCATAATTTTGTTGCCGTTTATGTTTCTAAGTAAGCCTGGGGTAAACAATGCCAGCTTCTGCTCTGAGATTTGTCCTTGGCCCATGTCATACCCTTCCATCAAGTTTCATGGACATGTGCGTGGTAGTTTTTGTAAAATATCTTGCTGAGAGCACACAGATAGAAGAAGAGACCACAGAATATGTTTGGTGGAGGTAAATATGTATAAGAGACACCAAGCTGGAATGAAACTCTTCAGGTGGAAAGACTCCAGGGATGCTGAACCTCTGGCATATCGTCAAGCCATCCGCATAGATTGTTTGCGATCTGTTTATGAATACACTTGTTTACACGCTATATGTATAGAAAATCTGAGAATTGACATTACATGGAAATATATCAGACAGAATATTCGTTATATTTCTGGCTGTGTTAGTTTTTAAGTTGGAATGAAATGCGGAGGTGATGCTGACCTAAATGTGGTCTGTGCAAAAGAGAGTCCTGGTGTACACAGACAGCAGCGAGCAAAAGAGCGAGAGAGCGAGTGAGTGGTGGGAATGGTAATGGGCTTCAGCTCCACCGGGAAGGGGCTGTGCCAGTCCTCAAAGTCAGTACACTCTCCAGGATCATGTGCCAACTGGTTCAGCCATTCCATCCCCCGTGGTTCTCCAAGAGCTGCTTTACCGGTGGTGTTGGACCGTTGCCGAAAGTCTGGTCCTGAAACAGCCAGACCACACAGATCTAACAAACGTACCTGAAAAATGCACTTTGTTGTCATGATTAGTTCAATGATTTGTGTCTTTTTTTTTTTTTTTTTTCTAACCCTGTCATGCATACTGGTCACTACAGTGGACAGCTATTCAAAGGTGTTCTTTTGTGTGTTCATGGATTTTATTGTTTTAGTTTCGTATCAGCCGACACAGTGGACGCTTATGCATTATCCCATACACTACAATTTATATTATTGCTGTAAGTTTGCTGTTCTTGATCTGTAGTGATCAATAAAATAAAATAATAAAATAAATAAAACTGCATGTTCCACATTCTTTTGTATTATGATGTTTATATTTTTTCTGAAAAATGCTTGGTTTTCACTGAACCCGTAGTCATATCGTATCATACCAATATCGAGATATCTGGCATGAATATTGAGATATGAAATTTTGTCCATATCGTTCAGCCCTACTCCCAACTTTAGTCTGCATGTTTCCAGGTAGAGTGGGAACCAGAAGACGACTGGAAACCACAAGTGAACACAAGTGACGGAGCATCAAGTGTCATATGGTGCCGCTAGCTAAAATTGCTATTGCGAAATGAATCACTTTCGTATCAATCTGACGTTGACAAAGACGAAAACGAAGGGAATTTTATCCATCATTTTTATACGTTTTAGTTAGTTTTGTAAGCACACAATACAGTTTAAGTTAGTTATCATTTTTTTTCTTTTAATTAGAGTTTTTATTTATTTCAGTTAACGAAAGTGTTTTTACAGTTCATACAATTTTATGAACATCTACATGGTCAGCAAATTAAATATAGGAACATACTTGATTTTCACTGAAAAAACACAATGTACAAAGGATAATATTATAATAAATGGCGATAAATTACATAGAAAAGGTTAAATAGAAAGAAAAATAATCTTGGGAACTGTCTTTATGGGTTAAGTTAGAACAGGGCTGTCAAACTCATTTTAGTTCAGTTCCACATTCAGCTAAATTTGATCTGCAGTGGGCCCAACCAGAAAAATAATAAGATAATACTATATAAATAATGTTAATTCCAAAATTTTCTCTATGTTTCAGAGCAAAAAAAGTAAATTTACATTATGAAAAGGTTTACATCTACAAAGTATCCTTTCAAAAGATGTGAATAACAGGGACAAACTGAAAAAATAAGTGTAATTTTAACAATATTCTGCCTCAGTTTATCATTTCCACATGTGCATTATAACTTACAGATCACAGTGGATCTACAAACACACAAATACAGACAGAATATTGTTAAAATTGTACTTACTCTCTTAAAACATTCCAGGTTGTTCATATTTATTCAGGTTATTCACATTCTTGTGAAATTACACTTTGTAAATGTAAATATTTTCATGTATTTACACTAAAACAAAGAGAAAAATGTGGAGCTTATGATAGTATTTGACTGAATCCTACCCACTTTGTCTGAATGTGGAACCTGAACTAAAAGGATTGTTCATATCTTAGTGTAACTTTTGCATTTCATAAATTCATCCTAAGGGCCAGACTGGACCCTTTGGTGGGCCGGATTTGGCCCCTGGACGGCATGTTTGACACCTGTGAGTTGGAATATGGGTTATTGTGCCCAGTAAAAACTACGTAATATTCATACTGTATCGTGGTGTTCTATGCTGTACTGAGTGTAATCTAATTTCCAATATAACAAATGACACAAAAATACAATTAAAAAAAAGTTGAAATGTAGACACAAAGCAGGGTTCTTAGACTTAGATTCCAGTCCTGACTGTATTTGGTCATAACTTTGATCCAATCCCTTTTTTTTTCTTTCTTTTTTTTTTTTTTTTTTTTTTTTCTTTATGGGCTCAGCTGGCTGACAGGCAGCTGTCTGTACCGATAAGGCAGCAGCCGACACCAACTGTACTCCCAGTCATCATTGCCCATTTTTCTAACACCTTTGCTTGTGTATCCTCTTTTATTTGGACATTTTACCAGGGAGTATCTCACACTACTTTTTTTTTTTTTTTTTTTCCTACTTGTCTTGTCCAGCGTTCTAACAGCAGAATGGTAGTCTGGTTCCTTTTGGTGCTGAACACATTTGCTTTGCCAAGGGTAACTTCATAAAGTATATGAAGCGCCCTTTGATATTCTACTGTGTTTATTATGAGTTTTGTTGAACCACATTTCGATGCCGGACCTGACATGGGGGGTGGGGGTGGGGGGTGGGGTAGAAGAAGGGGAGAGAACAAGAGAGAAGAAGGTGGAGAAGACCCTCACAAGAAAGTATCAACAATACAAACAGCAACAACCATGGAGACAATTATAATGGAAACAATAACTACAACCAGAACTGAGTAAACTGGGCAGAAGAGAGAGAAGAAAACAGAACAAACAAAACTACAAAAAAAAAAAAAAAAAAACCCACAACAATGAGATACATAAGACCTATGAAATGAAGAATATAAGAAAGGATTGTTCATATCTTAGTGTAACTTTTGCATTTCATAAATTCATCCTAAGGGCCAGACTGGACCCTTTGGTGGGCCGGATTTGGCCCCTGGACGGCATGTTTGACACCTGTGAGTTGGAATATGGGTTATTGTGCCCAGTAAAAACTACGTAATATTCATACTGTATCATGGTGTTCTATGCTGTACTGAGTGTAATCTAATTTCCAATATAACAAATGACACAAAAATACAATTAAAAAAAAGTTGAAATGTAGACACAAAGCAGGGTTTTTAGACTTAGATTCCAGTCCTGACAGTATTTGGTCGTAAACTTGATCCAATCCCTTTTCTGTGACGCTCACCTTGGGTTTGAGGTACATAAGTGAACTATTACGTATTTCTACATCATAGGTCAAGAATTTGCAAATCCAACAGGTCTTGGTTTCTAGGTGGTTCATACATGAGACCCACCGCTCCTCATTTCATCTTACCTCGGTATTGTCATAAACAGAAGGTGCTTTTCACAGCCAGCTCACAGATGTTAACAAATCTATTCTTATGTTTTGTCTTCAAAGATGCCCGGAAGACGATTCACTGAAATATCCTCGCAGCCTCCTGGTTAATACACATTGTGATTTTTCTTCCTGCTATGTATAGCAAAGACTCCTTATGCTGCAAACCTTTGTATAATCACAGATGGTGTGTGACATTTCAGAGCATTGCTGTGACATTTAAAGCTAAATGAAAAGTACAATTGATTCACACGAGATTACACACAAGGCTCATGTTTTCTTTAACTGTACTAACTGGTTCACGGCAGCTTGGGTCTTATATTTGTAGACTTAAAACTGCATTTCAGTTAGTTACGATTATGTTGCTTTCCAAAGTATATTTTTATTACCCCAGCCCCCGAAGGGGAGGTAAGGGGTATTGTTTTTGGTTCGTTTTTTTTTTTTTCTTTGTTTGTTTGTTAACACTTTAGCAGCAAAACTATTGGTTGAATTCATTCACAAATTGGGTTTATAGATTGCCAGTGACCCAAAATAGATGTCGTTACATTTTGGGAAAAGTTGGTCAAAGTTAAAATTTTTTAAATCTTTTTTGTTTTACTTTTTTTTCCCCAATTACTTATAATGGGCAACATTTCCCATGTCTGTAGCAGCAAAAGTATTGGTTAAATTCGTACCAAATTGGGTTTATAAATTACCAGTGACCCAGAATAGATGTCATTACATTTTGGGAAAAGTTGGTTGAAGATCAAATTTTGAAAATCTTTTTTATTTGACATTTTTTACCATTTACTTATAATGGGCAAAATTTCACATGTCTGTAGCAGCAAAACTCTTGGTTGAATTCATACCAAATTGGGTTTATAGATTGCCAGTCACCTAGAATAGATGTGGTTATATTTTGGGAAAAGTAAGTCCAAGTTCAAATTTTTAAAATTGGTTTTATTTTACATTTTTTCCCCTTTACTTATAACGGGCAAAATTTCACACGTCTGTAGCAGCAAAACTACAGGTTGAATTCATACCAAATTGGGTTTATAAATTGCTAGTGACCCCTGATAGATGTGGTTATATTTTGGGAAAAGTAAGCCCAAGTTCAAATTTTTAAAATCTTTTTTATTTTCCATTTTTTCCCATTTACTTATAATGCTCAAAATTTCACATGTCTGTAGCAGCAAAACTATTGGTTGAATTCATACCAAATTGGGTTTATAAATTACCAGTGACCCAGAATAGATGTGATTACATTTCGGGAAAAGCTGGTTGAAGTCCAAATTTTTAAAATCTTTTTTGACATTTTTTACCACTTACTTATAATGGGCAAAATTTCACGTTTGTAGCAGCAAAACTATTGGTTGGATTCATACCAAATTGGGTTAATAAACTGTCAGTGACCCATAATAGATGTGGTTACATTTTGGGAAATGTGTGTCCAAGTTAAAAAAATTTTTTTATGAATTTTTAAAATCTTTTTTTTCTTCCATTGATTTACAATAGGCAAAATTTCACATTTCTATAAAAACATCAATTTTGTTTCAATTTACTTCAAACTTGGCACGGATATGGAGGTAATTGATATTCTAGGATCAGCACATGCATAGACATGATGACATCAGCTGGATCGATGCCAAAATAAGGTACAATATGTGCGAGGGGTGGGGCTTGTTGTGCCTGGATCCGCTTGTTATTGTTATTTTGAAGGTTGAGACAACAGTTAAAGTCTAATACAAGCCAACGTCAGCAAACAGTGAGGAGTCCATTATCCAAAATCCTGGTGTTTCTACAGACAGAACTAAATCTATGAATAGAGAAAAATAAACTAATGGCTCAGGGTGGAATACATTCCTGCTATTGAACAGGACGGTGGTAAATTGAGTTTGTGGGAAGCAGCTTCTGAAGGAGCATTGAAGGGATTGATGCATTTATGCGACTACAGCGCATGTATCAATAGTTTCTCTCAGGAATAACTTACCTCCACCTTTAGGTCCAATGGGCCAAGAAGCACAAGAATCCAGACAATCAAACGTTTTATCCACCTTACCTAATCCATTTTATTTTGAGCAAAAGCTGCAAGTAAAATGGGCAAATCCCTCCTGTTCACACAGATGGATTTATTGGGACTAAAGCATCAACTGAGTGCTCAAGGAGTTCCAGTTGGTCTGAACGTGCTGGTCTGGATTGTATTTAAAAAGGATAAAGTTTAAGAGAAACCTACAGAACTTCTTTTCAGCTACAAAAATCGAACTGATGTTTTCTTCATGGGATAAGGGTATTGCTTGGTCAATTGTAAATCAAGTTCTAGCCAAACTTTGTTAAATATTTTGAAGTAAACAATACGGTGTAAACACAGCTAATCCATGATACGACCTGATCATACTTGCCTAAAGCTAAAATAAATTGTATTACTGTCATTGTTGAGTAATTTTTGATCTCATTTGAATTATGAACCATGCCATCATCTACACATGTATTTGTTCATATAAAAGATGTCAAGAAAGTCACAGTTTGTTGCAAAACTATCAGTGAAAATACATGACTATAAAGACGACACACCTGAAAGTCACAAAAGTGACACGGTGACTCTCTCGTCTCAGACTGAAGGTGTCTCTACAGCTTCAACATGAACAGACTCAAGTGTTTTCACCTCTTAATACATCTTTTCACCTCGTTCCTAAAGGATAACGTGAAATCTGACACTGTAACACCTGTTTTGGTTTTAGCGACTGGTAATTGTCTCTGCATTGAACCATGTTACATGGATGTTACTTCACTCTCTTTACTTCAAAGTGTGACTTTCCTGGCTCGTAAAACTTTTAAAATGACTGTATATACAGGGTTAGTGGTTAGTGGTGATGGATAAACATCAGAAGACAGTGGTAGTAACAGATGTAGCAATCCCAAGTGATAGCAACATCAGAAAGAAAGAACATGAGAAGCTCGAGAAATATCGAGGGCTTAAGGAGGAGATAGAGAAAATGTGGGGTGTGAAGGCAACAGTGGTACCAGTAGTGATGGGGGCACTGGGGGCAGTGACCCCCAAGCTGAGAGAATGGAACCAGCAGATACCAGGAACAACATCAGAGATCTGTCCAAAAGAACGCAGTCCTAGGAACAGCTAAGATCCTGGCAGAACCCTCAGGCTCCCAGAACTCTGGTAGAGGACCAAGTCTGAAGGAGACACCACCCAGGTGGGCCAGAAAAAGATTTTTTTATACATATAAATGGTCACACAATTGAAAACAAGATAAAAAAAAAAAACTGTTGAATTGACAAAACTGGGATGTTAGCATTAACACTTTAGCAAATAACATTCTGAAGTAGCTAAAATAAAAAAATAAAATTTACTTAACCATGTAAGTTAGCTGAGAACTGATTCTCATTTTCAGTACTGATCTGGACATACAGAGACGAACAACTAATCACTGTTCACACCTATGGGCAATTTAGATTAAGCAATTAACCTATTAGTGCACGTCTTTGGATGGAGTACCTGGAGAGAACTGGGAAATATATGTTAATGGTCACACAATTGAAAAGAGGATCAAAAAATTGCTGAATTGACCAAACTGGGATGTTAGCATTAGCACATTAGCAAATAACATTTTGATGTAGCTAAAAAAATATTTTTAATAAGCAGATAAGTTAGTTGAAAACTGATTCTCATTTTCAATAACAACATGGACATATAGAGACGAACAACCAATCACTCTCACATTCACACCTTTGGGCAATTTAGATGACCCAGTTAACCTACTAGTGCAGGTCTTTGGATGGCGTACCTGGAGAGAACCCATGTGAACACAGAGAGAACATGTAAACTCCACACAAAGGTTCCTGGTGTGGGAATCAAACTCAGGACTGTCTTACTGTGAGGTGACAGCGCTAACCACTGCCCATTATATTTTGCATTAACTTGATTTGTTTCATATACAGTACACCAAGGTTATTATCGTTAACAAAAACTAACGAAATGACGAAAACTAGAATTGTAAAAACATTGTCGTTAACTGAAATAAATAAAAACTATAATTAAAAGGAAAAAAAATGTAACTCAAACTGTATTGTGTGCTTACAAAACTAACTAAAACATAAAAATTCTGGATAAAATTCCCTTAGTTTTCGTCGTTGTCAATGTCGGATTAATATGAAATCGATTTATTTGGCTCAACAATTTTAGCTGGGGACACCGTACGGTACTTCAAGGTCCGTCACTTCTCGTCACTTGTTTAGAGCTGTCTTCTCATTCCCACTCTGCAAACCTGCTCTAAAGACTAATTAAAATTAACTGAATTAGAGAAAAACAAGTCAAAACTAAATAAAACTAAACTACAATGAAAAATCCAAAACTATTAGAACCATGATATACACTACAAACAAAAAGTTAAGGATATTTTTAATTTTTGGGTTATTTTTTTCATTTGGGATTCTTGCACAGCACTTTTTACTTTTTTGTGTGTGAATTGAATTCAAACACATTTTTTTTAATGACCAGACATAGTTTTGTTTACCAAAAAAAAGAAATATCCTGAACTTTTTGTTGGTAGTGTATGTATTTTTCACCTGTAGGAATCTTTCGGTGACAGACCACTTACACTGCTTGACAAAATCAGTTCGAGATTTTTTTTTTTATTAATTGACATGAATCAAAATACATGTAAACATATAGTACCTCAGGCACTTTGAGGAGCTATGAAGTTTACCTTTCACATCTGTAGCTAGATTTTCTGTCGTCCACAACTCTACCTCACATCAAACAACCTTCTAAAAAAGTCCTTAAATCACTCTAGCCTGTGCCTGTCATGGTACAAAACATATCTAGAAAAGTAAACTATTGTCCAAATTGTCTCTGCTGACCGTCTCAGCTCTCCTCGGTCAGAGTCGGTGGCGGTCTGTCAAGGATGCTGGCCAGTGTTTTGAACGGCTGTCCCCAGTCCCCGAGGGAACTGAAATCCCCCGAATCGTCAATTACCCATGACTCCTCTATAGAGCTGAGCGAGCCGGCGACCGAGCCATCGCCCTCGTAGGCGTAAGTGGCCAGCGAATCGTAGGGCGGGGCCGCGTATCCCTGCTGACCCTCCCCAAGCCGCTGCTCGATGAAGTCCCTTATCATTTCAGCGTCACCTTCAGTCACTCTACCTCGAGGCGGGAGGGTCGCGCTTTTATTGACGGCGGCGATTACGTTGGCCGTTTGCCGGTGGATGTCGGGTGATCTGACGTCATTGCCGCGACTGTTGAGGTGCAGCAGAACCCCTTCCCCGTAGCCGTTCCGCTCTTTCTTGGAGGCGCTGCTCTGGGTGCTGGTGCGCTGCGAGTGCGTGTTTCTCAAAGTGCCCATGTCGAACGCATGCGTGTCTTCCTCACCGCCGCCTTCGTCGTCGTAGTGAATGACATTATCGCGGATGTCCTCTTTTGATGTCATCAGAGTCTCTTTTTCTTTGTGACGCCTCTGGCCCATGTATAATGCTGACATGACTGGGAAAAAAAAAAGAGAGAGATGAAGTTACGCGTTAGTAATTCGTTAAGTATTGCTCAGTATGTTTGTCACTGAGGTTTAGTTTGTGTGGATGTTGTCGTGTAGAAGGGGAATCATTGTGGAACAGATGTACATGAGTCACAGCTGAGATGAAAAATGAGTGTCAGGTGGAACGTGTGCACACAGGAGGACAAACCCTGTCCTTAACCCAGTGTTTTTCAACCGTGGGGTCGGGACCCCACATGTGGTCACCTGGAATTCAAATGGGGTCATCTAAAATTTCTAGTGATTGATAAAAATAAAATCTTACTAATAAAAAATATATGGTGAGATGACAGAGACAATCACATCCATAACAGACATGACAAACTGAAGCTGAAACTGCAGCACTGTGGTTCTGTTTCTGTGTCAAATGTTCACTGTGGTCAGTTTCAGATGCTGCAGCTCTTTCATAATTCATAGTTTCAGTTCTTGTTTGTTCAGTATTAATTGTCCTCCTTGTAAATCCAAGCTGGACTGACTGGACAGATCCTGACCAAGGAAAATGAAGTTCTCCCTTTGAGCAGTAATCTACACCTGGATTTACTGCCTCTGTCCACAATAATAGACATTATATAGACTAAATGTGTCTAAAATTAACATTTATTTGCAACATAGTATAACAAACTATTACATGATCAAAAACAAATTTATTTTAGCAAAACAAACAAAACAAAAGTCTTCATTTTGAATGTCTGGGGTCGCCATAAATTTGAAATGTTAAAATGGGGTCATGAGCCAAAAAAGGTTGGAAACCACTGCATTAACCTGTAAAGACCCAAACCTCCACTGGTAACCAAAAGCATCTACTGATCTAAACTGTTTAGTACCTGTTGATCCACTAATCCTATCAATCCATGTAAATAATTGGTGTAAAATAAAGTTTGTCATCTTTTCATGGTCATCACATATGACCCATTTGGACGTTCAGAGGCTCCGTAGTTACCGTGGAAACACCGTCATCTTCTACAACATTGATTCACCAGTAAAACCCATGGAGTTGGCTCAATGAGAGTGGATGGAGACACTGGGTTTATGTTCAGATTCGCTGAAAAAGTCACTTTTTCTTCAGTTTTCTCTGTTTTGATATAATAACCTTTAAATTTACTCTGAGTTTACATGAACATATAAAATAACCTCCTAAGACCCAGCAAATGTCAGCAAAGTACAAGCTTTTTTTTTGTTTTTTATTAAATGAGTGCCTATATTGGAAACATCATGATGTAACAGTTTTTTCAGATGCAGGTTTTAAAATTTTTATGTAATGTGCTTTGTGGTGGATAGTTGCCTTTTCTTTTCTTTTTTTTTTTTTCCACAAATGTGGACAGAAAACCCATAGCTGGGTCTTAGGAGGTTAAGTATGGGAAATTATATATGGGAAAATAAATAATTTACACTAAAAAGTGTAAAACATAGAGGATAATATTATAATAAATGGTGATAAATTAGTTAACAAAGGTTGAATAGAGTGAAAAAATGTATTTGGGAACTGCCACAAAAGTAGCACTGGGTCTTTATTGGTTAACATGGTCATTTCCACATGCACAGTGACATCAGTAGTTACAGTGAGTCACCAGTCTCAGGTCTAATGTGGTCTCCAGGGTCTGTAAGGTCCACCTCTGCATGAACAGTGAGTGGACCTGCTTTGTTAGGTACCATGAAGTAATGGTACTAATGTAAGGAATGATGTTCAAAGGAGAATGTGGATGTGGACAGGGGTCTGGATCTGCACGCATGTTGGCCTTAAGGTTCTGAAAGTGATATTCTTTTTTACCTTACATGTGTTTCTCTTGAATTTTTTATATTTACTTCTTGGATTCGTTTGTTTTAGTAAGGAACCAAATATGGTAACTTGATTGACCTGAATTTATTGTGTTTTTCTATCATTTATTTATTCATTTATTTTGTACTTTTTGAATTTAATTTACTTCTTAGATTTGTTTTTTTTTTTGTTTCCATGAAGTAGTGGTACTTCTAAAAGTGATGTTCTTTTCACCTCACATGTGTTTTTTATTGCATTTTTGTGTATATAGTTCTTGGATTTTTTTTTTTTTTTTTTGTGCCACTTATGGGTAAGGCAGCAAATATGGTAACTTCATTAACCTTGATTTTTTACATATCAACACAAAATCTTGAAAAATGTTCACAAAATAAAGTCTTGTTATGTCCTGCAGTAACACACTAAGGTCAAATTTTTGAATTTCAGAGTATTTCTATGAGTGCCCTGTAAAAGGTTAGCCTATTCAATAAAGCCATTATTACATGCTCCAAATCTTTGTCTAAAAACCTCTTAAGAATGTTGTGCCGTGTCTCAAGGTGAATTTTTCATGCAGACAGTGAAATGGGACTAACATGTTGACTAAAATAATCAGCAAGTGGGAAGGTTACTCCACTAAAGGTTAACTAAAGGTTAAGGTTAAAGGTTAAGTCACTTTATTATCCGAAAGGGGAAATTCAGTCTGTGTATTTCATCCATTGTAAAAGACACAAAGCACCTAGCATTAGCATCGGTACATAACCCACATTAAGAGCAGTGAGCTGCCAATGACGGCGCTCTGGGACTAACTCCAGATCGTCATCATATCAGCACTACGGTCAGCGGCACCGACGGGAGAATTAACCTACGTATACCTCCTTTTAATGGCGATTCCTCCGAGTCCTTCACAAGAGCTGATCAGTGCAGATGTGAAGAGAGCAATAAAACTTAAGTGTGAACTAAATGCCTTTGCGAGCATCGGTTTAAAATATACGACATTGGCTTTTACACTCCAGATAATTTGATGAGTGTCTGTCCAGGTATGGCTGAGTGTAAACAGAGGTTGATGTTTGTCCTTCGAGCTTGGATCTGTATGTGATTCGACACTTTTCTCCATTTTGCAAGAATGAACTGAAAGAAAATGCTTATCTTCATTCCATATTCACCTTTTAGCAATAGTAACACTGAAAAACTAAGTCTTATAATTCTATTAAAGTCGTGATATTTTGCTTTTTTAAATGAAATTCTGCATTTTCAAACATTTCCCTGTGGTCTCCATAAACTGTAAATGCTCTGCTTGGGTCTGAATTCTTCATTCATTCAACTCCACAGGTCCATCTTCAACCCTATTTCTGAGGAATGACACCAGAAAGGTGGTTTTGAGGGCTGGCCCTTTAAATGCAAATGAGCCACTTCATGCCACGCCCCCTCCAGGTTGTTGGCTGTGCTGCTCTGTCCTTTTTAACCAACAACTGAACATTTTAGGTAATCGACTCGAAGTTTGGACATATTTTCATATTTTGCTGACAAACAATTCAGTCGTACTCGGAGAAATGTTCGTCAGAAGTCTGGACCTTATATGTGCAAATGTTGTGATGTAACTAGTTGTAGACGTAACAAATTAAGCAGGAATTAAAACAGGTTGTAGAAATCCGCTCAATTTTTGCCAGAATGAATATAAAGATAGCTTTGCAGCACCTGGAGGGTTCAAATTCAAACTGTATGAACTATTAGGGTCCAAATACACAAATAAATGAACCACAGACGAATAAAAGTGGGTTTAGCAAAAATATGAGCCCTTTAAAGTTCATGTCACAACAGGATAAAAATGTCCCACTGAAAAAAATCATTACATTTTCATTTTAAAATAATATCTTACGGTAAAAATGGGATGTGCCAATCAAATAGGAGCCTTTGTAGGTTCTTAAAGTGAACATTATTCAGGCTCTTCCAGCTGTTGGAGAAACTGTGGAACTCAGGCAGTAAAACATTTCCACCTATTTTGGTCATGTCCTCAGATTACAAACTATTGGAACGTAATTCATTCAGAGATCAGGACAATCTGAAGGGTGCAGACAATTTTCAACTGGGATGAGTTGCTCTTTGGTTGTATATGCTCAGTGGACACAAATATGGACACTAAATGTTTGTTTGGAATGTTGAGTATAGCTGCTCAGAAAGCTATTACTAAAAAAATAGTTAAAAGTAAAAGCCCCGTCTCTGGAAGACTGGCATCATAGTGTTCACTTGTTTTTTGTGATGGAGCAAATCACTTTTTACAACAGACTCCAAAATGATAGATTTGATCAAATATGGGAGAAATGGAGAACATTTATTTCATTAAGATGAGCAGATTTTGAGTAAATCTTTTTTTTTCTTTCTGTCTTATTTATATATTCTGTTTTCTTTACGAAATTGTATTTCCCTGTATGTTGTTATTACCCCGCCTCCTGAAGGGGAGGCAAGGGGTATTGTTTTTGGTTGAGTTTCTTTGCTTCTTTGTTTGTTTGTTAACGCTCCAACAGCAAAACTATTGGTTGAATTCAGACCAAATTGGGTTTATAGATTGCCAGTGATCCAGAATAGATATGTTTACATTTTGGGAAAAGTAGGTCAAAGTTACAATTTTTTATGAATTTTTAAAATCTTTTTTTCTCCCATTTGGTTATAATAGGAGAAATTTCAAATGTCTACAGCAGCAAAACTTAGTTGAATTCATACCAGATTTGGTTTATAGATTGACAGTGACCCAGAATATAAGTCATTACATTTTGGGAAATATAGGTCAAAGTTTCTTTTTTTTTTTTTTTTTTTTAATGAATTTTTAACCCTTTCATGCATACTGGTCACTGCAGTGGACATCTATTCTCCAGCTGTTCTCTTGTATATTCATGGGTTTTGATGTTTTAGTTCCATATCAGCCAACACAGTGGACACTTACACCATCCCATACACTGTAATTCATACCATTACTGTAACTTTGCTGTTCTTGATAAAACCTGATCTGCAGTAATATGTCTGTGTGTAATCAAGTGCTAATTGTTTTTAGACTGTAATTAACAGTTTTCTTAAACAAAAAGGATTTTTTTGTACATTACCTCCATGAAGTGAGTAATAACTAGTATCTGAGTATGATAAAATGTGAGAAAACATCAGATTAGCTGCATTAAAAATGTTTTTATTTCAGTTTTCACACAGTTTAACACTTTCTGATACTGTGTATTAAATACATGTTTCTTTGCTTCAAAAATGAAACACATGGTGTCCATCTGAGTGGACATTTTTGTAACTCCATTGAAAATAGGTTCATTTAAAAAAAAAAAAAAAATCAATCACATTGTTTTTTTCATGATTAAAGAGGAATAAAAACACTCGGGATAAAAATCTTTACTACAGTTCTTATAATTCATGCATGAAAGGGCTAAAATCTTTTTTTTTCTTCCCCATTTACTTATAATGGGTGAAATTTCAAATGTCTGTAGCAGCAAAACTATTGGTTGAATTCATACCAAATTGGGTTTTTAAATTGCCAGTGACCCAGGATGGATCTCATTACATTTTGGGAACAGTAGGTCAAAGTAAAAAAATTTTAAATGATTTTTTAAAAATCTTCCCATTTACTTAAAATTGGTGAAATATGTGGGGGGGGGGGGGGGGGGGGGGGGGGGGGGGGGGTTGTTGTGCCTGGCACCACTTGTATTTTATTTGATTGTGTACACACCCTCATTAAATGTTCATGTTTTCTTACTTTTTTCTGTACAAACCTTCTTGAAAAATTAAATTATAAATATATATATATATATATATATATATATATATATATATATATATATATATATATATAATTTCATTGAATTTACTAGAATGCAGAAAAGAAAAAAGTGTATTTTCTTCATTCATTCTGAGAGTAGATGTGATCATTTACAAAGTAAGATCACCAGCGGGGATAAAAAAAAAAAAAGCACAGTGCCATGAAATTGACTGTGATACATGAGTCTGATTTAGGGAGGGAGTAGTAAGTTTACCAAATTAAGTAGCAGATGTGATCAAATTGTCGCAAAATGTTACTGCCCAAAGCAAAGATATGTGGGAAAAAACTCACTTTGCAATCTCAGTGCATTAGTAAAGTGCTGAGGGTTAAAAATCTCCTCAGGTGCTTAAGGTTTTCCATTTCACCCATCGCTTTTCATTTCTGTTTCCTTTTCTTGCACTTCTGTAAATGCATTAGAAAGCAGTGAGAGCCAAACCAGACACAGATCTACAACCCCCAGTAGTGTGGAGGCAGCTTGTGCACACATTAAAAAAAGTAAAAAAAAAAAAAAATGCAAAGCACGTCTTAAAGCCTCGATGCAGAATTTCAATATATCTGACTTTTGCACTGAATGGCAGCTTCAGACAATGTGCTCTCGCAGTCGTTCCCAACTGTTTGACAGCGTCTGAGCACCCGACGACAATAAAACACTTTATCTTAAAATGTCTGCCACACGCTCTTTCATGGGAACATTGTAGCTGCTATGTTGTATAAAAAGAGGAAGGAAAAAAAGCTAATGGATCCTATTGAAACTTAGTCTGACGGTGGAGTCTGCCAGGGTGACACCTGACTCCTGGGTCAGATATGTGGTAATTTGCTGTGCTCTCAGTTGGAATGTGTATCTGAAGCATACAAAGTGCCAAAACTGAGTGGCAGCAGCTTTGAAGATGGCAGGCAGTGGAATCCCTGCTGCTTACTCAAATCTGTAGACACTATTCTACATGCGGGCACAGAACATTGATTACACTGACACCTCGGTCCTGGTTTGATCTCTGAAGTTCTGCTGTGTTTACTCATCTGTCAGCACACGTTCTCAAATTCTGACCTCAATACACAACCTCCCAGTCAATGGAAGGAAGGACATGACAGATTTGACTGTTAATGCTTTTTCCCAGCAGACTTTTTCTATTTTTAGTCCACGTAGGTACGGCTGCTCGAGGTGCGAAAGGGAACGGGTGAAGGTACTAGAGATGAAATGTTGTGGTGATTTATACATTTACAAAGTCAGATACACTGGACAAAATCTAAATCTAAGTCAGTGTATTTTTCTCATTTCTAGTCAAAATATCTCATCACACTTAAAATAAGACAGAATCACCTCAAGAGTAACTTTTCAGTGAGATAGAAGAACTTATTTTTAGACAACAGATCCTGAAAATCTTATTTCAAAAAATCTTACCAAGATAATTTCCACTTTTTCCATTGGCAGATTTTTTTTTGCTTGAATTAAGCAAAAAAAATCTTGAATTAAAGGTGGGGTATGAGATCTTAGAAAAACAGTTTGAGCAAGCTGCATTTTGAAAATACTCAGTTCAAAAGTCCAAACCCCTTTCTTCAGACATCCCCCCAGAAGCCACGCCTCCAGAGTACTGGCACGTCCAATGCTTGTTCCCGACGGTTCACGAATGCTGCGTAACATTAAAGGTGCCGTATGTAGGACTGTGGCCAAAACTGGTACTGCAGTCACATTCCAAATACTGTAGAGCATGGGATCCTCTCCTCCTGCCCCCAGACTAGAGGCTGCCAGATCCAGCATGAGCGTCTGCTACTAGTGTTTCCACTAATCCTGTCCACCACACCATAAACGTCATCCAAAACAATCATCACCAGACTGATTCTACATAAGTATAATATAGAATAGAGCAGGACAAACGTCATGTTCTGTTATATATTCTACATAAATATAATATATAATAGAACAGGACAAACATCATGTTCTGTTATATATTCTACATAAATATAATATATAATAGAACAGGACAAACGTCATGTTCTGTTATATATTCTACATAAGTATAATATATAATAGAACAGGACAAACATCATGTTCTGTTATATATTCTACATAAATATAATATATAATAGAACAGGACAAACGTCATGTTCTGTTATATATTCTACATAAGTATAATATATAATAGAACAGGACAAACATCATGTTCTGTTATATATTCTACATAAATATAATATATAATAGAACAGGACAAACGTCATGTTCTGTTATATATTCTACATAAATATAAAATATAATAGAACAGGACAAACATCATGTTCTGTTATATATTCTACATAAATATAATATATAATAGAACAGGACAAACGTCATGTTCTGTTATATATTCTACATAAATATAATATATAATAGAACAGGACAAACGTCATGTTCTGTTATATATTCTACATAAGTATAATATATAATAGAACAGGACAAACGTCATGTTCTGTTATATATTCTACATAAGTATAATATAGAATAGAACAGGACAAACGTCATGTTCTGTTATATATTCTACATAAGTATAATATAGAATAGAACAGGACAAACGTCATGTTCTGTTATATATTCTACATAAGTATAATATATAATAGAACAAGACAAACTTCTTGCCCACTCCAATGAAAGTTTGCGAAGATTCAGGAGATAGAGAAAAGGGAAATGAGCCTTAAGTTTCACTTTCACTTCTGCGAAGTATAAGCGACACAGATCACTACCGTCCACCCTACAGCACCTTTAACTTTCTTATTACAATATTTCATCCCCTCCCTTTTTTTGTCCTGTTTGAAAACCAATGCTAACAACTAAATCATATCTTCAAAATCCTCTTGGTCACAAAGCTAACAGCAGAGTTATTTTATTTTATTTTATTTTATTTTTTTCAACTCATGAAATGTGCCTTTTTAAAAACCTGAAGTTCTTACAGGACAAATGACCATATAAAGCAGGATGCTATTTCAGGGTTTAAATGAGTCAATTCTTTTATAACAGAAAAATAAAAAGCAGGAAATATGCCAAAAAGGGGTAATAGTGGTGGAAAAATATCATATAAAAGGGGGACAATTTTACCTTAGTTTTCATGAAGGATTCATGTCATTTAAGGACTTTAATACAGTATATTTGAGTATTTTGACATTGTTTTTAACTCTACTTCTCTTCTGCTTCTTCTTTCAGTTCTTTCAGTGGATGGTTCTCCAGAATGCCTTTCTGTTCAAACACATGTGAGCACACAAAGCAGTAGGGAACCAGCAGTGGGACGACACTGGACACAGTAAACAGCTGTGTCGTCAACAAGACCAAACTGTGCTTTAGTACCTGTGGCATTTCAAGCACCCTGCACTGGCCATCTGCTTTATATTTATTTTCTCTCGTCAAAACCAGGTCTGTGCTTTCTAGCAAAAAAACACTGAAATTCTACCCATAGTGGCTTTAATCCTCTCTGTCCTGGGCTGCACATTGTGCTGACGTTGTATTAGTTCTCTGTCCCTGCCTTTGTCCCGGCTGCACGCTCATTTTCTTTTCCTCTTCTGATACCAGGCAAATTTATTTGTCCTCTGCTTGTCCTGTTTATTGCTATATAATCAATAAGAGTGGGACAACACGGCAGTAGCTTTAACCAGACAATCAAGTTTAAACTGGCCTGTGAGGCCTGTTTTACTGGGCTAATGTCACCCCTGCTGCTGCTGCTGACTGGAATACACCACGGGCCTGTTAAACAGCTGAAAACCCAGACACCACTGTCTTATTAAAGGTGCAGACACATGGCACTGTCAGACACAGACAAGGACTGAAATATCCAGGTTACTGAAGTTAGGCTGCACTGACATAAAATAAAAGTACGGTTTATGATAGGTTAAACATGTTGTTACCAGGAATACGGTATCGTAACCGTTCCAGCAGTGCTGTGATGATAACAACCCATAAAGCAATATTAACCCTTTCATGCATGACGTCCACATTTATGGACTCATAGTTTAATCTCACTTTCCAAAGGGTTTTTAAGGTAATATTCTCCAAACCACATGGGGGCACACCAGGGGTGTCAAACTCATTTTAGTTCAGGGGCCACATTAAGCCGAATTTGATCTGAAGTGGGCCGGACCAGTGAAATAATAACATAATATATAAATAATGTTGACTCCAAATTTCCTCTCTGTTTTAGAGTGAAAAAAGTAAAATTATCTGATGAAAATGTTTGTATCTCCCAACTATCCTTTAAAACATGAGTGTCAAACTCATTTTAGTTCAGAGGCCAAATTCAGCCAAATTTGGTCTGAAATGGGCCGGACCAGAAAAATAATAACATAATTATATATAAATAATGTCAACTCTGAACTTTCCTCTATGTTTTAGAGCAAAAAAAAAAGTAAAATTATCTGATGAAAATGTTTACATCTACCAACTATTCCTTAAGACATGAGTGTCAAACTCATGTTAGTTCAGGGGACAAATTCAGCTGAATTTGATCTGAAATGGGTCTGACCAGTGAAATAATAACATGAACACCATAAAATTTGTTACGAAAAATAAGTGCAATTATAACAATATTCTGCCTCAGTTCATCACTGACGTCATGTTCATTACAACTTACAGATCATAGTGGATCTACAAATACACTAAATATTCAGTAACAGGAAGAATATTATCAAAATTACACTTCTGTCTCTTCAGACATTTCAGGTTTTTCATATTTGTTCAGGATATTTACGTTTTCTATGAAATTATAGTTTGTTTTAGTGTAAATAAAATACAAATTACATGAAAATATTTACATTTACCATAAGAAAAAATTGGAGTTGTTTGAATTTATAGGTTATTATGTCAATATTTTTCCTGGTCTGTATGTGGAACCTGAACTTAATTTTCTGTGAACCTTTGGTGGGCTGCATTTGGCCCCTGGGCCGCATGTTTGACACCCCTGCTTTAGACCATAAGCAATACAATGAAAAAAAGGATCATCTTAGTTTAAGAATGTGATCTTATAAATTTAACCTCCGAAGACCCAGCGATGAGTTTTCTGTCTTGTTTGTAGATAAGAGTCTCACAGCTTTATACAAAAAAAAAAAAAAAACACAAAAAACAAAACTGTCCACTGCAAAGGGTATTCCATAAAAATAAAAAAATGCATCTGAATAAACTGTTGCATCATGATGTTTCCAATATAGGCAATTATTTAATTAAAAAAGTCAAAACTGGTACTTTCCTGGGTTCCTGGGTTAAATATCTTCTTAATAAAACCATATATATAAAAAAAAAAAAAAAAATCTAAATACACCTCAACTTTAGCCTAATTTTGAGTAATAACATCAATCTAAAAAAAAAAATCTAGATACTTTTTTTCATAATTCATGCATGAAAGGGTTAATGTCACAAATATTATGATGGTCATGAATTTTATATATAAAAAATCAGTAACACCATCTTTAATTTCTCTGATAGTTTGATATTTTCTTTTTTTTCCTGTTATGAAAATATGTATTTAACCCATAAAGATCCTGTGCTACTTTTGTGGTTCGGTTTGTTTTTTAACAGCAAAACAATTGGTTTAATTCATACCAAATTGGCTGTATAGATTGCCACTGACCCAGAATAGATTTCATTGCATTTTGGGAAAAGGTACGTCAAAGTTTAAATTTCTTTTTTTTTTTTTTTTTTTTTTTTAATTTCTTTTTATTTCACAAAAAAAAAAAATCATCCAGATACAGTATATACATAGTGATACCGGGTCTTACTTTCTGCAGTTCTCCTTTGCGCACTCTTACAATTTCTTATAATTAAAAAAAAATCTTCCCATTTTCTTATAATAGCCAAAATACGTGAGGGGCGGGGTTTGTTGTGCCTGGCACCATGTGTTTTTTCTATATATTTAACTTTTCTTCTGTGATTCATCACCATTTCTTATAATATTATCCTCTGTATTTTGGCATTGTTTCTGTGTAAATCATGTATTTTCCTAAATGTAATTCACTGATCAGGTTCAGGGGTGTCAAACTCAGGTCCTCGAGGGCCGGTATCCTGCATGTTTTACATATTTCCCTCTTCCATCACACCTGGAAGCCATGGCATCATTATCAGGCTTCTCCAGAGCATGATGATGAGCTGATCATGAATTGAACCAGGTGTGGCTGGAAGAGGGAAATACCTAAAACATGCAGGATACCAACCCTTGAGGACCTGAGTTTGACACCTGTGATGTAGATGTTCATCAAAGCTCAGATTAAAGTTAAAGGTTATTATATCAGAAACAGAGAAAACTGAAAAACAAGTGACTTTTTCAGTGAATGTATGAATAACTGAACATAAACCCAGTGTGTCCATCCACTGTCCTTGATTCAACTCCATTGGTTTTACTGGTGAATCAATGTTGTAGAAGATGACAGTGTTTCCATGGTAACTACGGAGCCTCTGAACGTCCAAATGGGTCATATCTGATGACCATGAAAAGATGAAAAACTGCATTTTTCCTGAATTATTTCTAGGTTTAGTGGTTCAGAAGTTATGCTTTTGGTCACCAGTTGCTGTTTGGGTCTTAATGGGTTAATAGGATATTCTAATTATACAATATTTTTCATTTTACATACTTTGTTATTTAGAATATCTCAATACATCTGAAAGCAAGACTCCACACAAATCAATATTTCTGATGGACTTCAAACTGATCCTTCCACAGACTTAAGACAATAATGGAGGATTCAGCAGGTGTAGGAGTTTTAGTCATGACAGCAGCAACAAGTTAAGTTGCAAACTTTCAGATGTTGGTTTTCAACATAGAACCAGTCAAAAATGGATCGATGCTGAATTATACACCTATATTTAACCCTATAATGACGAATATATCATATTTAATACATGAGTTTTGAAGCTCTCTACATGATCAGTGTGATATTTTTTTCTTGTAAAACCTGATGTATACAATTAGATACATGCAATACACAGATAACCAGGGGGAGGAGTTCGTTCACCAGAGGCCTTTCCAGTGACACTACAAGACTGACATTAATGAGGAAGGAGGAAGAACTGGGCCAATTTTGAAAAGGAATTACCAATTTGTTTGACATGTTTGTGTTATATTATGTTTTTGTTTGTTCAAAAATAATAATATTTGAGCATTGAGACCAGATGTATCAAATATGATACAAAATTGAAACTCATGCATGGAAATTGATATTTAAAAAAACAAAACAAAACAAAACACCTATATTTAACCCTATAATGCCAAATGTATCATATTTGATACCTGAGTTTTGAAGCCCTCAACATGATCAGTGTGATATTTTTTTTTTCTTGAGAAACCTGATGTATACAATTAGATACATGCAATACACAGATAATCCACCAGGGGGAGGAGTTCATTCACCAGAGGTCTTTCCAGTGACACTGCAAGACTGACATTAATGAGGAAGGAGGAAGAACTTTGGCAATTTTGAAAAGGAATTACCAATTTGTTTGATGTGTTTGTGTTGTATTAGGTTTTTGTTTGTTCAAAAATAATAATATTTGAGCACTGAGACCGGATGTGTCAAATATGATACAAAGTTGAAACTCATGTATGGAAATTGATATTTGAAAAAAATAAATAAATAAAAAAATTTGGTTGTTCAGAAGGACCGATAAAGGGTCCAGTTTCAAAGAACTGGATTTTTTTTTTTTTTTTAAACTACTTCCCACGAGTATTTATTTATCTATTTTATTTTTTCTTCTTGGGAACTTCCACGCTTTGTAGCATTTTTGATACTTTTCATATATGTGTAGAAGCCCTCTTTGTTAACATTAAGGTACATTGTATGATTGTCGTGTACCAAATGAAAATGAATAAAAACTTGAATTATATTTAAAAAAAAAAAAAGAACTGGAATTTTCTGTCAGTGATTTAATGGTTCAGGCTTTACAGGGTTAATATTACAGGTTCATGTTCATCACTCAAACCAGTTGTTGGAGTATGACACTATTGTTCTCCAAACTTTTTCTCACTACGTCCCCTTGCAGTGTAAGTCAGTGGAATCATAAAAAAGAGCAATAAACAATGTAAAATTACAGCAGGACCATAAAGTTATTAAAAGTCATCCGGTCATAGTGGATTTCCCCCTGGAGATCAGTAACGCTCATCTGTATCTGAATCTGAATCTGTTCATACCCAATATGTGGACACTGGTGGACAGCACAAAAATCCAAAAAGTCTTTATATTCATAGGAAATACAAGCAGCGGCGCCGTAAAACGCAAGTAAAATGGCAACTTCCAAAACGTTGACCTCATTCAGTCATGTCAGAAGGCTTGTTCCTCTCATCACCCAAAAGCTAGCAGACATAAATACATAACAATGCATAACACTGTTCAGTAGCTTCAAGTGAACGTACAGGATTAGGTAAAGGTGACTAAATATGAGATAGTGGTCATGTGTACTGGACCGTCCTCAACAATCAGGTGAAGTATATACACTTTACCCTGTGTGTGCTGCTGAAAAAGCCCTGCATGCATACTGTATGGCTTCTTATTGTATATATATGAGTGTGTCCTGCCCCTTCACCTCACCCTCCATTATAGAAAACCAATCATCTGATCTGTGGAGCAGATCGGTGCACAGACGAGGAAGAAAAAAAACATCCCTAGGGGTATTTGCTATAGAAACCAAACAAGGTCACAGTGCAAACTAGGGGCTGGGTTAATGGGGACTGCATGTACTGGAGTATACTGATGTTTCAGCATGTTCAGCTCTTTGGGAGACTTAATAGAAAATTGTCTCGTGTCTGCATCAGGGTTTTTTTTTTTTGTGTGTGTGTGTGTGTGTGTGTGCATGTGTGTGTGAACTGGTTGCTGCTGGAGGAAAGAAAAAAAGAAAAAAAACTTCCAGACTGGTACAACTGAGGATTGTAAGGAGAAAGGAACACAGTTCTAGAAATAATAATAGAACTGTGACAGTAGGTCACATTTGAATACAAATGAGAGGACACAGTTTGCAATCTTTCAGTGCAAACCTCCACCCTGCAGGCGTATACTGTGACTGGATAGATCTGTGAAGAAGATTAAAGGGAACTATGTTACTTAATAGTTTTACATGTGCAAGACATGACCAACTAATAGTCACCAACCCAGTCATCAGAAAAAATAAAGTTGTGCCAGTTAGGGATGCACCGACGCCACTTTTTTCCAGACCAAGTACAAGTAAAAGTACGCACAGAGCCTTATATATAAGATAATATAATGATCTTTATATGGCTGTGGGTACGCATCTGCTAGCTCCCGGAAAATGCACAGAATTCTGTGTAAAATTTACGCAGAGGATGGACAGAACGCTCCATCTGTATCCATCTGTGTCTTTAACGTAACTTGCAGTCACCGTTGTTTATTTTGAAAAATCTCCACACTGCTGATATTATTCCTCTGCCACGACCCCGCTGCACTGCCTTGCTGCCGTCAAGTGGTATCGGTGTGGTTGTATTGGAGCACTTTTGCAAATACAAGTAGAAGCACACACGCTCAGCATGGGGTCGATATTTGGTGCATCCCTAGTGCCAGTGTACGATATGTTTCTGCAAACAATGTTTTATGGTGCTTAACATTTTATAGTTCACTCATAGAAATACTCTGAAATTCAAAATTTCAACCGTAGTCTGTTATTGGAGGACATAACAAGACTTTATTACGTTTTTGAAAATCATTCAATCAAATTTTCTCTCTATTTAACCTTTCAATATATCACCATTTATTATAATATTATCCTCTATATTTTGCACTTCTCACTGTAAATTATAAAAAGATGGATGCTAAAATTACCAAAACTAGTCACTTGTACAATTTTTGTTTTCCTTTCCTCAATGGCCAAGGGGTCATTATGAATAGTACAACAGCAGAGTTCAGATCTGGACTCTGGCTTGAAACCAAATGCCAAAAATATACCAAGAATTAAACCTAGTCTTTGGTCCTTACATAGTGTGTGAACTGTATAAAAGACAAACACTTGCATGTGAACATAGATAGATAGATAGATAGATAGATAGATAGATAGATAGATAGATAGATAGATAGATAGATAGATAGATAGATAGATAGATAGATAGATAGATAGATAGATAGATAGATAGATAGATAGATAGATAGATAGATAGATAGATAGATAGATAGATAGATAGATAGATAGATAGATAGATGACACAAGCATGTACCTAATGTTAATAAAAAACTATTTAATCCATAAATCCTCCATGACCTGCTCTTTCACCCACTCTTGAAATCCCGACAGTTTCCCCAAACGTTCAGCTGAAATACTTCACCGCGGCTCTCACCAAAGGTCTAGTTGGTTATTTCTCCCTGACCTTGCGATCCACTTTTTCTCAGTGCAGTTCACTGGGATGTAGGTCAGGTGACTGGGCAGGCCAGTCCATGATAGATAACACCTCCACCCACTGTGTTCTCTCTAAATAACCCTCACACAGTTTAGACGTACGTTTCGGGTCATTGTCTTGTCACATGGAGAAATTGATAGTGAAGTATGGAACGGTAGCCATGTCTTCTATACTGACCTGTACCAACGCTGAACCGTCTAAGTGTTTGTCATTGGTCTTCATGCATGGGTGCATTTAATCACGGTCTACAGGGCATTTAATCTCCATGTTTATAATGAGTTAGCATGTTCTCCAAACCTGTTGTGAAAACTTGTGAAGTGGAACATGATGTAGCTGAATGGGTTTCATCCATCATCTGCTATTATTGCCAAAGGTTGACTGTCGAATGATGAATGAGGAAAATTAAGCATTTTGTAGCCATATATGGACATTTATGCATTTGTATGGTCAAAATAAACCTTCATATGTTAATCTCCTAGTTTGCTGCATATAAATAACTGACTTCTTCACCTGTTTGGATCCATGGGTTCTGGGGGTGTAAGAAAATATCGGTTCTGCAATATATCGTGATATTTCCTTTTGCAATACTGTATTGATATTTAAAAGTACTGTATCAATATTTTTTAAGTATTTATTCAAATGCAGATATTGTGGAGGTTCATTTTTGTTTTTCTTTTTTTGTTTATGTTTACTTCATTATTATTTAACACTCTTTTGTTAAATAATGTTAGTTCTTTTGTTGGGATTGCACAAAAATAATGTTATGGTGTTATTTCTGAACTAATAGAATCTGAACATTTGAACACAAATTTAAACTGTAATGTCTGTAAAACAGAATTTCAGTTTGAACACAGAAACATTTTGTGATATAGCATTAGATCCTGTTGGGATCAAAGAAAAATGTGTTTAGTATTTGTGCAGATTTCTAGTGTAATTCAGTTCTTCCAGGAAATAATCCTTTTAAAAAAAGAAACAAACAAAAAATTGCCTTGTTAACAGTATCGTGATATATCGTATTGTGATCCTAGTTTTGTGATTTGTATTGTATCACCAGATTCTTGCCAATACACACCTCTAATGGGTTCTAGATGTGGTAGTTTTTATGCTGTTGTGTATTCATGCATGTTTAACTGCATTTGTCCAGCAGTCACCGCCAAAGTATTCTGGGTATAGCAATGTGATTGTAAATCTATTGTATTCCAAAATTACTAATATTTTCCATAATACTGGTCCTAGCGAATTGCGGTTTTCACTAGTCTGTTCCTTGACCAAAAATATATAGGTGTGCCAAACCGTAGCAGTCAGCTCTTTCTGGATTTTGTGTGAATTCCCGGACACACAAACACACACAGAGGCCACTTGACTTTATAATATGGGTGCTTCTATGAAACTGGGTTCAATTTTGGTACCTGCCATTTTTCCAGTTTTTTAGACCCAATAATAAAAGACAAATTTAGACATATTCCCCCCAGGATGTATCTAATGATGACCTCAGATAAATGCAAAAAAAATTACACTCCTGCTCTGAGCCATCCCAAAATTAATTCATTTTTAATAAAATATTGGGGCCAAAAATATGACCAAAATTGGGACAGGAAAAGCTACCTAGGTGTTAGTGCATTTGATCTGGAAAACATGGCTGTAAATGGTCTGATATACCGCTATAAATAAAGACACTGTGTTAAATTTGTCGATCCTAGTGGTTTTTCTAATCCAGACATGTGGGTTTTTCATGAATCTCAGTCTCATTCCAGGTTTTGTATGTAACCCATCGTGTCCAGTTGAGTTACATACAGAACCTGCCCATTTAAATACATATAAATCGCGAATGCTTTTGCAACACCTGCCATTTTTGTGAAACACTCTGTCTGGCATAATTAGTTCAATTCCCAAATGTACCTGTGAGAGAATTAAAAGATATTTTGAAAAAATAGTAGCGCATAGTTTTTGTGTCCTTTTGACTGTGTTACATGCAGATTTTTGTATTAAATATAATGTAAAATAATACAAAAATGTGTTTTATCTGAAAAATAGTTTCTCTTTTATCTCTGCAAACATTTATTTCTAAACTAGAGCCAAAGTGCTTCCAAACTTGCTTCATAACATTAGTCTAACTGTGGTTTGAATTTTTAGCCTCATGTCCTGTTTTTAGGGACCAGTTTCATCGAAGCACCCATATAGAAGATATGAATACACATGTGTATCCCCAAAAAGACTGGGACTGTATGTCAAAATGTTGATCTAAAAAGTACTTTTGCATTACGAATGCTGAGATTAAACATGCCCTTTATTTGTGGTAACATTTGAATTTTGGTAAATGAAGAAACAATATCCAAATATGACAAATGCCCTGTACAATAAAATGTCCTGTATGATCCAGGGCAGAGTAATGTAAACTTAGTTCTGATTCAGCAGGATCAGCTGCAGCAGCACTGTATTCCGGTGCAGGTGGAGAAATAATGCTGTGTTAGCATTGGAGGAGGATTTATTTTGAGTTGGGAGGAGAGGAGTAGGAGGTCGGGTTGTTTGCTTGGTAAATTACTGAAATCTCTCCAGGCTGTTGTGTTGTAGAACGCTGCTTTTCTGGCATTCCACAGAAACTTGTGTATTTTTCAGGCCAAACCAAAGTGAGAAATAGGGCAAAGAACAGAACAGAACCGATCTGGCACTGAGCAGCAGCAAGAACGTTGAAACACATCCAGCAAATTAAAGATTAAGATCATTCTAATATTGGAACCGTTTATCTATGATTAAATACTTGAAGTCTGAGGGTCAATCACTTGTTTGCATTTTGCTCATGTTACATTAAATTAAATAGAGTATTAAAATCCTCGTTGGCATTCAGAAAGAGTCGAACCTGGACCTTCAGCTGGACATTTTTGCAGCCCACTTGATTATATTAAATATAATCAGCCTAATTAGGTCTGAGAGGGTCTTGGTACTTGGCTGCAGATCTCTGTTCCCTGTGCCAGTATGTGGCTAATACCCAAGTGGATCTGAATTCACTTCATCATGTTGTTTATCGCATCCATCATGAGAAAAAAAAAATGTTATAGGCAGTTGAACAGTGTAAAAACTAACAGGGACAGGAGGAAAAAAGAAATATTAGTGCAGCTGCTCGATTCAAGACGATACGTGGGCCAGTTACATATCGAATGAGGTTTTATCTTGTAGAAATAAATGTGATTAGTTTGTTTAACATCATCCCAGTTATGAAGCAGTCCTTCTTATTCTGAATATGATTGAATGATGAGTTCATTATAACCCTTGATCAGGCAAGTGACTATTTTTGGCCGAAAAGGCCCGAGGATTAGTGATAATTAGGCTATCACTTGGGCTTTACAAATTTGAAAAAAAATTGTGATGAAAGTCGTGCGCTGCTTTAAAGATCTAGAATTATTTTTGTGGTAACTTTCGAATTAATTAAATTTTTCTCTACATCTAACTTTTCCAAAGTGATTTATCACTATTTACTATAATATTAACCTCTAAATGTTGCATTTTTCAGTTAAAATCTGACATTTTCCTGCATTTAATTTATTGATCATATTGATGTTGCTAAAACCTCAGAGGAAATTCGGGCTCAGTAAACTGAACCTCATTGACTCTCAGTAAATTGGGTGGCCATGGCTCAGATGGTAGAGTGGATCGGCCAATAACCGAGGGGTTGGTGGTTCGAATCCCGCTCTGTCCTAGTCAGTCTGTTGTGTCCTTGGACAGACACTTCACCCTCCTTGCCTCCAGTGCCACTCACACTGTATATGAATGTTTGGTGGTGGTCAGGGGTTGGTGCGAATTGGCAGCCATGCTTCTGTCAGTCTGCCCCAGGACAGCTGTGGATACAGGTGTAGTTTACCACCACCAGAGGGAGAATGTGAGAGCCAATGAATAATGGATCAATGATGTAAAGTGCTTTGAGTGACCAAAAAAGCGCTATATAAATCTAAGTTCAAATATGATTATATTATAACAGAGAAATTTTAGGAAAAAGTGACTTTGTCAGAGCCATACATATATATATATATATATATATATATATATATATATATATATATATGTAAAAAGCCTGATCTACAAACAGTGCCATTTGTCAGACTACATGGTTGTATTGGTGAATCAATATTGCTGAATATGACAGTGTTCCCACATTCACTATGGAGCCTCTGAAGATCCAAAAAAGACACCTGTTATTTCACAGAAAAGCCTAGAACAGTGTTTTTCAACCTTGGGGTTGGTGCCCCACGTGGGGTCGCCTGGGATTCAAATGGAGTCACCTTAAATTTCTAGTAATTGATCAAAAAAACTTACTAATAAAAAATACATGGTGAGTTGAGATAGACAATCCCAATCCATAACAGACATGACAAACTGTGAAGCTGAAACTGCAGCACTGTGGTTCTGTTTCTGTGTCAACTGTTCATTGTGGTCAGTTTCAGACGCTGCAGCTCTTTCATAATTCATAGTTGTTCAGTATTAATTGTCAGCCTTGTAAATCCAAGCTCCAAGGAAAATCAAATTCTCCCTTTGTGCAGTAATCTACACCTGGATTTACTGCCTCTGTCCATAATAATAGACATTATATAGACTAAATGTGTCTAAAATTAATATTCATTTGCCACAGAGTATTGCAAACTATTACATGATCAAAAACAAATTAATTTTAGCAAAAAACAGTGTCCATTTTGAATGTTTGGGGTCGCCAGAAATTTGTGATGTTAAAATGGGGTCATGAGCCAAAAAAGGTTGGGAACCACTGTCATAGAAGCTCCATTTTAGCTGAATTTTTTAAATGTATTAGTAGAATTAATAGATTAATGATTATTAAACATTTTAGATCAGCAGATGCTTTCAGTCTCTGATGGCTGTTTACGTCTTTAGGTGTCAATGATAAAAACCAGAATGTAAAGCTGAGGAAAATAAGTAAATAAATAAATATAGTGAATGCTAATGGACATTTTTAGCCTATTTTCAATCCCAAATAGTCATATTTAGCCACGACCCCTTACCTGTTGTCATCACCCCAGGTACCACATATAAACTAATGTAATTTCTTAGATTAGATTTAAATATAAATAAACCTCAGATAAGTGTAGCTGTGACTTCATGAATACAGGAGACCAGGTTTTGTGTCCCTTCATCATGTGTTCATTTTGGCATTTTCATCCTTATTCTAGCCCTTTTCCTTTGAATGTTAATCTCACCCTTCTTTCTAACCCTAAGAAAGCTGTTTTTTTTATTTTTTTAAGCGTAAATCATGGCATTGTATAGACGTCTTTTAGATGACTGTGCATGTCAAAAACAGATGCCTACCCTGTGCATTCCAAAATAGCAGTCTCATAAAAATGCACAGTATAAATAGAATAAAATAATGCCTTGAGTTGTGACTCCCTGACCAAGCATCAGTATGTAAGGCGCATGGGAGTGAGAATGCATAGAAATATCTGCATTTGCATATTTTCATCTGTATACTGGAGCCAAAATATTTGTCTGATGTTTGGCTTATAATAAAGGCCAAAACTAAAGTTATTTTATTTACAGGTTCAAACTGTAAATCACAGGTGTCAAACATGCGGCCCGGGGGCCAAATCCGACCCGCCACAGGGTCCAGTCCGGCCCCTGGGATGAATTTGTGAAATGCAAAAATGACACAAACACGTTAACACTAATTTTAGTTCAGGTTCCACATTGAGACCAATTCAATCTCAAGTGGGTCAAAATAACCTATAAATACTCACAAGTCCAAATTTTTCTCTTTGTAAATGTAAATGTTTTCATGTATTTACACTAAAACAAAGTATAATACTGAACAAAAATATCTGAATAACCTGAACAAATATCAACAATCTGAAATGTCTTAATAGAAGTAAGTACAATTTTAACAATATTCTGCCTGTTAATGAATGTTTTGTGTGTTTGTAGACCTACTGTGATCTGTAAGTTATAATGTACATGTATAAATAATAAAGTGAAGCATAACAGTGTTTAAATTACACTTTTTTTTTTCAGTTTCTTCATATTCACATTGTTTGAAAGGATAGTTTGTAGATGCAAATACTTTCATAATTTAATTTGACTTTTTTTCTCTCTAAAACAAAGAAAACTTTAGAGTTGGCATTATGTATACACCACAAACAAAAAGTTACGGATAATTCTTTTCTTTTTTTTTTTTGGACAATTTTTTGGTCATTTTTGCCATTTGTAAATAAAACGGTCTGGTCATTAAAAAAATGTGTTTCAATTCAATTAACACACAAAAAAGTAAAAAGCACTGGGAAAGAATTCCAACTGAAAAAAATAGACCAAAAATTAAAAATATCCTTAACTTTTTGTTTGTAAGTACAATTTTAACAATATTCTGCCTGTTACTAAATGTTTTGTGTGTTTGTAGACCTACTGTGATCTGTAAGTTGTAATGTACATGTATAAATGATAAACTGAAGCATAATAGCCTTTAAATTACACATTGTTTTTCAGTTTGTTCATATTATTCGCATTATTTGAAAGGATAGTTTGTAGATCCAAATATTTTCCTAATTTAATTTGACTTTTTTCACTCTAAAACAGAGAAAAGTTTAGAGTTGACATTTTTTATACACTACAAACAAAAAGTTACCGATATATATCTTTTTTTTTTGGAAAATGTTTTGGTCATTTTTGCCATTTGTAAATAAAACTGTCTGGTCATTAAAAAAATGTGTTTCAATTCAATTCACACACAAAAAAGTAAAAAGCGCTGGGAAAGAATCCCAACTGAAAAAAATTGCCCCAAAATTAAAAATATCCTTAAACTTTTTGTTTGTAAGTACAATTTCAACAATATTCTGCCTGTTACTAAATGTTTTGTGTGTTTGTAGACCTACTGTGATCTCTAAGTTATAATGTACATGTATAAATGATAAACTGAAGCATAATAGCCTTTAAATTACACATTGTTTTTCCAGTTTGTTCACATTATTCACATTGTTTGAAAGGATAGTTTGTAGATGCAAATATTTTCCTAATTTAATTGGACTTTTTTCACTCTAAAACAGAGAAAAGTTTGGAGTTGACATTATTTATACACTACAAACAAAAAGTTACGGATAATTCTTTTTTTTTTTTTTTTTGAAAATTTTTTGGTCATTTTTGCCATTTGTAAATAAAACTGTCTGGTCATTAAAAAAATGTGTTTCAATTCAATTAACACACAAAAAAGTAAAAAGCGCTGGGAAAGAATTCCAACTGAAAAAAATAGCCCAAAAATTAAAAATATCCTAAACTTTTTGTTTGTAATGTATATTATTATTATTATTATTATTATTATTATTATTATTATTATTATTTTGGTTTGGCCCACTTCAGATCAAATTTAGCTGAATGTGGCCCCTGAACTAAAATGAGTTTGACAGCCCTGCTGTAAATCTTTTCAGGGTTTAGGGGAATCTGACTGCATAAATGAATCATAATGAATATAATTAGTGGATAATCAATAGTGCATTTGTTGCAGTGGAATAAGTGACATCTTAGTAGAGTAACTCTTAAATGGACTTCCTTTTGTTCTTTTTTTAAATTTTGCTGTGGGTAGCATCCAGCTTTAAGTGCATTATTGTCACCTACTGCAATATTTATGAGTGTGGACCAGAGTTAGTATCCGCTTTACTTAAAAAAACAAAACAAAACAAAACAAAACACTGGCTTTAACATCAGCCTTTTATATTACAAATTACAGGAACAGGGGTAGTCATTTGGTTTCTATGTACAACTTCACCGCTACTAAAGATTACACTACAGTAGAACTGATAAACAAAGAAAAAGTGGCATAAGGAGTCTTACATACAGATCCCCACAGATTCTGCAGTTCCCTTCAGCTTTACAGCGTTATTTAGTTCACAGTGTAGTTTTTCAGCTCCAAACTTTACTGTTTGAAACTAAAGGGACTTAAGAAATTAGAGGTAGAAAAGCAATTTCCTGTTAGAGTACACAAATGGAAAGTGCCAAGGACATTTAATACAGTTGAAAACATTCCACATAGGTTCAGCCTGATGGAGAGTATATTCAAGAGCTGTATGTAGTATTTCTCATGTCAAATATTAACAAATATGTGACCTTAAATTATAATTAGTGTTTAGAATAGAGAGCTCTGACGTTCTGCCAAATAATATGAACTGAATACATTTACACCACAAGGCCGACAGACTTATGTAACCACTAGACGGAGTAGTGAGTCACTCCCGTGGTGAGGAAAGCAAACGCCACAGGGCCTTTGACCAATGAGCCAGACTATGTGGTCAAAGGCCACCTATGGAAGAAGCATTCATTTAGGCTGTATTTAATACTGTAAGAATGGAGTTTGATTCATGACAGTGGATGAACACACTTGGTTTATGCTCAGTTATTAATATATTTGTTGAAAATGTCACTTTTCCTTCACTTTTCTCTGTTTCTGATTTAATAACCTTGGAATTTACTCTGAGCTTTAATGAACACCAACATAATCAACAGATTAAATATGGGAAAATATCTCATTTACATTAAAAAAAACAAACAAACTGCTAAATACAGAGGATAATATTGTAATAACTGGTGCTAAATCACTTAAGAAAGGTTAAATAGCAAGAAAAATTAATTTGGGAATTGCCACCAAATTAGTGCTGGGTCTTTATGAGTAAAAAAAAAAAAAAAAAAAAAAGTAATTTAAAAGAAAATTTATATCAGACATGGATCAGCTCCTCTGCTGAGTGTAGAGTTAGAATAGTAACTGAGATATGTCTAAATATGGAGGAATATTGGTATAGGAGATATAGTATCCTATAATATAGTATAGTGCACTATAGTATAGTACAGTATAGTACAGTACAGTATAGTATAGTATAGCATATTATAGTATATATAGTATTGTATAATATAGTATAAATGGCATCATATGGTACAGTATACTATAGTGTAGTATAAATAGTATAGTATAGCATATATGGTATAGTATAGTATAGCATAGCATAGTACAGTACAGTATAGTATATATAGCATATTTAGTTTAGTATTATATAATATAGTATAGTATGGTATGGTATAGTATAGTTTCATATAGGATAGTATAGTATAGCATAGTATAGTATAGAACAGTGTATGTAGCACAAATAGTATAGTATTATATAATACAGTATAGTATAGTTTTGTATAGTATAGAATAGTATAGTATAGTATATATAGCACATATAGTATAGTATTATGTAATATAGTACAGTTTCATATAGTATAGTATAGAATAGTATATACTGTATAGCACATATAGTATAATATTATATAGTATAGTATAGTAGAGTAGAGTAGAGTAGAGTATATATAGCATATATAGTACAGTATGACATAACATAGTATAGTATGGTGTGGTGTAGTATAGTATAGTATAGTATCAATCAATCAATCTTTATTTATATAGCACTTTTCATACATTAAGGCTGAAGCACAAAGTGCTTTACATATAAGTTTAAAAATCAGTACCACCACCCACCCCCCAGTATAGTATAGTATAATATAGTATAGTATAGTATAGTATAGTATAGTATAGTATAGTACAGTATAGTATAGTATAGTATAGTACAGTACAGTACAGTATGGTGTGGTATAGTATGGTATGGTACGGTATGGTATAGTATAGTATAGTATAGTGTCGTATAGTATAGTTTCGTATAGTATAAATAGCATATATAGTATTATATAGTATAGTATAGTATAGTATCATATAGTATAGTTTTGTATAGTGTAGTATACTATAGTATAGTGTAGTTTTGTGTTACAAAGTGCTTTACATATAAGTTTAAAAATCAGTACCACCCCCCACCCCCCAGTATAGTATAGTATAGTATAGTACAGTACAGTATGGTGTGCTATAGTATAATATGGTATGGTATGGTATGGTGTGGTATAGTATAGTATAGTTTCGTATAGTATAAATAGCATATATAGTATTATATAGTATAGTATAGTATAGTATCGTATCATATCATATAGTATAGTTTTGTATAGTGTAGTATACTATAGTATAGTGTAGTTTTGTATAGTATAGTATAGTATAATATAGTATAGTATAGTACAGTATAGTATAGTATAGTATAGTATAGTACAGTGCAGACCATAGTTCAGCAGTGGTGTTCCCTCCAGTGAATCAAAGTGTGTTAAATTCCTTTGGACTCTTGTGTTAAATTCTTTTGGACTCTTGTGTTAAATTCTTTTGGACTCTTGTGTTAAATTCTTTTGGACTCTTGTGTTAAATTCTTTTGGACTCTTGTGTTAAATTCTTTTGGATTCTTGTGTTAAATTCTTTTGGACTCTTGTGTTAAATTCTTTTGGACTCTTGTGTTAAATTCTTTTGGATTCTGGTGTTAAATTCTTTTGGACTCTTGTGTTAAATTCTTTTGGATTCTGGTGTTAAATTCTTTTGGACTCTTGTGTTAAATTCTTTTGGACTCTTGTGTTAAATTCTTTTGGACTCTTGTGTTAAATTCCCTCGGACTCTTGTGTTAAATTCTTTTGGACTCTTGTGTTAAATTCTTTTGGATTCTTGTGTTAAATTCTTTTGGACTCTTGTGTTAAATTCTTTTGGACTCTTGTGTTAAATTCTTTTGGACTCTTGTGTTAAATTCTTTTGGACTCTTGTGTTAAATTCTTTTGGACTCTTGTGTTAAATTCTTTTGGATTCTTGTGTTAAATTCCTTTGGACTCTTGTGTTAAATTCTTTTGGACTCTTGTGTTAAATTCTTTTGGACTCTTGTGTTAAATTCCTTTGGACTCTTGTGTTAAATTCTTTTGGACTCTTGTGTTAAATTCTTTTGGACTCTTGTGTTAAATTCTTTTGGATTCTGGTGTTAAATTCTTTTGGACTCTTGTGTTAAATTCCCTTGGACTCTTGTGTTAAATTCCCTTGGACTCTTGTGTTAAATTCCCTTGGACTCTTGTGTTAAATTCCCTTGGACTCTTGTGTTAAATTCTTTTGGACTCTTGTGTTAAATTCCCTCGGACTCTTGTGTTAAATTCTTTTGGACTCTTGTGTTAAATTCTTTTGGACTCTTGTGTTAAATTCTTTTGGACTCTTGTGTTAAATTCCTTTGGATTCTTGTGTTAAATTCTTTTGGACTCTTGTGTTAAATTCCTTTGGACTCTTGTGTTAAATTCCTTTGGATTCTTGTGTTAAATTCTTTTGGACTCTTGTGTTAAATTCTTTTGGACTCTTGTGTTAAATTCCCTTGGACTCTTGTGTTCATCTATAAATGATAACATATGCCTCATGTCTTTACACTTGAATAGTTGGATGGATAATAACAAACACCTTAGAAATCCAGGTACTTCAGAGCAGACTGAGGACAAACTTGGTCCTCCAGCATGGTGAGTGGTGCCTCCCTGATCCTTTCAGAATCGACTACTTGTCTTTGCAGGGTCAGAAAAGTTTGGCCTCTGAGTTTGTGTGAGCCGTTGCGATCCCAGCTGCAGCCCCAGGTTCTTCCTCAACACCTTTCTAGTCCAATGTTGATCCAGAGGTGAAAGAATGGACTGGGAGTCAGAGCCTCTGGGTTTGAACTGTCTGTGTGACCAGTCCCTTCTATGTTTTAGTGTCCAACACGTTCTGTCGCTGAAATCTGAACTGTTTCATCTGTTTTCTGCCTAAATATCTATATTTACGTGCAAACATTTGATAATTGGTCACCAGGGCCACAGCTCGAGGAGACTGTGAGGTGCCACGCAGGCGCACTACTTTTGGACAAACTGCACTTTCAGTCCCTGGGACTAAATATTGGAACAGTTTACCGCTCAACATAAGAGACTCACAATCATATGCCTCCTTCAAATCACAACTTAATCATTGGATGAAGGAAACCCAAGCCTGTGACCATCAGTAGATCATCCTCACTGTGTCGTCCTGTGTGTTTTTAGGATGTTTTGCATTTCTTTGTACTGTTTTTTTATAATGTCTTTTACAATATTTTGCCTTTTTGTCAATTGTCTTTCTTGTCACCTGCCTAGGGACTACAGATGGAAATTAGCACTGCTGCTACAATCTGGCATATTTACAGCTGACATTGTTGTAGATGTTCATTAATAGGCACTGTCCCTATTAAATAAATAAATAAATAAAAAAATTGAGATTGTGTCATTTAATCTAAAAACTGAAATCACTGGATCCACATTTACTCTCTAATTAACTAACCACAATTGTTTTGTTTTTTCTTTGCATTGTGTTGTATGAAGGAAAACCTTAAAACAATCAGACTTTTATTTCTTTTACAGTATTGTACGTTCATGTTTTTTGGGTTTTTTTTTTTTTGTTCTATGCTGAAAAAAACCCACAACTTAATTATCATGATTGATGTTTTAGCTTTTAGTTTTAGCGAACAGTATTACTAATTCATGTCATAGAAGATATGTGATGTGTTCAAACTTTAATAAAGATATGTGTTTAAAAACACAAAAGCCCCACGGGTTGAAAAAAACGCATCACTACTGGACCTTAAAGTGAAAGTGAAACCTATAGACATTTTACTAATTCCTCTAAGTCTCCTGCTGATGTGCAAGACATTTTCATTGTCCCTACCTTTGGAAACTTTAATTTGAGGGGGCAGGATGTTTGTTAACAACCCCCACCCAAACTGTGACTAAACCGATCCGATTTTCTAAAACATGCCAGATCGACAGCCGATACCAATCTTTAGATTGAATCGGGACATCGCTACATAAAAGAGTTAATATTTCATGTACAAGTTTATTTTGTAATGGAAATATGTGTGTGAAGTTCCCACATAGGTGGATTCCATTTTTTTTCATCAATTGTAACGAAAAAACTGATACTTGAATACTGGAAGTCTATCTGTCCGCCTTCAGTGTCACACTGGAAATGAGAGTTGAGTAATTATTTGAACATAGAAAAAGAACAAATGAACCCAGTTTAAAATTATAAAGGGAAAAGTGTTCGAAAAATTGATAATGTAAAAGGAAAAAAAGTCCAGGTACGAGGATGTTGAGGTTAAGCATGTTTGTGGGTGGGGCTTAATTTGTGTTGTTTTTGTGGATATATATATTTATTTATTTGTTTTTGGGTTTTTTTTGTTTGTTTTTTTGTTTTTTTTTTTTTTTTTTTTGGGGGGGGGGTTGTTTTGTCATCTTTTCTGTTTGTTTGTCTCAAGTTGATTTTGTGATTGTTGTTTTGGTTTGTTTCTACACGAGTACATGTCTTGATTTTGTGGATTGAAAAAGTTTAAATAAAATCATGTTTAAAAAAAAAAAAAAAAAAAAAAGGAAGTATGTGTCAGTATCAGTATTCATTGGCTGCTTAAAGCTGTGGGAGACTCTCATGACCAGTTTTTCCTCAGATCTGTCCATCCTCAGTCATATCCTCAGTCTCATGACTCTGTCAGTCTGTCTGTCATTCCTCAGCTGAATCTCTTAGATTACGGTGAACACTTTCTTAGTTCCATCCACCAGAAACAAACCATGTGTTTACAAACAGAGCCAGGAGGAACTGGGCATCTGAGGAATGTTGTCACAACGTGCATTGTGGGAAAGTGAGGTTCACGCAGCGGCAGCAGCAGTGCAACCATATGATATTGTAACATTTAATTGGAATATTATTTTATTTCCAAATTATTAATTTTTGTTTATTATTTTGACATTTGTTTATGGTGTAATTTACATATTATTTCATTAATTATTTAGTCAATTTATATTATATATTCTTTTATTATGTTTCTTCTTGCCTTTCTTAATATTTTGGTTCCTGCCTATTGTTTGTGGTACGACCTGTTTTGGTGTGACACAAGAGAGTTGAGTCCATGGTGAGGCGTGATCAGTGTATGTTGTCCTGAGCTGCAGACAATAAAGCGTGCTGAAACTGTCCTGCCGTTTGGTGATTATTAGCACGGAAGATAGCAAAACATATTAACACCAAGAATACCATTGGAACCCGCCTTACCCACAGCCCTGGTGACACAAGCAGTATTTCAGGGTTACGATAATATACGGACGAAAAAACACGATGTGGAAACGGCTGAAACGCGGAATATGCATAGAGGGAAGGGAGCTCCTGCCGTTTCCATGTCATGTCTGTAGCCGCTGCCGCTGTCAGGTGGCTGCGTGAACCTCCTTTTCCCACAATGTACGTCGCTTGACTCGACTCGGTATTCCTGCAGACCGTTTCCATTCCAGGATACTACTGACTTTACAGAACCTGGACATCATAACGATGCAGTGCGTTATTTCTGTGTCGTCTGCTCAGAGAATTGCTGAAAACTCGCTCATTGCGTGTTGTCTCGTCTGAATTTTTATGTCGGCCACTAAAGACTGAATCTCCTGGACCGACCATGGTGTAGTTTTGGGCTGTTCACATGTGGATTAATGTACCGACATATTTACTGTCAACTTCTGCATTGTTTTTTTGTAAAAGGGCGGGTCACAGAGAAAACTGTCTGACCAATCAGTGGTCTGCAGTGTGTTCACGTCACAGTTTAGTATCGCCTGGAACCTCGGTGGTGGTGATACCAAAAAACTAGTACCAGGTACCAGACTCCAGGTCCTTTTTTGTAATAGAAACACAAAAAGGCCGAGTCGAGTTGAGCCGATGCCAAGCAGTGGAAACACGGCATTGGGCTGTGACTGAGGTTTTACAGATTTGATGAAAAATTGGTCACGAAAGTCTCCCGCACCTTAAAGTTCTTAATTCTGGTCTTCATGACCCACTATTGTGCAACTCTTTTTGGATCTGACATATCTTGCTCTAAGCCACTGGACATTTTTTTTTTTTTGTATTTTTTATTACTTTTTGGCCTAGTTCTGCCCAGCCCACCCACTGCTCTCGTGATTTTACCCCGAAGGTACCAAAACCTAACAGGAAGTTAATAAATCATTAGTAAATGCAGAGCTGGGGACAGTTCACTGCTTGTTACCAGGACTCTTTGCACCCCTGGAAGAAAATAAAATATATATATATATATCGGATACTTCTTCACCTTCTAATGTGATTACACTGCTGGGATTTCTTGGCCTTCCATCCTGTACGGTAAGTGCTACAGTGTCATAATGACATATATGAAGTAAATGCATCTGTGTCAAGCAGGAGAAAGAAAAGTGGATGTTATGTGTTAGCAGCTAATAGCCCATCCTCCATTCTCTCCTTTATGTCCCCTTTCAGATACCCTTCCATTCGACAGAGGACACCAATAAAGAAAGCACAATGCCCCGAGGAGGCTGCGATTCTTCTCTGACATGCTATCAGTCAGTCCAACAAATGCACACACACACACACACACACACACACACACACACACACACACAGGCTGAAGCCCAGACCTACATACATCTCTGTTGGTTGGAGTGAATCACTTCTGAGGGTCAGATAAAAGGCTGCTTTCACACCGAACACAACTGTAAAAGCCGCAGACTTTACAGGATGTAAGTGCACACAGTCGGAGTCGCGTACACGTGGCCCCGCTTGTTTTCACCGAGGTCGGACCAGTGCTTATGTAACTACATGTCTGTGTAAAAAGGAACGGAGATGAAGTGGGGGGGGGGGGGGGGGGGGGGTAGGATGGAAGGGGGGAGGGGAAAAAAAAAGAAAAAAGCCTCACTCTGTCCTCTGTGGTAATGAACAGCTGACATGTGCTGTTGGCGCCCTCTAGTGTTACATATACATATTTTAACTTTTTTTTTTTTTTTTTTTTTAATATATCCTCCTGAGACTCAGGAAAGTACACGTTTTGGCTTTTTTACATTAAATAATTACTTTTATTGGAATCAGCACGATGCAACAGTTTTTTCAGATGCATTTTTAAATTTTATGGAATGTCTTTTGCAGTGGACAGTGCTTTTTTTTTTCTTTTTTTTTTTAAACCCTTTCATGCATACTGGTCACTCCAGTGGACAGCTATTCTACACCTCTTCTCTTCTATATTCATGGGTTTTGTTGTTTTATTTGCATATCAGCCAACACAGTGGGCACTTTCCTGTTCTTGATAAACCTGGTCTGCATAAGGGTCAAAACACCGTATTTGAAATCTCTCTGACGGGACATTTTAGGGAAATTTGACAGATTAGTGTTGCTAAATGACCTACATTTTTACTTTTAAATCCATTTTTGCTTTAGTTCAGGGGTGTCAAACATGCGGCCCAGGGGCCAAAACAAGCCCACCAAAGGGTTCAATCCAGCCCGTGGGATGAATTAGTGAAATGCAAAAATCACACTGAAGATATTAATAATCAAGGATGTTAGAATCATTTTAGGTCAGTTCCATCTAAAGTGGGTCAGACCAGTAAAATACTATCATAATAACCTATAAATAATGAAAACTACAAATGTTTCTCTTTGTTTTAGTGTAAAAAAAAAGTAAAATTGCACAAAAATGTTTTAAAAATGATTTAAACTGTTTAATACCTGTTGATCCATTAATAATTGCATTTTGTAGAATTTCGTCAAAATTGTCAATAAAATCAGGTTCAGGTTTATTTTTCACAGCTTCATGGTCAACATAAACCAGTTCCATAGTGCAGTGTTTGCTGTTTTTTTGGTGTTATTCTATAATAATATATGTTATTTTTGCCTGTTCTTACAAAACAATGAAAATGACAAAAAATATATTTATGAAAAAAAAGTACCAGTTGAAAGAAAGAGAGGTTTATTTTGACAATGTAACATAATATACTAACACTAATACGAACACAGTATTACCACTGTGTATTTTCTTCAATATTTGTCTTTTTTGTCCTGTATTTTTTGTCCAATATTGTCCAGTTTTTAAAAAATCAGGGGAAGGAACACTTCTAAGATGCAAAAAAGAGTTTGTTCGAGGTGGTCTTTGGAAAAAGGGATTCATAAACCAGATGACAAACAGGAGGAACATTCCAAGGCACTCTCTTCAAGCATTAAAATACCTTTATTCTCACGGCATGGTCATGTATAATTTCACGTATACATGACCGTGCCGTGAGAATAAAAGCATTTTAATTGTCCAGTTTTTGTCTACTATGTAAAGTGGATCTAATAAAAGGTGTTATGTTAATTAAAAATTCATTCATTTATTCATTCATCCATCCATTTATTCTCTGAACTGCAATAATAATAATAATAATAATAATAATAATAATAATAATAATAATAATAGTAATAATAATAGTGTTGTGGTTGTGTGGAAGCAACCTCCATCCAAATTCAAAACAAAATAGAAACATATAAGTCGTCGCTTTTCCATTGACCCTCAAATTGTGTGAATATAACTTAGCTATGCATAAAAAATTGCCTAATGGAAAAAAACACAATTTTGCCCAAACTCTCATTTTTCAATGTTTTTTCAGTTGGTATATCACACAAAACTGCAATGGAAAGGCCTTTTTCCATAACAAGAGTCATGTGAATAAAAAAGAAAAACTGATGTTGAAGGATGTTATAGCAAGTAAAGAAGAGTTTTAAAAGAAACATGTTGTGGTATGTGTGGACACACCAGGAAACCGAATAATTTTTAAAATTTAGTACGAGATAGAGGGGTAATATATAATAATAATGAATATATCTGTAAATCCACACCATATTTACATTCATCACCATGTTTATGGAATGACTTCTTGTGTCATCAGGCGATAATAAATAAACAAATGATCGCATTTGTGATTTAACCGAAAAACCGACATTGCACTCTTCTTTTCTCGATGTTTAGTAAATATGAGTAAAGTTTTGCACAGGTGTCCAAAGGAAAAGCCACCAGTGATAGTAGTCACTTTTCCATTGACCCTCAAATTTTGCGAATATGACTTGCACATAAAAATTTACCTAATGGAAAAATTGACAATTTTGCAAAAACTCTCATTTTTTGATGAAATTTTTTGCGCTAGCAAGAGGTGGTTTTTTGGCTGTAGTGCAAATGGTATGTCGTGCAAAACTGTAATAGAAATAACTTTTTGTGCAACTAGAGTCATGTGAATAAAAAAAAAAAAGGATGTTGATGGATGTTACAACAAGCGAAGAAGAAGAAGAAACATGTTGCAGTATGTGTGGACACACCAGGAAACCCAATCATTTTTTAATTTAGTACGAGATAGAGGGGTAATATATAATAATAATGAATATATCTGTACATCCACACCATATTTACGTTCATCACCACGTTTATGGAATGACTTCTTGTGTCATCTTGTGATAATAAATAAACAAATCATCACATTTGTGATTTAATGGAAAAACTAACATTACACACTTATGTTTTTTGATGTTTAGTAAATATCTGTAAAGTTTTGTGCAGATGTCCAATGGAGAAGCAACTATTGATAGTAGTCGCTTTTCCATTGACCCTCAAATTATGTGAATATAACTTGCGAATAAAAATTTACCTAGTGGAAAAAAACTGTAATGGAAAGACCTTTTTGCATAACTAGAGTCATGTGAATAAAAAAAAAAAAAAAAAAAAAAAAAAACAGATGTTGACAGATGTTACAACAAGCGAAGAAGAAGAAGAAGAAGAAACATGTTGCGGTATGTGTGGACACACCAGGAAACCCAATCGTTTTTAATTTAGTACGAGATAGAGGGGTAATATATAATAATAATGAATATATCTGTACATCCACACCATATTTACATTCATCACCATGTTTATGGAATGACTTCTTGTGTCATCTGGCGATAGTAAATAAACAAATCCTCACATTTGTGATTTAATGGAAAAACCAACATTACGCACTTGTGTTTTATGTTTACTAAATATGGGTAAAGTTTTGTGCAGACGTCCAGTGGAAAAGCCCCCAGTGACAGTGTGTGTGTTTGTCGCTGCAGACTCGTACCTATCAGCAGAGCCACACACAGCAGAATGGCCATCAACGCTCCGGTGCTTAGACCCACAGGTAGGAAGATAGCCTCGGCCGAGCAGGTGAGGAGCGAGCCCGCCGTCCCGCACGAACACACTCGGATGGTGAGGGTGGTGGTGCTGCTCTGAGCCGGATAACCGCTGTCTTCAACCACAACAGGAAACAGATACACGTCCTGCAGCCGCATCTGGAAACCAGCACGGCGAGTCACTATCCCAGCGGTGTTATCTGGAAACAGAAGAGGAACCAGTTTATTGTTCAACAGTGACAGCGTACAACCATCAGACAGTCACACCAACAAAGGCACTGCTTTTGGAAGAAACAGACAGATGTGTGACTTAAACCATAAAGACTCAAACACCCACTGTAGACCAAAAGCATCTACTGATCTATGCTGTTTAACACCTGCTGATCCACTAATTCTATCGATACATGTCAATAATTGGTGTAAAATACAGTTTGTCATCTCTTCATGGTCATCAGATATGACCCATTTGGATGTTCAGAGGCTCGTAGTTACCATGGAAACACCATCATCTTCTACAACATTGACTCACCAGTAGGGAGGAGCTGAAGTGCTGGAGACAGTGTGGAAGCCAAGATGCCAATCATTGGCACATAGTCTGGGACTGCCCAAAAATAAAACAATTTTGGAACGATATACACAAAAATATAGAATATATACTTAATGTTACCTTACCTTTTGAATTTGCCACCTTAACCCTTTCATGCATGAATTATGAGAGCGTTATTATGAGAGTGTTTTTATTCCTCCAGGCGTAAAAAAAGTGATTTAATTTATTTTATGAACCTATTTTAGACTTAAACTTAGACAGACTTTATTGTCATTCAGATGTACAAGTGTATACCGAACAAAATGTTGTTGCATTTGCTCACCACAGTATAAAACAATAGAATAAAAATAGAGAATATGGACAGTAAAAATATAAGATGTGTACACAGTGGAATATAGGCTGTGCAAAAGGCAAAAACAAACAAAAAAAAAAAAACAGTGTATTTTTCATGGAGTTGCAAAACTGTCCACTCAGCTGGATACCATGCATTTAATTTTTGAAGCAAAGAAACATATTTAGTGATAAACAATGTGAAAAGTATGAAATAAAAACATTTTTAATGCAGCTAGTCTGATGTTTTCTCACATTTTAACTTATACTAATACTAGTCATCACTCACTTCATGGAAATAACATGCAAAAGAAAACAACTTTTTGTTTAGTTACAGTCTAATAACAATAACAAGCAATTGATTTATGCTCAAACGTGTCAGTGCAGATCAGGTTTATGAAGAACAACAAATTTACAGCAATTGTCTGAATGTCAGTGTATTATTATGGGATGGTGTATTAGTGTCCACTGTGTTGGCTGATCTGGAACTAAAACAACAAAACCCATGAATACACAAGAGAACAGCTGGAGAAGAACTGCCCACTGGAGTGACCACTGGAGTGACCACTGTGCATGAAAGGGTTAATTATGGGAAAAACTGAAATTTTAGTGAATGCCTACTTGTATAGAATTTTAATAACTGCTGGCAAAAAGGCTGTGACCAGGCACTGGCTCCAACCTGAACCACCTCATCTGGAAAAATGGGTAGATACTGTGAATGAAGTTTACCAGATGGAAAGACTAACCTTCTCCCTTCGATTACAAATGAACAAATTTTCAGACCTATGGTCAAAGTGGATATTTTTTGTTTACACTTACCAAACACAATCTGTTGGAACTCCAAATGTACAAGAAATGACAATAGCATGACAATGTATCTGGAATTGTCTGTTTTTTGTGTAATTAATTAATTCTACTTTTCATATTTTATTTATTTATTTTAATTTTTTTCTTTAGAAAGAGGAGGTCAAAGTCTCTTGGTCTTTCGTATGTGTTTTCTTTATGTAACGATGCATCCATTGTTCACTGTTCAATTGTTTTGTTTATTAACACAAAAAAAAAAAAAAAAAAAAAAAAAAAAAACTGAAATGTTGAGAAGGGAAAGATTGGTCGTTGGTCACAAACTTGTTACGTGACCACAATGCAATTTAAATGTATGTTGAACTTTTCTCAATATTTCTAAATAAAAATCTGAAGAAAAAAAAAACAAAAAACATTGATTCACCAGTAAAACCCATGGAGTTGGATCAATGACAGTGGATGGACACACTGGGTTTATGTTCAGTTAATGACAGATTTGACTGAAAAAGTCACTTTTTCTTCAGTTTTTCTGTTTCTGATGTAATAACCATCAGCTTTAACCTGAGCTTTTATGAACATCTACATGATCTGTCAATGAAATATTGGAAAATACATGATTTTCACTCTAAAAAATGCCAAATAAGTAGGATAATATTACAGTCGATGGTGGTAAATCACTTAAGAAAGGTTAAATATACAGGAAAATTCATTTGGAAACTGCCACTAAAGTAGCACTGGGTCTTTATGGTTTAATTGTCCATTTGTCAAATGAATATCCACTGTGCTTTAATTCTTCTGTTCTTTCCAGTCATAAACCATAGATAATATTTCATCTGTTGTAAAAGTTCATACATTTAAAAGATAATAACTTTCAATTACTTCCAATACAGAGGCTGTTGAGCTCTAAATGACATTAGCATTAATGTGTTTGATGTAGTTGTAAACAAAACTGGGTGGTGCTCCCTGGAACTACCCTAAAATAATCCTAAAAAAAGTTCTTTATTTATTACTTCTGATTCACTAACCCTATCAATCCATGTAAATAGTAGGTGTAAATTTTTTGCAAGCATAAAATACAGAGGATAATATTATTAAAAAAAAATAGTGATAAATCACTTCGGAAATGTTAAATAGAGAGAAAATTCCATTTGGGAGCTGACACAGAAGTAGCACTGGGTCTTTATGGGTTAATTAAAAAAATAGGATTATGTAATAATAAAAAAAAAAAAAAAAAAAAAAAATAATAATAATAATAATAATAATGTTTCAGCTAGGAACAGCAGAAACCTCAAAACACTTAAACTAAAATAAAAATGAAAAATAAGTATTTTTAGTCTTTAGATTTTGTTGATGAAAACTACTATGAAAAGACACTTTCATTAAAAATAAACCAAAAAAAAAATTATTTTTTTTTAATCATTTCTGTGTATAGTTTAACAATATGAGGAATTTATACTGGTATAAATATAGTAAAAAAAAAAAAAAAAAATTAAATAAAAAAAACAAAACAAACAAGTACTAGAAAGCAGCTATAAATTTAAGTAAAGAAAAATAGAAAAATAGATGTAATATATACAATATTTTAGTTAAAAAATGGAAACAGTGTGCAAATATGGGCACAGACAAAGAAAGAAGCTACGTTAATGTAATCTATACTGTCTGTGGGAGTGGGGGTGGGGGTGGGGGGTTCTCTTCCATAGCTCCCCTCACAGTTGACTAATAAACCTCTGCAGTTTTTTGTCACACAGATTAAAAGTGGGTTGTCAGAGCTGAAGGTCAATGCATCCCCAGTCTCTCACACAGTTGCTTCCCAGAGTCCTATTTCAGTGTCAAACTGCCGCCTGCCTCCTATCACCTCGAACTAATGCCGTCCCACGGGAACTACACACTCATTTTTTTGTGTTTGTGAAACAGGTTATTCAGATTTCAAGGCGAGGCAAATTTACAACAATGTGTTTCCTACACAGGGACGTTAAACGAAAAGGAGGAAATTTAAAGGGAAACGCTGATATTTAGTGGAATCTAGTGGTAAAAGTTGAGATTGCAACCAGATGAGTGTATGATTTATTCTGCATTACAGGCTGAAAAACAAAAAAAACAGTACGATAGACTATAATATAAACAAACAAACAAACAAACACACTAACAAACAAACAAACAAACAAATAAATAAATAAGTAAAAATAAATAAAAAAAAATTAAAAAACTAAATAAAAAAAATATATATAATAAAAAAATAAAAATAATTATTTTAAAATATTAAGAAATTAAAAAAAAAAATAAAAATATATATATATATATATATATATATATATATATATATATATATATAATAATAATAATAATAATAATAATAATAATAATAATAATAATATATTTTAAGTTAAATGACTTTAACCCATGAGTGTATGATTTATTCTGCATTACAGACCGGATTGGTGTGTAGTTTTCATTTTTTTCTGTGAAAATCCAGTATTTTCTCATATTGAATTTACTGATTATGTAGATGTTTATTAAAGCTCAGATTAAGGTTACAATAGAATAATCCTCTATTGTCATTGTAACATGCAACATGTACAATGACATTAAAAAAGTGTCAAACAATCAGTGCATAGTAAAAAACAACACCGACACAAACACCACAATAATAAATAAATACAGAAACAAACACAGAAGTTGAGGGTTATTATTTCAACAGAGAAAACTGAAAAAAAAGTTTTTTGTTTTTTGTTTTTTTCCAGCAAAGATGTCAAACCCATTGTGTCCATTCACGGTCAGTGATCCAACTCCATGGGTTTTACTGGTGAATCAGTGTTGTAGAAGATGACAGTGTTTCCATGGTAACTACAGAGCCTCTGAACGTCCAAATGGGTCATATCTGATGACCATGAAAAGACGACAAACTGTATTTTATAGAAATTATTTACATGTATTGATAGGATTAGTGGATCATCAGGTATTAACCAGTTTAGATCAGTAGATGGTGTTGGTCACCAGCGGCTGTTTGGGTCTTTAAGGGTTGAAAGTTATATATTGATGTTTCATTCAGCTTTTCAGTGAGGGAAAATGTTTTCAGCGCAGGATTGTCGGCCTGATACTGTTTTTTTTTTTTTGTTTTTTTTTTTTAATTGTTTGAGAAGTAGAATACAATTTCATTACCCAAAGGAGCTGAGGTTAGGTGAAGGAGAATGTTTTTCTATGACTCATATTTTATGATAAACCTAAAATAAAATCCCTCCACAATCCGTTAATCATCTTAACCCGACTTTAAGCTCTAACTTTATTTCAGAGCACTGACCCATTTGTTCCCATGCTGATCCACGCCATCTTTTATTCTAAAAGATTTCTGTCCAAATGAAGCCGTCACCTCCAGCTGTATTTATGGACTTTGCCCCAATAGTTTTGCATATACTGGTGCTCCTCATGTATATTGCCCCAAAAACTTTCCCTCAAACTACCTGCTTGAGTTAATGCATAACTGATATGGACAGATAAATATACTATAAACAAGTGGTGCCAGGCACAACAAACCCCACCCCTCACATGTATTGTAACTTATTTTAAACTCATTTTATTTATTAAAACCAGTGTGAATGACACCAAAAAATATAGCATGGAATTCACAAAGCACTGGCAAAGTCTGACATTTACCTCAGACTGTGTTGAAGTCACTAAAGCAAAAACTCAGGAAAATTTAACTCTTTTTTTCTTTTTCTTTATTTGTGCGTATTATTATTATTTTTTTGCTTCCTTGGATTTTCAGATTTTCTATATTATGTTATGCAAAGAAGTTAATTAGTAGCAATCAGGAAGCTTGTACCATTTCCATATTTGAAAAAAAAAAAAAAAAACTCAGGGAAATGTCAAAATTAGCTCACATTCCACAGGTTTTCAGTATGTTTCAGATCTGCAATTAAGGCAGTCATTTAATTTACATGTCATATAAAATGCTCTGACATCTTAACTAGAACAAAAAACACAAACGCACTAATTCAGGTGCAGTATAGACGTGAAAGTAGAGTACTGGACAGAACAGTTTAACCCATAAAGACCCAAACATCCACCATCGACCACCTGATCTAAACTGTTTAATACCTGTTGATCCTCTAATTATATCAATACATGTCAATAATTGGCATAAAATACAGTTCTTCATCTTTTCATGGTCATCAGATATGACCCATTTGGGTGTTCAGAGGCTCCGCAGTTACCATGGAAACACCGTCATCTTCTACAACATTGATTCACCAGTAAAACCCATGGAGTTGGATCAATGACAGTGGATGGACACACTAGTTTTTACATACAGTCATTGATATATTTTGCTGTAAAAGTCAGTTTTTCTTCAAAGTCACTGTTTCTGATTAATAACCTTTGAATTTACTCTGAGCTTTAATGAATATCAACAGATTTAATATGGGAAAATATCTCATTTACATGGAAAAAAAAAAGCTAAATACAGAGAATAACATTATAATAAATGGTGATAAATCACTTAAGAATGGTTAAATAGAGAGAAAAAATAATTTGGGAATTGCCATCAAGGTAGCACTGGATCTTTATGGGTTAAAAAAATGTAATTTAAAAGAAGATTTCATTGATTCACCAGTAAAACCCATGGAGTTGTATCAATGACAGTGGATGGACACACTGGGGTTATGTTCAGTTAATGACAGATTTCTTGAAGACACCACTTTTTCTTGAGTTTTATCTGTTTCTGATGTAATAACTTTCGAATTTACTCTGAGCTTTAATGAACATCAACAGATTAAATATGGGAAATATCTCATTTAGACGGAAAAAATGCTAAATACAGAGGATAAAATTACAATAAATGGTGACAAATCACTTAAGAATGGTTAAATAGAGAGAAGAAATTGGGTTAAGAAAAAAATAATGTAGTTTAAAAGAAGATTTCATTGATTCACCAGTAAAACCCATGGAGTTGGATCAATGACAGTGGATGGACACACTAGTTTTTACATACAGTCATTGATATATTTTGCTGTAAAAGTCACTTTTTCTTCAAAGTCACTGTTTCTGATTAATAACCTTTGAATTTACTCTGAGCTTTAATGAATATCAACAGATTAAATATGGGAAAATATCTCATTTACACTGAAAACATGGCAAACACAGAGGATCATATTCTAATAAATGGTGATAAATCACTTAAGAATGGTTAAATAGAGAGAAAAAATAATTTGGGATTTGCCATCAAGGTAGCACTGGATCTTTATGGGTTAAAAAAATGTAATTTAAAAGAAGATTTCATTGATTCACCAGTAAAACCCATGGAGTTGGATCAATGACAGTGGATGGACACACTGGGGTTTTGTTCAGTTAATGATAGATTTCTTGAAGACACCACTTTTTCTTGAGTTTTATCTGTTTCTGATGTAATAACTTTCAAATTTACTCTGAGCTTTAATGAACATCAACAGATTAAATATGGGAAATATCTCATTTAGACGGAAAAAATGCTAAATACAGAGGATAAAATTACAATAAATGGTGACAAATCACTTAAGAATGGTTAAATAGAGAGAAGAAATTGGGTTAAGAAAAAAATAATGTAGTTTAAAAGAAGATTTCATTGATTCACCAGTAAAACCCATGGAGTTGGATCAATGACAGTGGATGGACACACTGGTTTTTGTTCAATTAATAAGAGATTTTGCTGAAAAACTCAGCTTTTCTTCAGTTTTCTCTGTTTCTGACATAGGGTCAAAACACGGTATTCAAAATCTCCCTGACGGGACATTTTAGAGACAGTTTCACAGATTAGTGTTGTGAAATAACCCACATTTTTACTTTTAAATTTATTTTTGCTTTAGTTGGACCATAAGGGATTATCCAGAACAAGGAGCTACTTTATATTGAAATAAATATTGGAATGGCAATCAATGAAAGTTCACTCTCTGACGGGACATTACTGTGTTTGGACCTTATAATAACCGTTGAATTTACTCTGAGCTTTTTTGGAACATCTACATGAACAGTGAATGAACCCTTTGATGCATGAATTCTGAGAACTCTAGTCGAGATTTTCCTGAGTGTTTTTATTCCTCTTTAGGCATGAAAAAAAACAAATAAATTTAATTTTTTTATTTATTTATTTATTTTAAATTAAACTATTTTTCATGGAGTTACGAAAATGTCCACTCAATTGGACACCACGTGTTTAATTTTTGAAGCAAAGAAACATGTAATTAACCCTTTCATGCACAGTGGTCACTCCAGTGGACAGTTCTTCTCCAGCTGTTCTCTTGTATATTCATGGGTTTGGTTGTTTTAGTTCCATATCAGCCAACACAGTGGACGCTTATGCACCATCCCATAATACACTGACATTCAGACCATTACTGCAACTTTACTGTTCTTGATAAATCTCATCTGCACTAACATGTTTGAGTGTAAATCAATTGCTTCTTATTGTTAATAGACTGTAATTAACCATTTTTCTTAAACAAAAATGTTTTTTTTTGGCATATTATCTCCATAAAGTGAGTAATAACTAATATTAGAGTATGTTAAAATGTGACAGAACACCAGATTAGCAGCATTTAAAAAATGTATTTCATACTTTTCACCCAGTGTATCAGTAAACACATGTTTCTTTGCTTCAAAAATTAAATGCATTGTGTCCAGCTGAGTGGATATTTTTCCAACTCCATGAAAAATAGGTTCATAAAAAAATTTTCAACTGCATTGTTTTATGTTTTTTTTTTCATGCCTAAAGAGGAATAAAAACACTCAGGAAAAATAACTTGATTAGGGTCAAAAAATGATATTCAAAATCTCTCTGAAGGGACATTTTAGAGACAATTTGACCCACATTTTTACTTTTAAATTCATTTTTGCTTTAGTTGGACCATAAGGGATTATCCAAAACAAGGAGATACTTTATGTTAAATTAAATGTTGGAATGGCAATCAATTAAAGTTCGCTCTCTGATTGGACATTGCTGTGTTTGGACCCATTAAGGTTCTCATAATTCGTGCATGAAAGGGTTAAAATGCAATATTAGAAAGTAATAAACTGTGAAAACTATGAAACGAAAGCATTTTTGATGGAGCTAATCTGATTTTTTCTCACCTTTTATCATACTCTAATACTAGTTCTTACTGACTTCATGGAGATAATATAAAAAAACCTTTTTGTTTCACAAAACTGTTAATTACAGTCTAATAATAATAATTAGCAATTGATTTACACTCAGTCATGTTAGAGCAGATCAGGTTTATCAAGAACAGCAAAGTTACAGTACTGGTCTGAATGTCAGTGTATGGGATGGTGCATAAGTGTCCACTGTGTTGGCTGATATGGAACTAAAACAACAAAACCCATGAATATACAAGAGAACAGCTGGAGAAGAACTGTCCACTGCACTGACCACTGTGCATGAAAGGGTTAAATATAGGGGGGAAAAAAAAACATGATTTCCACTGAAAAAACACAAAAAACTGAGGATAACATCACAATAAATGGTGAGAAATCACTTAATGAATGAATGAATGAATGAAAAATGGGTAAATATAGAGAAAATTCATTCGAGAACTGACACAGAAGTCACACTCTCTTCTCTTATTTGACGATCTTTCAAACAAACCGGTTCTGATTCCATATAACAGTGAAGGTAATAGAACTAAAGTACAACTGTGTGTGAGATTCTGTCAGTAGAACAAAATGATAATAAGCGACTTATCCACGGCAGGATGTTTGGAAAAGACTCTTTACACCAAACTACCCACTTTCACAATAGCGTGTGTGCGTGTGCATGTGTGTGTGTGTGTGTGTGTGCGTGCATGTGTGTACTGTCAGAAAGGATCCACTCTCCCTTTGCAGGACGGAGATGTAGGTTGACAAGGTAGAGACCATTAAGGCACCTTGTTCCTGTTGCACACAGTCAAACACACACACATATACACACACACACACATATACACACACACACACACACACGCTCCAGTTCCCCTTGGTGGCTGCAGGCCTGTGTGTCCGACTCTATCAGACATGATGCTGATCGTGTTGGTACAAACCGTACAAAATACAACAGTGGTGTTGGTGAGGTGTTGCATGAGAAAACAAAGAACGTCAAGGGAGGATTTGTTTAAACGGATCATACCACATGTCCTGGATGAGGAGACACAGACACATGATGTCTCAACTGTTTTGTGTGTGTGTGTGTGTGTGTGTGTGTGTGTGTGTGTGTGTGTGTGTGTGTGTGTGTGTGTGTTTCCTGTCATATCCAGGTGACTAAAGTGCAAAACAAGCACTATTTCTCAGATCAGAATGTCAACTGGGCGGCATCACCACAAAGATCCTGTTTAACTTCTGGTACTTCCTCTTTGGTTGTACACACAATAAGATAAGATAAGACAAGACAAGATAAGATAAGATAAGATAAGATAAGATAAGATAAGATAAGATAAGATAAGATAAGATAAGATAAAAATAAGACACGATAAGATAAGAGCTGGAAAAGACAAAATAAGATACAATAAGAACCTAAAAAGATCAGAACCTGAAAAGATAAGGACCTGAAAAAATAAGATAAGATAAGATAAGATACACGGTTCATAACAATGGTCTATAAGTAAAATGCTTCCAGAATCAAAGTAGTTTTTGTTTTATTTGTGACTCAAAAGTCATAAGTACTCGTTGGTTGCAGTTTCCACAGTCTTGGGCCAAAATGTGAAATTCTGAGAACTAATGAGAGAATAGGTTTAATTCAAAAGGAATATTTGTGTCAGAGCTACCAGATCTACCTTAAAACAGTGTCTGCACATTATAATACATTCAGTTTTCCGGTTCTTTCCAGTGGAACATGTATAAATCCATTGTGTAAATGTTCATAAACCAACATACATGTGTAGTAACCCCATCATATCTATTAAAAACATGAGCTGACCAACACTTCTGTAATGTGTCTACTGATTCATCTTATTAAAGTATGCACAGACTCAAACACGTCTTGTTTAGTTTATAGATTTCAAGGACAATTTAAGGACACTGAACTGTCCCTCAACCCCCCCCCCCCCCCCCCCCCCCCCCCCCCCCACAGCCAGGCTCTTACTTCCAAAGTCTCGAACGGTGAAGTTTCTGTTGCGAAGCTCTTTGGGGGACTTGAAGAAGAACCTCTGTCCAACAGGAGGAAGGTCCTTATCCATTGCACTGACGGTCTGTATTACCTGCAACACATAGAGAGTATGTCAGATAGATATCCAATAAAAATCCACATACCTGCAGCTGATTCTGTGCAGGGTATACACAGAAAAGTAAAAATGTTCAGGACATGGGCACAAATAGACCAAATGTGAGTAGGTACAGGTCAAACCAGTGGTTCCAGGCACAACAAGCCCCGCCCCTCGCATGTATTGTAGCTTATTTTGGCATCGATCCAGCTGATGTCATCACATCTATGTCTATGTGCTGATGTCAGCATATCAATAACCTCTATATATGTGTCAAGTTTGAAGGAAATTGAAACAAAATTCATGATTTTATAGACATTTGAAATTTTGCCCATTATAAGTAAGTGGGAGAAAAAAACATTTGAAAAATTCTTTGAAAATTTCAACTTTGACCTACTTTTCCCAAAATGTAACCACACCTATTCTGGGTCACTGGTAATCTATAAACCAGGGGTGTCAAACATGCGGCCCGGGGGCCAAAACTGGCCCCCCAAAGGTTCCAGTCCGGCCCATGGGATGCATTTGCAAAAATTACACTTCAGATATTAACAATCAAGGATGTGGAACTCGTTTTAGTTCATATTCCATGTGCAGGAAAATGTGATCTCAACTAAAATAATAGCATAATAACCTATAAATAATGACTCCAAATTTTCTTAGTTTATTGTGAAAAACATAATATTACATTACACCTGTAAATAATGACAACTCCATATTTCTCTTTGTTTTAGTGTAAAAACTTGCATTAAATGATGAAAATATTAACATTTACAAACTATCCTTCAACAATAAAATGTAAAAAACCTGAAATTTTGTAAGTAAAATTTTAACATTATTCTTCCTGTTATTAAATATTTTGTGCCTTTGTAGATCCAATCCATAATATGCATGTATAAATGGTAAGTTGAGGTGTACTATTGTTAAAATTGCACTTATTTTTCTCAAGAAATCTCAATTTTTTCAGGTTATTCACATCATTTTTTGTTTGGATAGTTTGTAAATGTACATATTTTCATAATTTAATTTTGATTGCACTAAAACAAAGAGAAAAATTATGGAGTTGTCTATATTTACAAGTTATTATTATGCTATTGTTGTACTGGTCCGGCCCACTTGAGATCAGTTTGGGCTGAATGTGGCCCCTCAGCTAAAATGAGTTTGACACCCCTGCTATAAACCCAATTTGGTATGAATTCAACCAATAGTTTTGCTGCTAGAGTGCTAACAAACAAAGACACAAACAAGTGGTGCCAGGACCAACAAACTCCGCCCCTCACATATATTTCTCCCATTACAAGTAAATGGGAAGATTTTAAAAAAATGATAAAAAATTTGAACTTTAACCTACTGTTTCTAAAATGTAAGGAGATCTATTCTGGGTCACTGGCAATCTATAAACCCATTTTGGTATGAATTCAACCAATAGTTTTGCTGCTAGAGTGTTAACAAACAAAGAAACAAACAAACTGAACCAAAAACAACCCAAACCCTTCGGGGGGCGGGGCAATAAACACAAGAAAGAAAAAAAACTGAAATCTGAAAGCAGGACAATAACTTATTGATGTCAATCATCATTCTTTTGATTAAAGAAAGTACTGCTGTTGATGTTGTGTCATTAGTTTTAAGAGCGAGCCAGTTTTAAAAACATTCCGTTGGCCTAGTTTAAGTACATTTATCTTGACTTACATGAGTTTAGTTTCATAAGCCTTTTTGTTTTCTTCACTTCACAGGAAATACATTATTTAAGAGTTAAGGTGATTGTGCAGTCCTGCATCTTCACCGCAAAAGCAACTGCCACTGCCATCATAAAAAAAAAAAAGTGAAAAACAGATGCTCTGAAAAAACTGCAAAGGAAAATCATTTGATTCATCTCAGAGACAGGAGAGAGTGACAACTGGTGTAAAAATGTGTGGTGTTTTCAGGAAGAGTTTTCCAGTAACAGATGCTTGAAAAAATGGAGAAGGAGTTCGAAAAAAGGTTAATCTGTTATAGTATACTTAGCACCATTAAAAACATACGGGTCAGAATAACATGTATATTTGGAGATATATTAAATTAATTGTTAAATGTTTATATAATCAAAATAAATCATGAATAGCAATTTTTTTTTTCCATCAAGTGTATTTAATTTTTTAATGCCTCTGGACATCAGATTTAATGCTTTTTCATGCCATTTAAGGCATTAATTTTCACAAAATCTATTTAATGACTTTTAATGCTTTTTAATGACCTGCATAAACCCTGTTAGAGGTGTTGGTAGATGACGCAAATAAACATGTAAATGAGCTAAAGTTTTTGCATCAAACTATGTACATATTTTCAGTAACTTGGCTATGTTTAGTGATGTTAAGAACTTAATCTTCCCATTTTTTGTTTGGATCAGTATGTGTAGGGTGGGGAAGCAGGTATAGATATTCCATGGTTGTTCTGATTATTTCAGATTAGATTAGAAAATGCTCCATTAACTCTGACGTAGAATTCCTTTTTGGTTATTTTTGTTTTGTTTTGATTTTTTTTTTTTGCTTTGATTAGCATCTCCTGTCTCTTCTCGTTCTCCTCTGTTGCTTTTCTGTTATTGATTAGATTACTTGGAACACTCAGCTCATTAAAACATCAAACTTTCATAGAATCCATCTGGCCGTTTAAGCTTTTTCCCCTGGTTTCAGCGAGCGGAGTTGTAACATGGTGGATTTTATCAGCCAGTTTTAACACCGGTACGTCCACATAGCTGTAAAGTAACCAGTTTAAATAGTGTAAAGCCTGTGGACAATGTCAATATGGTAATTAGATGACATTGTTCAGGTTTGAACCCGCAATTCTGTATTTTTTTAAATATCTGTAATAGTGTAATGGTCACCGTCAATATGGTACAGTACAATATTTTTACATAGACTCTGCTACTGAAAACTGTACTTTTGTCTGTATTTTAATTTTTCACTTCATATGTCTACAGTGATGTTAGTTTCTTTTATGCTTATGTTTATGGGTGCTTCTGTGAAACTGGGTTTATTTTGCTATCTGGCATTTTTCCAACTTTTTAGACCCAATAATAAAAGACAAATTTAGACATATTTCCACCCAGGATGTACCTAATAATGACCTCAGATAAAAGCAAAAAAATAATATATTCTTGCGCTGAGCCATCCTAAAATTAATGAATTTTTAATAAAATATTGGGGCCAAAAATAGGACCAAAATTGGGACAAGCTACCTAGGTGTCAGTGCATTTGATCTGAAAACATGGCTGTAAATGGTCTTATATACCGCTATAAATAAAGACACTGTGTTAAATTTGTCAATCCTAGTGGTTTTTCAAATCCAGACATGTGGGTTTTTCATGAATCTCAGTCTCATTCCAGGTTTCATGTGTAACCCATCGTGTCCACTCGTGTTACATGCAGAACCTGCCCATTTAAATACAAATAAATTGAGTGATTTTGCAACAGTGGTCATTTTTGTGGAACACTCTACCTTGCATAATTGATTCAATTCCCAAAATGTACCTGTGAGAGAATAAAAAGATATTCAAAAAAATAGCAGCATGTAATTTTCATGTCCTTTTGACCGTGTTACATGCAGATTTTTGTATAAAAATAATATAAAAATGTATTTTATCTGAAAAGTAGTTTCTCATTTATCTCAGTAAAACAGACCCAAAATGCCTCCAAACTTGCTTCATAACATTAGTCTACATCTGGTTTGAATTTATAGCCCCTCTGTCCTGTTTTTAGGGACGAGTTTCATAGAAGCACCCATATACAATGGTTTACAGGCAGCGGAGATTTCAGGACCACGGACAGCGTCAACACATTCTTGATGTTAGTTAAGTAACTGATTACTTAAAAGTAGAAATAAACACAATGTATCTTCTAAGACAATGATAACAGTTTACAGAAAAGGCATTCACTGATGTAAAGCCACAGAAGGCCTGAAAATAATTTCTTGCCAGAAAAGTTTTAGTCTGATTCAGTAAATCACACTGGTCTACATATTTCTCTGCCTTGGAGATTAAATGTGTTAAATTTTACATTCTTCAATAAGATGAATTAGAAAACAAATGACAAAAGTGTTGGTTAGCTGATTTTTTTTTTAAGTATATGATAAAGTGTTGCTATAGATGTTTATGTACATTTACCCAATGGATTAATGTATCTTCCACTATAAATAACCAGTAAAGTGAACATATTGTAATGTGCAGACAGTGTTCTGGTGGCTCTGAGACAAACATTCCTTTTGAGTAAAACACATTCTCTCAGATGTTCACATTTTGACCCAAGCCTATATCTTGGAAACTACAGCCAACCAGCATTTGTGGCTTATTTTTTTCTGTGTTATTGACTCAAACTTTCATGACTTTAACTGTGGAGGCATTTTACTTTTAGCTCACTGTCAGTGGTTTCATAACCCATAAAGACCCAAAGAAACACCAGGGACCAAAAGCATCTACTGATCTAAACTGGTTAATTCCTGTTGATCCACTAATTCTATCAATCCATGTAAATAATTGGTGTAAAATACAGTTTGTCGTCTTTTCATGGTCATCAGATATGACCCATTTGGACGATCAGAGGCTCCGTAGTTACCATGGAAACACCGTCATCTTCTACAACACTGATTCACCAGTAAAACCCATGGAGTTGGATCAATGACAGTGGATGGACACACTGGGTTTATGTTCAGTTAATGATAGATTTTACTAAAATCTTAGGGTTTTTTTTTTTTAATGCCGGTTCCTCTGAGGCTGTACTGACTTTTCCTACATTCAAACATCTCCTGGGTGTAAGGAGAAGATTATTGTGTGCCTTGTACATCACTACCACTGTATTAAGGTCAACAAGATGTTGTATTTTCAGTAAATTCAGCTCTGTAAAAATATACATATACATTCGGAATAATTCTTATTGCCTTTTTCTTAAGTAAAAAGATAGGATTAATATTTGAATAGTAGTTATTTCCCCATATTTCTGCACCATAATTTAGGTATGGAAGAATGATCAAATGATATAGTACACGAAGTGAATATTTATCAAGTATAGTTCTCATTTTACCAATTATGGCTATGTTTTTAGCTAATTTTGTCTTTAACAGAATGACAATTAAAGGGCATGATCAGTAAAATAAACATAGTAAAATACCTGATTTTCACTGAAAAAATGCAAAAAAGAGGATAATATTATGATAAATGGTGATAAATCACTTAAGACAGAATAAATGGAGAGAAAAATTAATTTGGTAGCTGACACAAAAGTAGCACTGGGTCCTTATGGGTTAACTTTTTTGCAAATAAAACAACTGAAGCTATTTAATAGTCTCTTATTATGAGTCTATATCAGGGGTGTCCAAACTTTTTTTAAAGAGGGCCAGATCTGATAATGTGGAGACTGACAGGGGCCAGTGGTCCCTTCGGACGTTTTTTAAACAGTAAAAATTACATATAAAAGCGATAATTTTAAAAACAACTTTATTTTCATTGTCAAAATATCATTTTTTTAAAATGGCAATGTAACCAAATCTAAGCCACTCAGGTATGAACAAATTAAAAAAAAAAAAAACATTTCTGCCTTCCTTTCACATCTGGAGTCAGATAACATAGAACAAACTGTGTGGAGTATCTTAAATGTCCAAGAAGTTGATAAAAATCTTAACCCCACATTCATTTTAAACATGACTTATGTGAGTAATAATTACTCATATATTACTCAGTAATGCAAAGTCTGTTAACATTTAAGATGAAAACATGACTCTTACTGTTGTCTTTCACAAAATCATTCAGAAAGTAATATTTTGTGTCACATCTACAGGGGTTGGACAAAATAATGGAAACACCTTCACCTCAAGATGATAATGCCCCAATCCATACAGCTAGAACTGTTAAAGAATGGCATGAGGAACATTCTAATGAAGTTGAGCATCTCGTATGGCCGGCACAGTCCCCAGACCTCAACATTATTGAGCATTTATGGTCAGTTTTAGAGATTCAAGTAAGACGTCGATTTCCACCGCCATCGTCTCTAAAAGAGTTGGAGGGTATTCTAACTGAAGAATGGCTGAAAATTCCTTTGGAAACAATTCGCAAGTTGTATGAATCAATACCTCGGAGAATTGAGGCTGTAATTGCCGCAAAAGGCGGACCTACACCATATTAAATTATATTTTGTTGATTTTTCAAGATGTTTCCATTATTTTGTCCAACCCCTGTACAAGTACATAACACCAGCAGTTAGAGGCAACTAACCTGGCAACTTGGTATCCTGCCTTGGTGGTGAATTCACTGAACTCACTGGTTCACATGAAGAGTCACTGTTGTGAGTTTAAAGCAGCTTGAATTTGCTTCACTTTTTCCGAACGCTCACTCCCTGCTAGCTTGTCGTATGTGTTAGCATGTTTTGTCTGCTAGTGTCTCTTTACGTTGAATTCCCTAAACAAGGCAACAGTCTCTTGACAAATTGGGGAAACACAATCACCTCGATTTTCAGTGAAAAAAATGTGTAATTCCCATCTCTCCTGGAAGCGGCGGCCCTCACTGTCAACTTTCGTTTTTTTTTTTTAGAAATTAGCGAAAAGGGTTCACGGCAAGGTCACAGAGCCAGATAGAGTTAGAGTGGTGCTGCCACCATGAGGTGAAAGGAGGAACTGCATTTGGAACCTTTTATGATTCATGTACTCGGTTCAACAGTCCAAACGGGCCATAAATAATATAATATAAAACCGAAGCTGTGGGCCGTATAAAATCTGACCGCGGGCCGTGATTGGCCCCCGGGCCGGACTTTGGACATGCCTGGTCTATATGTTCACCTTCTTCCTCTAAATTTTACAGTGACCACGTAACTGCACATGATGATGATGATGATGATGATGATGAAGAATGACTAATGGATACAATAATGTAAAGCACTTTGAGTGTCCAAAAAAGCACTATGGAAAGCTAATTGATGATGATGATGATGATTATTATTATTATTAGTATTATTATTACTGATGACAATGATGATGAATGACTAATGGATACAATAATGTAAAGCACTTTGAGTGTCCAAAAAAGTGCTATGGAAATCTAATCCATTATTATTATTATTATTATTATTATTATTATTATTATTATTATTATTATTGATGATGATGAATGACTAATGGATAAAATCATGTAAAGCACTTTGAGTGTCCAAAAAAAGCGCTATCTAATCTAATCCATAATTATTATTATTATTATTATTATTATTATTATTATTATTATTATTATTATTACTATTGATGATGATGAATGACTAATGGATAAAATAATGTAAAGCACTTTGAGTGTCCAAAAAAGCGCTATCTAATCTAATCCATTATTATTATTATTATTATTATTATTATTATTATTATTATTATTATTATTATTATTATTATTATTATTATTTATGATGATGATGATGATGCACTTGTTGAGGCTACTCTAGGTACTATAGGTCAGTCTACTGGGAGTTCCATCCATAGAGCACACAGATCATAGTACCACCCATCAGTTTGACTGCTATGACCCTGAGGTGATCCTGAAGAATGGGTTCCAGTAGAGGTCACAGTCCTCCAGGATCAATACCAAGCATTCGAACTGTTCTGCAGGGACCTCATGACTCACTACCTTACTATGTTTGCCTTTCCTCCCTGGCTGATCTGTATGTTAATGTGGCCTTCATGAAATCCAAGTTTCACCTCAGTTCAACAGCTTCCAAATGACCACAGGCTGCACATGTCTGTATGAGCCACAAAGCCGTTACGATTTCATACACTCCATTTACATGATAAGACAAGCAGAAGAAAATAATATGTAAATGTGAACACGACGGTGAATACATCTGTTTAAAATGCAGTATATAGAAGCACACAGAGCAGAGGGGACTGGCGGAGGCGTTACCGTGGACATAGTAAACAGCTGCGTCTTCTCTGCAGCTCGTGTAGTGAAGCCAACAAGCCGAGCCTGTGTTTAGTAACTGTGAGGTTAATTGAAACAGTCAGCGCTGGTGTTTCGTCTGCTTCACATCCACTTCCCCCTGTCAGAGAAGTCTCTTTGCTTTGCTAGCAGAGTTGTATTAGTCAACAAACAGCTGCCGCCTCAGCCCGGGCCCCTGTTGGAGGGCAGAGTTACCATGCAGTTGGAGAACTTCAGCTCTAATTAACTGTCCAACTTGTGTGGACGATGCAACATCAACTTATATTCACAGACTGGAATAAATGTAGGGCTACTAGAGCAGAAACGACTAATAGATTTATCATTTCAAATCAATTTTAAAAAAATGATTTGATTACAATTTTCCTGAATCGAAGCTTCTTTTCCTGAATTTCGCTACTGCTAAACATTGGTTCCGCTGTTGTGTTTCACACGGACGCTTGTTGTGGTGCACATGACACCAGAATCATCACAAAGATGTACGTTAGTTATATCTTAAGTTATTAGTAAGTTGTACTCAAACCTGTTTGAGACTGGAGTGCACATATATATTTATATTTGTCGATGTCATTTGACTTTTTGTTGTTATAGAACGATAGATAGAACAATAGATAGAACGATAGAACGATAGATAGAACGATAGATAGAACGATAGAACGACAGAACGATACAGCAATAGATAGATAGACAGATAGATAGATAGATAGATAGATAGATAGATAGATAGATAGATAGATAGATAGATAGATAGATAGATAGATACTGTATTTTATAGGTAGACCGATATATCAGGCCAATATATCGATTTTTTTTTTTTTTTTCTCTAATATTGGCCATCTGCTTTAAGTGTTTTTTTAAAGCCGATAGTTGATCAGTAGTAAAAACGTTATAAGATATTTGATCAGGCACCTGTGTGGGCAGCACTTGAAGTTCAATAAATGTTATAACAGTACTATGTGTATGTGTATTGATTATTTCATTTATATTGCTGCATACAAATCTTAATTATCTGACTGTTTCAATAGTATTTTATGGTTAATGTGCTTTAAAAAAAATAAAATCTGCCCTAAATATCGGCTGTAGATATCGATCAAATCTGTGCAAAATCTGCATTGGCCTTAGAAAAATGATATCGGTCGACCTTTACTGTATATACCACAGATTTTTTTTTTTTTTTTTTTAAGATAAATAAAAATCTTACTATGAAGACTTGAAACTTTTCTGCTTAAAATAAGATTTTTACCATTCTATAATCCTTAGATAACACTGGTCAACAACAAATGTATTGTTTCAGTTTTTTGAGCTGATTTAGGATCATTTTGGTGCTGAATCCAAAAATCACATTCATTTTGCTCAGTCAGGTCACCTTTCTGAACTCTGCTACATATTGGCTTATTAACATTTGTGCTTACATTTATGGGCATTTTCACATCATATGATACAAAATTCTTTCATATTTCTTGCAATAAACGAGTTCTGAAGATTTTACTTTTGACAGTTTATGATTAATGTTTTTTTTAATATTACAGGTGAATGAAATGGCTTCGACTAGAAGATCTTGCAAAAATAAACCTGACGTATTCTGCTACATCTGCAGTGAACACACCATTGTACCTAACAGGAATCCTGTTAGAAAAGGATTTTTTTCTCTTAAAACCTATTTTGGGTGAGAACTATATAAAAAATCAACTGATAAAGTCACAAAAATGTAATCAATTTTGTAAGAAGATCAAATTTTTCAAAATCAAATTAGCAAAAAAACCTGACCTGATTGAGAAAAACAGATGTCATTTTTGGATTTAGCGCTGCAAAATGGTCCCAATTCAGTTGAAAAAAACCTGGACAACTTGCAAAAAACATTTTTTTGTAACCCAGTGTAATCTTTTCTTATTTTAAGAAAACTTAAGTGCAATTTTCTTACTGCACTGACAGATAATTTTACTTGAAATAAGACATTTTAGCCCAATAATGAGTTTAATTTTCTTATTTTTGTAAATGTCTTTTCTTTCAGTGTATTCATGTTGAACCTTCATAAAGTCACATCACTTACAGGACAGATAGAACTGAGCTGTTGCTTCATTTAGTCTTTCCAGTTTCCTCTGTCAAACTAAACTGAGCCGGTCTGGGCCATGCTAAACTCTGTTAGAGACTGCAGCGCACATATATATTGGTAGATGTCATTAGACTTTTTGTGATAGATAGATAGATAGATAGATAGATAGATAGATAGATAGATAGATAGATAGATAGATAGATAGATAGATAGATAGATAGATAGATAGATAGATAGATAGATAGATAGATAGATAGATAACTTATCAGAGTTTACCTGGCCGGCTCTGGAGTTTTCGCAGACGTATGTATCTGAAGGAACTGCCAGCTCAGGGGGAAACTCGTTCACATCCAGGACGCTGACGACCGCAGCCACTGTGGAGAACAGCAGCGGGTTGTCTGCGAAGAACGACATGAAATCACACGTAATTAGACAAACAGCCATTAAACGAGGCAGAAGAGGAATGACAGTCAGCGAAAGTGTGGATAAAAAGTCCTTATTCGGGCTGATCCTGCAGAGACACAGTGACAGACAGATACAGGTGTAGAGGCATATGGGAAACAGAGCGCAGCAGAGTGGGAAATACATGCACTGAACACACACTCATTAGTTCACTTAACATTTAATCACTTGTATGAGTAACTCCAGCCCTTAGTCTTCTTACGTCACAGTGTTTGGACATTACATTTCCATATTTGTCAGTTTTCGTACGGTTTTCTTCAGCTACTAAATGACTTAAGTAGCTGAAGATCAAGGTGTGTTAAGGATACTTTGGTTTGTTGGAGCTTTTGGATCATGTAAGATTTATCTATGGTTTAAATAACCTAGAATAATTTAATAACTGTGGTGAAAGAACTGAACTTATCATCACTTACTTACATTAACCCTTTCATGCATGACGTCCACATTTAAGGACACAGTTTAACCTTTTCATGCATGAATTGTGAGAACCTTAGTCAAGATTTTTTTCTTCAGTGTTTTTATTCCTCCTTAGGCAGGAAAAAAACAATGTGATCGAGTTTTTTTTTTTTTTCTATGGAGTAACAAAAATATCCATGCATTTAATTTTTGAAGTAAAGAAACGCGTTTAAAACCCAATATCAGAAAGTGATATGAAAACAATGAAATAAAAACATTTTTAATGCTGCTAATCTGATGTCTTCTCACATTTTTACATATTCTAATGCTAGTAATTACTCACTTCATGGAGATAATATGCAAAAAACCCTTCTTGTCTAACAAATAACAACTGATTTACACTTAAACATGTTAGTGCAGATCAGGTTTATCAAGAACAGCACAGTTACAGTACTGGTCTGAATGTCAGTGTATTATGGGATGATGCATAAGTGTCCACTGTGTCAGCTGATACGGAACTAAAACATCAAAACCCATGAATATACAAGAGAACAGCTGGAGAAGAACTGTCCACTGGAGTGACCTATGCATGAAAGGGTTAACTCACTTTCCAAAGGGTTCTAAAGGTAATATTCTCCAAACCACATGGGGGCAGTCTGTACAGACCCTAAGTACAATGAACAAAAGAATCATCTTAGTTTTAGAGTTTGGACTGATCTGGGATGTCATAAAATTAACCTCTAAGACCCAGATATGGGTTTACTTTCCATGTGTGTGGACAAGAGTTCCACAGCTTTATACAACAAACAAAACAAACAAAGAAAAAAAACCACACAAAAAAAAAAACTGTCCACCGTAAATGACAATCCATACAAAAAAAAAAAAAAAACATTAAAAAAGGCATCTGAAAACAATTATTTAATTAAAAAAAGCCAAAATTTGAACTTTCTTGGAGCTCAGAAGGTTAAATATCTTCTTAAAAACACACACACACACACACAAAATCAAAATGCATTTCGACTTTAGCCTAATTTTGAGAAAAAAAAAATCAATCTAAAAAAAATCTAGATACTTTTTTTTCATAATTCATGCATGAAAGGGTTAATTTCAAATTTGTGGTTAACCCATTAAGATCCAATGCTATTTTTGTGGCAATTACAAAAATGATTTTTCTCTCTATTTAACCTTTCTTAAATGATTTATCACCATTTATTGTAATATTATCCTCTGCATTTAGCATTTTTAAACCAAAAATCATGTATTTTCCCACATGTAATTTACTAATCATGTAGATGTTCATAAAAGCTAAGATTAAATTTGAGGATTATTATATCAGAAACAGAGAAAACTGAAGAAAAAGTGACTTTTTCAGCAAATCTATCATTAACTGAACGTAAACCCAGTGTCTTCATCCACTGTCACTGATCCAACTCCATGGCTTTTACTGGTGAATTAATGTTGCAGAACTGGGGTTCCCAAAGTGGGGTACAGGTACCCTCAGGGGGTACTTGGTAGAAGTACTTGAAATTTTTGGGGAAAAATACTTTAAATAAGTCATCATGTACCGAATACAAAATAAATAGTAAGAATTAATGCTGAAATATAAAACACAATAAATACGTTCAAATAATAAAACTGACATTCCTAACCCTATCTTATTTGAATATTTTTATTTTTTATAGTGTTATAATTGTCTGCCATCTTTGGTAACATTTTAAGAACATTTCTGTTTTATAAACTGAACATCAAAAGAAACTTATCACATATTCTATGTGATGCCGTTTCACACCATTTTATTAAATATGAAAACAAATTCTTTCTTGTTCTTAAAAAAAAAAAAAAATTAACAAACAAAATACAACAAACAACAAAACAGTGGATGAGTATCCAGAGGAGAATGTCAGATATGACAAAGGGCAGTTCAACAAAGTTCACATTTAGCAACAAGCAACATTATTAATCCACAGCAAGTCAAAGACTGACCAAATGGTCCAGATCCAGGTCCTCAGTCCTGGGTGTGTCCTCCTGAGCCCTAACAGGCTGGGCACCTTCTGCACACGCTCTGGATGGACCTGGATTAACCCTTCTTCTAGTGAACTTTGTTGAACTGCCCTTTGTCATATTTGACATTCTCCTCTGGATACTCATCCACTGTTTTGTTGTTTGTTGTATTTTGTTTGTTAATTAAATGTCTTTTATTTTTGGTAATTTGTTAAAGCACAAACCATTTGTTTTGTTTTGTTAGAAAGACTAATGCCAAAAACTCACACGATTCACATGAGTTAAATAAGTTAAAAGAAAATATGTTCAAAGATATCTAGGCTAACTGGTAAAAGTAAATAGAAAACCATGCACAGTATCTGCCTCCATAAGAACAGACTAGATATTAAAGTGATGGAACCAACAAGGATCATTACCAGGTATATTTGTAAGTAGCTGTAACGTTCCCATATATATTTTATACATTTTATTATAACATTTCATTTATTAATTGTTGAATTTAAAAGAACAATAAATATGATGTTACTCAGAAGTACTCAGTACTTGAGTAATTTTTTCATTAAGTACTCTTTTACTTTTACTTGAGTAATTATTTGGATGACTACTTTTTACTTGTACTTCAGTAATATTTTCCTAAAGTCACAGTACTTTTACTTGAGTATAATTTTTGGCTACTCGACCCATCTCTGCCTATCTTCTCTGATCTTCCAGCAGTAGTTGTGTGCTGATGGTGGAGGCTGAACCACCGTCTTCGTCCACTAGATGGAGGCAGACACTAATCAAACACTGCCGTAACATCCTGCAGTGTGTATTTGCAGTGTGTGTCATCTCCTCTTCAGCTCCTGTCAGATAATCTTCCCCAATCATCTTGGATCATCCAACCATTTCAATTGCACTCTTGTTTTTTTTTTTTTTTTTCCCACTAATAAATGACAAAGCGAGAGGATTTATAATGTTTCACAATCTAATGAGAAGGGAAGACGGATTTGTGACTTTGCAGCCCTTTGCCTCTTGAAGAAGCTTACAAAAGGTAATCATACGGTGCACAGATAGTGTGGATGAGTTAAGCTGCTCGCTCACATTTACTAAAATTAGTTTCCACCACAGTAGCTGCAGCTGCAGCCGCACTTCAACCAAATGTGCAGATAAGTGGGAACAACCCTTTGACAGCTGGAGTCGCAATGTCACACATACAGCTCAGTTTAAGACACAGCAGCACTTCCTCTCTAAGTGGTACACATCAAAAAGTATTATTGCGTATTCATTCAAATCCAGTGTTTTTGAGGCCAATTTACACTTTTTCATGCTAATATAATATGAACGAATGAAGAATTGTTAGGGAAGCCATGTCATGGTGAGTTCTTTTCCTTTCATTCATTCATCATCTGAACCCGATTCATCCTCACTAGGGTCATGGGGGACGCTGGAGCCTATCCCAACTACTTAAGGGCAAAGTCGGGGTACACCCTGGACATGTCACCAGTTCATTGCAGGGCTGACATATAGGGCGTTTTCATACTGCGTACCCGAGTCCGTATCCGAGTACGTTTGACCCCAAAGTCCACTGAATTTTATCAGTGTGAATGCAGACATTCCGTGCTCGGGTATCTTACCAGAGTCCAGTATGGTATGTTGCAGTGTAAAGGCGATTCGAGCCCAAGACAGGAAGTGACTTAATCACCACTCCAACAAAGGAAGTGACCTAATCACCACAAGACCACAGACAGCGCTCCTGTTGTGTCCTGAAAAAGCCTTGGATCCTTGTGACACGGACTCACCTTATCGACCGAACCACTCGGTGATATACCAGGGACAACGAAGGCCGCTCTTCTTCCCTTTACCTCAAACAGGCTAACAGTTAGACAAGTATTGCCACCATTGTAGACAAATGAACAGAACAGTCACTCAGTCGATATGTAAGAGTTAATCATCTTCTGACCTCTGTCTTTGTTGGATTGCGACAGAATTCCTTCCACACCACCACCTACTGTTTGGGCCCTGTAACATGTACTTGTACTCTGGCACGGGCCGTGGTACGTACTTTTGAATGCAACATGTGTGGGAAAGGTGTGAACATTTATCTAATGCCACATTTCCACTTTGTGGAACCGGCTCAACTCAGCTCGACTCGGGTACCAGGTCCTGGAGACCATTTAAATTACAGGATACTACTGACTTTCCATTACCTGGACGTCATAGCGATGTGGCGCGTTACTTCCATGTCGTCTGCTCAGAGAGTTGCTGATAAACTCACTTGTTGTCTCGTCAAGCTCATGCTGAATTTTTTCGTCGGCCACCAGAGACTGAATCTCCTCGACCGACCATGGTGCAGCTTTCGGGCTGTCATCATGTGGATTAACCTACCGCTATATTTACTGTAAACTTCTACATCTGTTTTTTGTAAAATGATGGGTCACAGAGACAACTCTCTGACCAATCAGTGGTCTGCAGTGTTTGCATGTCATGTTTTAGTATCTGCGCCCCAGTCTTGGACCCTCTGCAGAAGTGATACCAAAAAACTAGTCCCGAGTACCAGATTCCAGGTCCTTTTTCATAATGGAAATGCAAAAAGGCCGAGTTGAGCCGGTACCACCTAGTGGAAACGTGGCATAAGTACGATACAGACTCGAGTACACTGTACAAAAGTCATCATAAAGACAAACAACCAATCGCTCTCACATTCACACCTATGAGCACTTTAGATGAACTGATTAACCTATCAGTGCATGTCTGTGGATGGTGGGAGGAAGCCGGAGTCCTTGTAGAGAACATGCAAACTCCACATACAAAGGTCTCACCCCTATCGACTGGTGTTGGAATGGAACCCAGGACCTTCTTACTGTGAGGTACGAGTGCTACCCTCCTCACCACCGTGTCAACCTGTGTTTTCCTTTCAATCATAAACAAATCTCACCAATAAACATTTGCTCGCTGTTGCTGTTGTTTATGCATTTGCTTGTTTCCTCTACTTTACCAGACAGCAATTGGTTTTCATTGTTTTATCCCAGTATCTGTATCTGCATATCTTATATGGGTAATGAAATCTGTTTACAGGACACCTGCTGTTGTAGTGTCCTATCTTCTCAGTTCTGGCTGCATTGTGATTATGTCTTAATATGTAGATTAGGTGGGCACAGCTGGCAGACTTGGCATGGCCTGTCACAGAAGGAGAGAGGCTCCTGGGCTTTTCTTAAAACATGGCTGCGTTTAAGCTACATGGGAGGGAAGGGACTCAGATGTGCAAAACTAAAGACATCAGGTGTCCGTCAGTCTTCCTAAGGACATACGTCATATATGTGCAGTGCATAATATATTCATAGTTCATCAGTTCAGTTCAGTTTATTGCCATTTGTGGTAGAAAACCACATTGGAAAAAAGGTTCAATAAGCTCAAAGTGCATAGTCAACATTTAAAGGGGTCATATTTTGCTAAACCCATTTTTCTTTTATTAGTCTTTGGTTCATTTATTTGTGTATTTGGACCCTAACAGTTCAAAATGTTCAAAACTGAGCCTTCCAGGTGCTGCAAAGCTATCTTTATATTCATTTTGGCAAACATCTAATAGATTTCTACAGCCTGTTTTAATTCCTGATTAATTTGTTACGTTTTATAACTAGTTACGTCACGACATTTGCACATATACACTGCAAAATTCTAAATCTTACCAAGTGCATTTTTCTCATTTCTAGTCAAAATGTCTCATCACATTTAAAATAAGACATAATCACCTAAAGAGTAACTTATTTTTTGACAATAGATCTGGAAAATCTTATTACAAGAAATCTTACTAAGATAAATTTCACTTGTTCCACTGGCAGATTTTTTTGCTTAATTCAAGATTTTTTTTTTTTTTTTTTGCTTAATTCAAGATTTTTTTTTGCTTAATTCAAGATTTATTTGCTTAATTCAAACAAAAAATCTGCCAATGGAACAAATGAAATGTATCGTGGTAAAATGTCTTGAAACAAGATTTTCCAGATCTGTTGTCTAAAAATAAGTTACTCTTTAGGTGATTATGTTTTAATTTAAGTGTGATGAGATATTTTGACTAGAAATAAGAAAAATACACTTGGTAAGATTTAGATTTTTGCAGTGTAAGGTCAAGACTTCTGACGAGCATTTCTCTGAATACGACATAATTGTTAGTCAGCAGCAGCGGATGGAGTCCATTCTGAAAATATGCCAAAACTTCGAGCCAGTTATCTAAAATGTTCAGTTGTTGGTTGTATTAAGTGGCTGAATGGGACAGAGCAGCACAGCCAACAACCTGGAGGGGGTGGAGTGTGAAGTGGTTCATTTGCATTTAAAGGGCCAGCACTTAAAACCACCTTTCTGGTGTCATTACTCAGAAATAGGGTTGAAGATGGACCTGTGGAGTTGAATGAATGAAGAATTCAGACCCAAGCAGAGCATTTACAGTTTATGGAGACCACAGGGAAATGTTTTCAAATGCATAATTCCATTTAAAAAAGCAAAACATCACTCCTTTAAATAGACACACGAAGCATTGAACACTGTCATGATCAAAACATAATAATAAAGCAAACAAATATGAAATAAATATGTCAGTAGTTGCACTGGACTACCTCTTCATTTGCTATAATCTTTCTAATGCACTTTTTATTTTTTATTTTGCATAGTTATTTTAAAATAGAACATGGTTAAAAAAGCATAAAAAATTCATGTTTCCCCAAAGCAAATATTTACGCCAAGGTGCACATATTAAGTTAGGTGTATCTCATTCCTTCCTGTTCACTGGCAGAGCTTATGTTCTTCTGTTATATTCTGCAGGCAGGGATTAGTTACCCTGATGTGGCACCACACACATGCAAGAAAAAAAAAAACACTGGTAATTGCCTATTGGATGGTGATGTTACTTATAAGAATAAAATGACTAACATGGTAAATGTGGTAACGCTGTATAATGATTGCAGCCTTAGCCCAAATTGTACGTTCAGGGCTGTAGATACTTGTACATAGAAAATACAATTTCCCTGCATACTATTTGCATATATATTTCTAGACCACAAATGGGCAAAATATGACTGAAGGGCTGAAACGAGCCTGCAGAGCATCTAAATCCTGTAGTGTCAGACAAGACAACACATGAAAGAATGCTAAGTACGCCACAGACTAGAAAAGAGAAGACATAAGGTCTGGGATTGTAATTTTTACAGGATGTTTTTACAGATTAAGTGATCAACCAAGAATCCAAATGACAATTAGTTAAATGCTGTCACATAAGCTAATACCACCCTTCAGTAACATGTACAGTGATAATCAGACAATTAGCAAGATGCACATTCAGATAAAAGCTGAATGTGCATTAAACCCATAAAGACCCAAACATCCACTGTTGACCAAAATAATCTGATCTGAAATGTTTAAGACCTGTTGATCCACTAATTCTATCAATACGTGTAAATAATTGGTGTAAAATACAGTTTGTTGTCTTTTCATGGTCATCAGATATGACCCATTTGGACGTTCAGAGGCTCTGTAGTAACCATGGAAACACTGTCATCTTCTACAACATTGATTCATCAGTAAAACCCATGGAGTTGGATCAATGACAATGGATGGAGACACTGGGTTTATGTTCAGTTAATGATAGATTTTACTGAAAAAGTCACTTTTTCTTCAGTTTTCTCTGTTGTTCATATAATAAACCTCCAGTTTACTCTGTGTTTTTATGAGCATCTATTAGTAAATTAGATTAGTAAATTAAATGTAGGAAAATACCTGATTCTCACTGAAAAAAATGTTAAATAAAGAAGACAATATTACAATAAATGGTGATAAATCACTTAAAGCTGTGTATGACTTTTGTCACCAGTTTTTCATCAGATCTGTCCAACCTCCGTCATAGCCTAAGTATCATGAATCTGTAAGTCTTTCCGTGATTACTCACCTGAATCTCTTCCCTCACGGTGAATAATTTCTAAGTGTACTCCACCATAAACAAACCATTTATTTACAAACAGAGCCAGTAGGTCACTCGGGCATTTTCGGAAATTTGTTGCCACGTGCATCGTGGGAAGCGGAGCTCCACGCAGCCGTATTATGGCAACAGCACCAACAAACACGGAAATGGCTTCATCGCCTCTTGCTACTGCAGCTGTGTGGAGCTTCACTTTCCACAAAGCACATCGCGACATCCATCCATCCATTGTCTTCTGCTTATCTGGCGCCGGGTCACGGGGGCAACAGTCTAAGCAGGGATGCCCAGACTTCCCTCTCCCCAGACTCCTCCTCCAGCTCTTCCAGGGGGACCCCGAGGCGTTCCCAGGCCAGCCCACAGACATAGTGTCTCCAACATGTCCTAGGTCTTCCCCGAGGCCACCTCCCGGTGGGACATGCCCAGAACACCTCCCCAGGGTGGCGTTGTTGCAGTCCTCAGTTGTTTCTTCTTCATAGGGGCTTCTGAACTGCTCTTAGTCTGGCCCGTCACCCAGGACCTGCTTGCCATGGGAGACCCTACCATGGGCATAAAGCCCCTGACAACATAGCACCCGGGATCATTCTGGCACTCAAACTCCCCCACCATGGTAAGGTGGCAGTTCAAGGGGGAGTTCATTGCATCGTGGGGGAAGAGCCCAAAACTCCACCGCTGCCACCGCCTACCCTGCTGAGACCGGGAGTGGGTGGGAAGACGGGGCAGGGGGAGTCAATAAACCTCAACCTCATGTGCCCGGGATGCCGTGGGGGGCTGTGTGCCTGCTGGACTGGGCCCCGGTTGGCGCGGGTGATTGACGCGACCAGGACGCATGTCGCGACAAATTTCCGAAAGCGCCCAAGTGGCCGACCGGCTCTGTTTGTGAACAAATGGATTGTTTATGGTGGAGTACACTTTGAAATTGTTCACTGTTAGAGAAGAAATTCAGGTGAGTAATTATAGAAAGACTTTCAGATTAGTGATTCTTAGGCTATGACTCAGGTTTAAAGATCTGATGAAAAACTGGTGACGAAAGTCATACGTAGCTTTACGTGAATAATGACCATTTATTGTAATATTATCTTCTTTATTTAGCCTTTTTTCTGTGAAAATCAGGTATTTTCCTACATTTAATTTATTAATCATATAGATGTTCGTAAAAAACACAGTTTAAAGTTGAGGGTTATTATGTGAAAAACAGATAAAACTGAAGAAAAGGTGGCTTTTTCAGTAACATACATCATTAACTGAACATACAATAAGTGTCTCCATCCACTGTCATTGATCCAACTCCATGGGTTTTACTGGTGAATCAGTGTTGTAGAAGATGACGGTATTTCCACGTTCACTACAGTCTCCCACAGCTTTGAAGTGCTTAAATAAAGTTGGTATGGTATGGTATGGAATGGAATGATATGGTACAGTATGGTAACACTTTTCTTCGGTTAAATATTCCTAAAACTGTCAGGCCAATGCAAAGACTGACCAATAGAATTGTTTTATGACCAAAAAAACAAACAAACAAAAAAAAAAAAACGGAAGTCCAAAAATGGACTTACAAGGTTTCTGCCTGACAGCAACAATATTCATAAAGTTGTGGACCTTAGTGCAAATAGGTCTTGTTTTGTATAAAAACAAAAAACCCTTTCTATCCATCAGAACACACACTGGTCCATGATGGAAAATGGAAATTGCGTTTGTAATCAGCAGTAAAATACACCAGTGGAGCTCTTGACAAACACAAACCTACGCTCAGTTTTCACCTCTTTTGCATCCAGAGTGCCTCATGTTATAAGACAATCTACTGAAATGTAAATAACAATGGACTTCAGATGTCAATGTAAACCCGACAGGACTCAGACTTGTTGGATTAATGTCTGACTCCTACCATACTGTTGAGTATCAGTGAATGTAGAGGACATTTCAAACAGATAGGAGCACTGACGTTATGTTGGGTGTCATAGTTTGATGCGTCTCTAAACTCTAGAACAGTGTGTTTACACACAGTGGTGACATCATTAACAGCACATCAGTCAGGATGTGACAGTCATTAATGTTGTGTGCTCTGCAGCTGTTACACTCCAGGACACCAGGTTAATAAGGTGACAGGTTTTTATACTGCTTATAATTACATTCAGAAATGCCTCGTATAAGCAACGATTTGAAGAAAAAGAGAGATACCAAGGAGATGGTGAGTGAGAGGAGAGTTTTTGTGCATGTTTCTGAAGATGTTAATTAACTGTGGGCTACAATTTAGTCTTTTGTGAATTAGTTTTTACACTCAAACTTTATTTTTACCGAATAGATACAGTATATGTTTTCTAATATACATACTATACATGTAAATGGGAGGAATACAGCATTGGAACTGCTCCTTATAGAAGATAATTTTTTCTAAAACCACAAAGTTACATACTGTTATTAGTTTCAGTCACATGGGTGCGTCTATGAAACTGGTCCCTAAAAACAGGACTAATGTTATGGAGCAAGTTTGGAAGCACTTTGGGTCTATTTTAAAAATAAATATTCACTAAGATAAAAGAGAAACTATTTTTCAGATAAAACACATTTTTATATTATTTTGCTATTATTTTTTATACAAAAATCCACATGTAACACGGTCAAAAGGACACGAAAATCACATGCTGCTATTTTTTTTTTTTTATATATCTTTTTATTCTCTCACAGGTACATTTTGGGAATTGAACTAATTATGCAAGGCAGAGTGTTTCACAAGAGTGTTGTAAAATCACTCGATTTATATGTGTTTAAATGGGCAGGCTCTGCATGTAACACGAGTGGACACGATGGGTTACACTGGTCTACAAGGAAAATGCTTCCAGAATAAAAGTAATGAAATTTTACCACATGAGAGTCACTGATAAAGAAAAATCAAGTCAAAAAGGCTGGTTGGCTGAACTTTCCAAGATACAACCTTGGGTCAAAATGTGAAACTCAAGAATTAACAAGAGAATGGGTTTGACTCCAAAGGAATATTTGTCTCAGAGCTACAAGATCTACTTCAAAACACTGTCTGCACATTAGAATACATTCACTTCACAGGTTCTATTTAGTGGAAGATCTATAAAACTATTATATAAATGTACATAAACCAATATATATGTGGAATAACACTTAATCATATACCTTGAAAACATCAACAAACCGGCACTTTTGTCATTTATTTTCCAGTTAATCTTATTAAAATACGTAACATTTAGCGCATTTAATGTCTGAAGCAAATCATTTCTAAAAAATTGTAGACCAGTGTTACACACGAAACCTGGATTGAGACTGAGATTTAGGAAAAACCTGCATGTGTGGATTAGAAAAACCACTAGGATCATCAAATTTATCACACTGTCTTTATTTATAGCTGTATATAAGACCATTTGCAGCCATGTTTTCCAGGTCAAATGCACTGACACCTAGGTAGCTTTTTCTGTCCCAATTTTGGTCCTATTTTTGGCCCCAATATTTTTTTTTTTTTTTTGCATTTATCTGAGGTCAACATTAGGTACATCCTGGGGGGAAATATGTCTAAAATCCTCTTTAATTATTGGGTCTAAAAAGCTGGAAAAGTGCCAGATACCAAAAGAACCCAGTTTCATAGAAGCACTCATATATAAGTGTCCAGAGGCAGGTATGAATTGTTACAACTTTTTTTAACAGCACATATTATGCTTATTGTGTGCATAAGATTGACCCTATAAATCTGTAAAACCCACAAAGACCCAATGCTAATTTGAGGGTATTTTCCAAATGACCTTTCTTATGTGATTTATCACCATTTATTCTTTTTATTTTCTAATTTTTTAAAATTCATTTACTCTATAATAATAATAATAATAATAATAATAATAATAATAATAATAATAATAATACATTGGTTTTATATAGCGCTTTTCTAGGTACTCAAAGACGCTTGAGTAACTCTGTATTTTGCAATTTTTCACTGTAAATCATGTATTTTCCTACATCTAATTCCCTATACTTAAGTTAGATGCTCACAGAAACTTGGTAAATTCAAAGGTTATTTTACCAATACAGAGAAAATTGAAGAAAAAGTAACTTTTTCAGTAAAATCTCTCATTAACTGAACATAAACCCAGTGTGTTCATCCACTGTCATTGATCCAACTCCATGGGTTTTACTGGTGAATCAGTGTTGTAAAAGATGACGGTGTTTCCATGGTAACTACGGAGCCTCTGAACATCCAAATGGGTCATATCTGATGACCATGAAAAGACGACAAACTGTATTTTACACCAATTATTGACATGGATTGATAGGATTAGTGGATCAACAGGTATCAAACATTTTAGATCAGTAGTGTTTGGGTCTTTATGGGTTAATATCAAAGGGAAGTGACATGACTGTGGCAATCAGTCAAGGAAGAAAAACTCCTTGATTGATTGGTTTAACCCTCAAAGACCTAAAAAGCTGCTGGTGACTGATGTCATGTTTTTGTTGTTGTTGTTTTTATGTCATTATATGATGCCATTATATTTAATACCTTTGGAACTAGGGGTGTCAGAAAATATCGATTCTGCAATATATCGCAACATTTCATTTCACAATACTGTATCGATATTAACAAAATACTGTATCGATATTTTTAGGTATTTATTCAAATGCAGATATTGTGGAGGTTCATTTAGGTTTTTCGTTTTTGTTTGCATTTTATTTATTATTATTTCACACTCTTTTATTCAATGTTAGTTCCTTTGTTGGTATTTAACTCAAATCCTGTTCTGATGTTAGTTCTGAATGAATAGAATCTGAACATTTGAACAGGATCTGAAACTGTAATGTCTGTAAAACAGAATTTCAGTTTGAACACAGGAACATTTTGTGATGTAGCATTAAATCCTGTTGGGATCAAATAAAAATGTGTTTAGTAATTGTGCATGTTTCTGGTATAATTCAATTCTTCAAGGAAATAATCATTTAAAAAAAGAAACAAACAAAAAATTGCCATTTTAACAGTATCGTGATATATCATAATATATTGTATCGTGATCCCAGTATTGTGATTGGTATCGTATTGCCAGATTGTTGCCGATACACAGCCCTATTTGGAAGTGTTAACCTTATCAACACATAGAAAGAATTCAGGCAAAATGCATTTTCTCAGCTTTTCATCCTCATCACATTTGACCCATTTTGACGTTCAGAGGCTCCGTAGTGAACGCTGAAACACTGTCATCTTCTGCAACTTTGATTCAACAATAAATCCCACACTTCTTATAATGTTCAGTTAATGACATGCCGTGCTACAAAAGTACATTTTTCCTTCAGTTTTATCCGTTTTCATATAATAAGCCTTGGTTTTACTCGGAGCTTTTATGAGCATCTACATGATCTTTAGATTAAATATAGGAGAATAGGTGATTTTCACTGAAAATATGAAAAATGCAGACAATAATACAAAAATAAATGGTGATAAATCACTTAGCAGAGGATAAATGTAGAAGTTGCCATGAAAATAGATGCAGGTCTTTAAGGATTAATGAAGCAGAGTCCTTGCTATGGACAAAAAGAACAAATCCTCATTCTGTAAAACTTTAATATATAATAAATTAGCAGATTAAAGGTGATCGACATGCAAATAAACATAGAGACATAGAGTATAAATCACTGGAGGGGTCAGGGATGTAGAGACAGGAGGTGAAAGTATTAATAATAATGCAGATGGGCAATAACACAAAATAAAAAACTTTTTTCTTAGACTTTTAAACTCATTTTGTTGCCTTATGTTTATGTAATGTCATATCAAAATAGTGTTTTTTCATTAAAAGGCTTTTGTTTTTTCCAGAACTTCCAAGCTCATGGGGATTTCTTACATCAAAGATCAAACTGCGGTGAACTAATAACACTTTTACACCTTCTGAATTCCAATAGAGGCTGATACCCTGTGGGGCTGTTTTTGGGTTTGCTTTGTGTGTTGAATTAAAACTGCCCTGGAAAAAAAAAAATTACTGCTCACTTTATATGTAACACCTACTGTTTAGAGAATCTACAGGAAAAGTCAGAGGTGGGAAAGTTATTTCGGGGCTCATTTTCAGCATCATGCTCTTTTATCTGTTATAACAACGTAGCACGTCTATATGAGGGACATCAAACTGTTTTTTCAAACTGGGCACATTCAGCCCAGTTTGAGCTCCAATGGGTCAGACCAGTGAAATAATAGCATAATAGTCTAAAAATAATGACAACTACTAAGTCTGACCCCGCCCCCCAAAGGGGAGGCAAGGGGTATCGTTAGCTTACCGGCCCACAGAGCGTAAGCTATTGTTGTCATGCGGCGTCTGTCGTCGTCTGTCGTCGCCTGTCGTTGTCTGTTGTCCGTTACAAAAATTTCAATCGTCTTCTTCTCCAAAACTACAATTCTGATTGACTTCAGACTTGGTATACAGCTTCTTTATGATGATGTCAACAAAAGTTAGTGAAATTATTTGGACCTGGATCTGATTCTGGATTTGGTGCCACTTTGAAAAATGTCCCCATTATAAGAGATAGGAAGTGGATGGATGCAATAACTCAGTAAATCTAAATGATCTCCAGTGTAAATGTCTCCAGTCCAGCCCTGATGGGGAGATGACCCAAACATAATGTCCACATGCTGATCAGGATCTTCTTCTGGATCTGGAACTGACACAAAATTTAACATGGGCTCTTATGGGGAAAACATTTCAATCGTCTTCTTCTCCCAAACTCCAGTTCTGATTGACTTCACACTTGGTATACAGCTTCTGTATGATGATGTCAACACATGGGATTGAAATTATTTCGATTCTGGATTTGGTGCGACTTTGAAAAATTTTCCCATTATAACAGATAGGAAGTGGATTGATCCAATAAATCAGTATCAATGATATCAAGTGTGAATTTGAATTTTTGACAGATCTGATATGAATATGACCAAAACATGGACTATTTCTGTAATAGAATAAATACACAGAACTGGGGGAGAATAAATGGATCTGGATACATTTCCCAAAGCTTTGAATTTGGCCGCTAAGATACAGGACCATTGGTCCGATTTTTTTTGGGTGGGTTTGTTTGTTTGTTTGTGTTTTAACAGTCTAGCAGCAAAATGATTGGTTGAATTCATACCAAATTGGATTTCTAGTCTGCAAGTGACCCAGAATAGATGAGTTTTCATTTTGGGAACAGTAGGTCAAAGTTCAAATTTCTTATGAATTTCTAATTTTTTTTTTTTTTCTCCCATTTACTTATAATAGGTGAAATTTCAAATGTCTATAAAAACATCAATTTTGTTTCAATTTCCTTCAAACTTCACACATATATAGAGACAACTGATATGATGACATCAGCTGGACTGATGTTGTAATGCACATGTGTAAATAATAAACTGAGGTAGGATATCATTACCCTACCCCCGAGGGGGAGGCAAGGCGTAGTGTTTTTGGTTTGGTTTGGTTGTTTATTTGTTTGTGAAGTAGAGAAGTAAGTGCCATTTTAACAACATTCCGCCTGTTACTAAATGTTTTGTGTATCTGTAGATCCACTGTGATCTGTAAGTTGTAATGCACATGTATACATGATAAACTGAGGCAGGATATTGTGATAGGTGTAAGGTTTAGGGGTATTGTTTTAGGTTTGGTTTGTTTGTTTATTTATGTGTTTGATGGTTTACACTCTAGCAGCAAAACTATTGGTTGAATTCATACCAAACTGGGTTTATAGATTTCCAGTGACCCAGAATGGATCTCATTATATTTTGGGAAAAATAGGTCAAAGTTTAAATTTTTATGAATTTTTAAAATCTTCCCATTTACTTATAATGAGGGAAATACATATGTGTGAGGGGCGGGGTTTGTTGTGCCTGGCACCACTTGTTTGTTTCTTTGATTGTTAACACTTTAGCAGCAAAACTATTGCTTCAATTCATATCAAACTGGGTTTACAGATTGCCAGTGACCCACAATAGACCTGATTACATTTTTGGAACAGTAGGTCAAAGTTCAAATTTTTTATGAATTTTTAAAATCTTTTCTTTCCCCCATTTACTTATAATGGGCGAAATTTTAAATGTTTGCAGCAGCAAAAGTATGGTTGAATTCACATCAAATTGGGTTTATAGATTTTCAGTGACCCAGAATAGATGTGTTTTCATTTTGGAAAAAGTAGGTCAAAGTTCAAATTTTTAGATTTTTTAAAATATTTTTTTCTTCTCCCATTTACTTAAAACAGGCTACATTTCACATGTCTATAAAAAACATCAATTTTGTTTCAATTTATTTAAAACTTCGCACATATATAGAGACAACTGATATGCTGACATCAGCACATGCATAGACATGATGACATCAGCTGGATCAATGCTAAAATAAGATACAATACATGTGAGGGGCGGGGTTTGTTGTACCTGGAACCACTTGTTCATTTTTAATTCAAATCCTTTATTTATATAAATATTTATATAAATACAAAATGTCTTAATTTTCTCTTTATATTTTCATTTTCACTCGTTTGTGGTTTTTCTACCTGTCTTTTTCTCTGCAGTTGCTTCTTGTATGTTCCTGCTGTTAACTGTGAAATTTCCCCACAGTGGGATAAAGAAAGTCTATTCTATTCTATTCTATTCTATTCTATTCTATTCTATTCTATTCTATTCTATTCTATTCTATCATCCTTCTTTTATTATAAGCCTCTAAACTTAAATAAAATACAGTTGCAATTTGATTTCCCAATGACAGCTTCTTCTTTTTTTTTGGCTTTTCATTTATCACACACATCTAAATCATCACTTATATATGATGTGAAGCGGTGAAATTGAGAGCAGGAGCTAAAAAATTCACAACACTGACACGTCCCACACATCACATAACTCAGTTGCATCATTTTTCTACTACATTCATGCAATGTTAATTATGTTTGGAAGACAGCGATAGCCAAGATTCTCATTTAGTGTATTCTCATATGTCTGGATAACTCATGCGAGCTGTACAACTGGATTTTGTTGTTCAGAATTATGTTGCATTATGTATCATCTGATTCGTTCTCAGATGGGACAGACATATCCAGTCAAGACTGATCCAGATATGTATGTTTTCCACTTTGACATAAACTACCATATTATTACAGTATAGTACAACATTTTCCAGTTAACCCTCATAGACCTAAACAACTTTAATAACATTTCAACCACTAATCCTATCAATACATGTAAATAATTCATATAAAATGCCATTTCTCAGCTTTTCCTCAGATATTCAGAGGCTCTGTTGCGTAAAAACCATCATGTTCTGCAGCATTGATTCACCAGTAAAACTCATGCAGTTTGACACTTGTTTTTATGTTCAGTTAATGATATATTTTGCTGAAAAGCTTTTATTTTCTCCAGTTTTCTCTGTTTTCATATAATAACCATCAAATTTGAGCTTTTATGATCTACATCACAGGTGTCAAACATATGGCCCGTGGGTCAAAACCGGCCCGCTAAAGGGTCCAATCTGACCTGTGAAATGTATTTTAGTTCAGGATCCACATTCAGAACAATATGATCTAAAGTGGATCAGAGCGGTAAAATGCTATCATAATAGAATAGAATAGAATCTTTATTGTCATTATGTGAGGCACAACGAAATTTCGTCCAGTAATAATATATAGTAATAAGTAATAGTAATAACCTATAAATAATGAGGACTCCAAATTTTTCTCTGTTTTAATGTAAAAAAAATATATATAAAATTGCATGCATGTTAAAATTTACTTATCCTTTCACAAAAAAAGATGTGACAAACCTGAAATGTCATAAGAGAACTACAATTTTAACAACATTCCACCTGTTACTAAATGTTTAGTTTATTTGTAGATCCACTGTGATCTGTAAGGTGTAATGCACATATGTAAGTGATAAACTGAGGCAGGATATTGTTATAGGTGTATTGTTTAGGGGTATTGTTTTAGGTTTGGTTTGTTTGTTTGTTTGTTTGTTTGTTTGTTTGATGGTTTACACTTTAGCAGCAAAACCCTTGGTTGAATTCATACCAAATTGGGTTTATAGATTTCCAGTGACCCAGAATGGATCTCCTTACATTTTGGGAACAGTAGGCCAAAGTTCACATTTTTTATGAGTTTTCAACATCTTCACATTTACCTATAATGGGAGAAATATGTGCAAGGGGCGGGGTTTGTTGTGCCTGGCACCACTTGTTTGTTTCTTTGTTTGTTTACACTTTAGCAGCAAAACTATTGGTTGAATTCATACCAAATTGGGTTTATAGATTGACAGTGACACAGAATAGATCTGGTTAAATTTTGGGAACAGTAGGTCAAAGTTCACTTTTTTTATGAATTTCTTAAATCTTTTTTTTTTTTGTCCCATTTACTTATAACAGGCGAAGTTCATTTCTAAACTATTTTTTCTTCTCCTATTTACTCATAATGGGCAAACTTTTAAATGTCTATAAAAACATCAATTTTGGTTCAATTTACTTCAAACTTGCCACATATATAGAGGCAATTAATATGCACATGCGTAGACATGATGACATCAGCTGGATAGATGCCAAAATAAGCTACGATACACGCGAGGGGCGGGGTTTATTGTGCCTGGAACCACTTGTTCTCTTTGTTTTAGTGTAAAAAAAAAACAACCAAAAATTACATGTATATGTTAAAATTTACAAACCGTCCTTTCACAAAAAAAAGTGAATAATCTCATCAAATATGCCCAACCTGAAATATTATAATAGAAGTGGGTGTAATTTTAACAACATTCTGCCTGTTACTAAATGTTTTGTGTATCTGTAGATCCACTGTGATCTGTAAGTTGTAATGAACATGCGTAAATGATAAACTGAGGCAGGATATTGTTAAAATTGCACTTATTTTTCTTGAGAAATTACAGGTTTTTTAAGTTATTCATATTTTTAAGGGAACTTTATAGTAGTAAACAATTTCCTAATGTAATTACCCCACCCCTCGAAAGGGAGGCAAGGGGTATTGTTTGTTTCTTTGTTTGTTAACACTCTAGCAGCAAAACTATTGGTTGAATTCATACCAAATTGGGTTTATAGATTGCCAGTGACCCAGAATAGATTTGATTACATTTTGGGAAAAGTACAGTAGGTCAAAGTTCACATTTTTTATGAATCTTTTTTTTTTGTCCCATTTACTTATAATGGGCGAAGTTTCTAATGTCTATAGAAACATACATTTTGGTTCAATTTACTTCAAACTTGGCACATACAGTATATAGAGGTAATTAATATGCTGACTTCATCACATGCATAGACATGATGACATCAGCTGGATCGATGCCAAAATAAACTACAATACATGCAAGGGGCGGGGTTTGTTGTGCACCACTTGCTAAAATTGCACTTATTTTTCTTGAGAAATTTCGTTTTTTTTTTAAATGTTATTCACATTTTTAAGGGAACTTTATAGCAGTAAACACTTTCATAATGTAATTTTATTTTTTTCACTCTATAATTGTACTGGTCTGGCCCACTTCAGATCATATTGGGCTGAATGTGGCCCTGAACTAAACTGAGTTTGACTGGCCTGATGCAGACTCTAAGAACCCAGAGCCCATGACGCAGACTGCAGTGACTTCAGTCCAATTGGTGGCAGTAATTCACCCCCAGACTGGTCTGCCAACTGTCAATAAACGCTAAGTAACAAGAAGAAACAGCTTGAGTGAAGCACCACCATCTCCAGTGGTGTCAAAACAGCTCTCACAATGTGATCCTCACACAGAACTGCAGATGACTCTTTTTTTTTTTTACCATGTTTAGTTGGCTGCAGAATGTGGACAGAGAAGGACAACGTACTGTCACAGTCTGTCACAACAGCCTGTCCTTAAACTGGGAGGATGCCACCAGAACATACCAACTGCAGAGAAAAGCCCCCGTGAGCCAGAACCGGGTTCAAGTCCAGGACCTTTAAGCTGTGAGGCTGGACCACCATGCCACCCACCCTCCCACTGTGGTAAAAGCAGAACATGGATGTCTGCAGTTCTGGGTAATGAACGTGGAACTTTACTGGAATATCAGGAGGATCCACATGTTTACCTGCACCTGTTACGGTTCAGTAGCTGAAAGATCAGCCTGCAACAGTTTGGATTTACACTGACACTGGAACCACATCTGTAAAGACTTCAGGGTTCTAAGGCTTTGACAGGGTTCTATGTCAGGTTTAAGACTAACTGTGTCTGCTTTAAGTCTGATTTGGTTCTAAGTCTGCTTTAAACCTCTGACTAGGTTCTACGACTGCTTTAAGGTTCTGACTGTTACTCCATCAGCTCTGTCTTGGTTCTACGTTGGTTCTACGTTCTGACTGTTACTCCATCAGCTCTGTCTTGGTTCTACGTTGGTTCTACGTTCTGACTGTTACTACATCAGCTCTTTCTTGGTTCTACATCTGCTTTAAGGTTCTGACTCATCTCTATATCAGCTTTAAGGCTCTTTCTTTGTTCTACATCTGCTTTAAGCTTCTGACTAGGTTCTACATCAGCTCTTTCTTGGTTCTACGTCTGCTTTAAGGTTCTGACTGTTACTACATCAGCTCTGTCTTGGTTCTACGTCTGCTTTAAGGTTCTGACTGTTACTACATCAGCTCTGTCTTGGTTCTACGTCTGCTTTAAGGTTCTGACTGTTCCTACATCAGCTCTTTCTTGGTTCTACGTCTGCTTTAAGGTTCTGACTAGGTTCTATATCAGCTCTTTCTTGGTTCTACGTCTGTTTTAAGGTTCTGACTCACCTCTATATCAGTTTTAAGGCTCTTTTTTGGTTCTATGTCTGCTTTAAGGTTCTGACTAGGTTCTATATCAGCTCTTTCTTGGTTCTACGTCTGCTTTAAGGTTCTGACTCACCTCTATATCAGTTTTAAGGCTCTTTCTTAGTTCTATGTCTGCTTTAAGGTTCTGAGTAGGTTCCATATCAGCTCTTTTTTGGTTCTACTGTTCATCTGCTTTAAGGTTCTGACTCCTTTTTATATCAGCTTTCAGGCTCTTTCTTGGTTCTATGTCTGCTTTAAGGTTCTGACTGTTACTACATCAGCTCTGTCTTGGTTCTACATCTGCTTTAAGGTTCTGACTGTTCCTACATCAGCTCTTTCTTGGTTCTACGTCTGCTTTAAGGTTCTGACTCACCTCTATATCAGTTTTAAGGCTCTTTTTTGGTTCTATGTCTGCTTTAAGGTTCTGACTAGGTTCTATATCAGCTCTTTCTTGGTTCTATGTCTGCTTTAAGGTTCTGAGTAGGTTCCATATCAGCTCTTTTTTGGTTCTACTGTTCATCTGCTTTAAGGTTCTGACTCCTTTTTATATCAGCTTTCAGGCTCTTTCTTGGTTCTACGTCTGCTTTAAGGTTCTGACTGTTCCTACATCAGCTCTGTCTTGGTTCTACGTCTGCTTTAAGGTTCTGACTGTTCCTACATCAGCTCTGTCTTGGTTCTACGTCTGCTTTGCGGTGTATAAGTCTGTGCTCCACCTCCTTTAATTCAAACCTGATTGACCTTCTTTCTGTGCAGATCTACTGAAGGCGTTATCTCAGATCATTCATTGTCTTCACTGCCTGTAGGAACCTTTTTTTTTCCATGTATTCCTTTTATCTCTCTATAATAGAATGCAGCGGTTTCATCACGTTATCTCGTCTCAGATGTTACATGTATTGCTCCCACATGTTTTATTTGCCAGAAGTCATGGTGATTCATACATGGCATCATGGAAGCTAAGAAATAATGTAGATACGGTATGTGTTCTTCTCTTTTCTAGACTTAACAACCTTCTTCTCCAACACAAGAAGACATTTTATTTAAAGGCAACTCATTCCAAGCATGGGGTTTACTTTATAATTGGAAGTTTATATCTTTTCTTTAGTCTAAATCCTGCTGTATTTTATGTTTTATACTTTGTTTTTGATATAGAATTAATTCTACTTTTACATATACTGCCAAATGCATGGTTTCAAGCGACAGTTTTTCCTTTGTTTGATTATGGAGACATACCATTTAGAGATCAGGACCCAATATTTATGGCCAAGTACAACCCACAGTCTTTCCTTCACATAAAAGTAATGGCCCTAAATCCAAGCGGCCATTTGGCCTTTTGTCATTGCCGTCTGCTGATACTAAGGATTTTCTGACTAAGAGGGGAAAATGCATGTTATAAAAAGTAGACAGTATGTACACAGCGTACAGTCACGGAAAAAATTATTAGACCATCAAAAGTAATCAAAACAATGGTTATGCAATCAAGTGCTAACTCCTGTGTGTATCATGTGACTAAAACAGACAGAAAAGAAAACATGGAATGCCTAAAAGCACAGTTTTTGTCAGTACAATGCCATAGATATTGATGTAAGAACTGAAGTGATTTTGGTTATTATCAAGAAAACATGGAAAATGGATAAATATCAGCTCTGAAATTAAACTCTAATGAGCTCTTTTTGCTGTTATCATTATATTTGTCCAAACAAATGTACCTTTAATTGTACCAAGTGTTAAAGTTACATGGAGATAATTTAAGACGTTTCTTTATTACAATAAATTTAAAAAGTAAGCAATTATTAACCCTCTGGTATCCCGTCCTCCAAGGCCCTTACTAAACACCTAGTGTGCCTTTTTCACACACTTGTGGAATAATGTCAAAAAAATGTTCATACAGTTTGTTTTTAATTCTTTTACACTTTTTTCTATTTCATCAACTTAAATAAAAATACCAAATACTCAATAATTGTCACATTTTGTAACCCTTTAAATGCCGTGTTTGTTACCAAGAGTTGTTCCACCTTATATTTGGGAAATATAAGTACAGTTTTATGGAAAGAAGATAATTCCTTGGTCAAAATTCTTCTCACGGCTGGCAGGAAGGCCATAACAAGAAACTGGCTTACTACAGACCCACCTAGATACAAACAATGGTTAGATATAGTACAGGAAATATGGGTGATGGAAAAAAAGACTGACACCCAAAGATTAAAAAAAGATGAGTTTGATAGAAAATGGGACAAATGGAATGGATTTAAAAACAAAGACATCAGCACTGAAATGGTAATGTGATGCCCTTATTTTCCTTTTATTGTTTTATTTATGGATATCTTTTGTTGAATACTGTAATCTTCAACTAACCTTGCTGTACTGTTTGTTGTATTTTATGTTCATGAACATGTGAAAAAAAAAAAAAAAAAAAAAGCATAACAATTAACAAGAAATTGAAAAAAACAAGGGTTGGCTAATAATTTTTTCCATGACTATATTTCATGTTTTGTCTGGTTAACTTCATTTCATTTGGAAGAAGACGACAATAATAATAATAATAATAATAATAATAATAATAATAATAATAATAATAATGTGATTTGAAACGTGAAACATTGATTGCACCCTTAGTTTGGTACAAAAATTGCATTCACAAATAATCAGGGTTTCAATAGAAAAGATGGGCTGAGATTTATCAGGTTTATCAGCACATTAAATTATGTCCTGCAAAGAAACAGGATGAGATTTGGATATTTCACCCAAAAAAATATTAAAAGATTCAAGCAATTCAAATGTTATTCAGTGCAAAACAGATATGGATGTAAACCCAAGCTGAACACCTGGGATCTCCCAAACAACATCCAGACTTGTGGACCCTGAGGAGTTCATAAATCTGGATGGATCAGGGTCTGGGGTTGGGTCGGGTCAGTGCTGTTCCTGTCAGTGTTTATGTGATGCACTGTTAATGCTGGAAAATACAGGGAGATTTTGGAGAAAATGTTGCATAAAAAACCACAGTCACAGTCTATTTAATTTATTCTATTCTATTCTATTCTATTCTATTCTATTCTATTCTATTCTATTCTATTACAACCATGCATATTTCAACAAGAGGGCATGTGTTGAGCTATAGTTTATATGGTTGATATTTTTGAAGAATATAAAAGCTAAATATGTCACTTGATTAGGTTGATAATAGTGGTGAAAACTTTACTGTGCTGACTTTTTCTTCAATACGCTGCAGCCTGGATGTTAGGAATGGATGTAAACTGATAAATGAACTGAAACTGAACAGACAAAACCAAAAACTAATGTTGCATGTGTGTGTTGTCTAGAGATGCACTGATCCCAATACAATATCGGGATTGGATCTCCGATATCAAATTATATAAGTATCGGAAAGTATCTGAATATGACATGACGTCGCCGATCTACCTTCCAATACAATAATATCGGAAGAGTAAAATAACAACTTAGTAGTAGTGAGGCCGCGTCCACACATTTGCGGCAACTACACGGAAGTGGCTTCTTCTTCTTTGAGACAGGCGAAAGTCACATCCACTTAGTTGCCGTAAATGTGCCGCGTGCAAAAACGAAGAAAGCATGTCCTTAATTTGGAGGTACTTTTCACTTGAGACGCAAAAAAGTGCCACGGTAAAGTGCAACATATGTGAAGCCGATGTTCCGAGGGGTGGACTAAAACCTTCAACGTTTAATACCACCAATTTGGCCAAGCATTTACGAAGACGCCATGCGAAAAAACACGAGGAGCTGGAGCAAACTAAACAGCAACAACAACAAGCGCAGCAGAGGATAACCGACTCATTCAAGGGGCGTGAAAAACTTCCGACAGACAGTCCGAAGGCTCAAAGGATTACGCAGAAGGTGATACATACATTCTGTTGTTGATAATGTTGGCGTTCGTAGCCTGATGGAACACCTTGAGCCAAGGTATTTGATCCCCGGTAGAAAATACCTAACAGACACTGCTTTACCAACACTAGACAAAAGAGTGTCATCGCAGCTAATGGCGCAGTTAAACCATGTTAGAGCTATGAGTTTTACTACGGACATATGGTCCTCTGAAGTTAGCCCCATGTCGCTCATCAGTCTCACTGAACATTGGCTGAGAATTATGCTTTTAACAGCGCGGTGCTGCTGCACTAAAACAGGCCTACAGTATTTTATTTATGTTGTGTTTAGTATGATTTTAAGAAGCAGCTATGCTCATTATTTTATTTATGTAGGTATACTGTTATTGTACTTATTAATATTGTAATTGCACAATATTAAGTAAATAAAAGGAGGTTGCCACTTGTACTGTTGCCTTTTGTACTGACTGCACTCATTATTAGTTCAATTAATAAATAGCTTTAATTGAAAGGTAATGCATTTTTTTCATACTTACATTTTTTGCTATGTAGTCTACTTAAGTATCGGGTATCGGGAAAGTATTGGGAAATAACCAAATTAATATATCGGATCGGATCAAAATTGAAAAAACATAGATCGGAGCATCCCTAGTGTCATCTACAGTGAAATACAAGTCAAAGGGCAGTTTAACCCTGGAAAGCCTGAACCATTAAATCACTGACAGAACATTCCAGTTCTTTGAAACTGGAGTCTTTACTGGTCCTTCTGAACAACCAAAACTATTTTTTTTCCATATATGAGTTTCAGTTTTGTACCATATTTGATGCATCGGGTCATCTAATGGCAGAAGGGTTGGTGGTTCAAATCCTGGATCCCACTGTCCACATGTTGAAGTGTCCTTGGGCAAGACACTGAACCCTAAACTGCTCCCAGTAGTAGTAGCCTACTGGTGTATGAGTGTGTGTGTGAACGGGTGAATGGGAGGATTTACAACAGGGGTGTCGAACATGCGGCCCGGGGGCCAAATGCGGCCCGCCAAAGGTTCCGATGCGGCCCATGGGAGGAATTTACAAAGTGCAAATTTCCACAGTCAGGGCTGTGGAACTCATTTTAGTTCTGGTTCCACATACAGATACATACAATATGATCTGCAGTAAAATGATAGCATAATAAGCTACAAAAAATAATAACGCCATATTTTCTTCTGGATTTGATGTGAAAAAAATAATATGACATTATACATATAAACAATGACAACTTCAAATTTTTGTTTTTGTTTCAGTGCAAAAAAAATAACATTAAATTATGAAAATATTTACATTTACAAAATATCCTGAAACAATAAAATGTGAATAACCTGAACAAATATGAACAACCTGAAACGTCTAAAGAAAATTAAGCACAATTTTTAACAGTTTTCTTCCTGTTCCTCAGTGTTTAGTGTCTTTGCAGATCTGATCCATAACGCACATGTAGAAATGATAAGTTGAGGCAGAATATTGTTAAAATTGCACTTATTTTTCTTAAGAAATGTCAGTTTTTTCAGGTTATTTACATTTTTTTGGTTTGTATAGTTTATAAAAGTAAGTATTTTCATAATTTAATGGGTTTTTTTGCACTAAAACACTGACAAAAATTTGGAGTTGTCATTATTTATAGATTATTATGCTATTATTTTACTGGTCCGGTCCACTGGAGATCAAATCAGGCTGAATGTGGCCCCTGAAAGAAAATGAGTCTGAGACCCCCGCTTTAAAAAGTTCGTTGGGCACAATGAAGGTGTAGAAAATGAGTTACATAAGTACAGTCTATTTACCATTTACCGTTCAATGCTCAAATATTATTTTTGAACACACAAAAACATAATATAACACAAACATGTCAAACAAATTGCTAATTCCTTTTCAAAACTGCCGAAGTTCTGCCTCCTTCCTCATTAATGACAGTCTTGTAGTGTCGCTGGAAAGGCCTCTGGTGAATGAACTCCTCCCCCTGGTGGATTATCTGTGTACTGCATGTATCTAATTGTATACATCAGGTTTCTCAAATAAAAAAAAAACTGACACTGATTATGTAGAGGGCTTCAAAACTCATGTATCAAATATGATACGTTTGGTGTTATAGGGTTAATGTCATTACATTGAATTTTAAAAATCAGTGAGTAAAACTTGGATGATGATTTGTCATTTCTGACCTGTTTGTTTTCTATTCTTCTGTTTTGTTTGTTTATTGTCCCTCTTTCTTCTGTTCTTTCACACACACCCCATACATTTGGCAGGCTGTCATTATAAGACAGTGTTTTAAATAAAGGTTCAAATAAGTCAAATGAAACAAACAGTTATTGTAAAACCCCCTGTCTTCCTGATGGTCTTTTGGTTGGCGTCTGTGGTTTGTTTTGCGCGTCGTTGCCGTGGATACTTACTGACTTTTGTTGCCACCACAGTGATATTGTGCTGAACCACAGCCTCTCTGTCCAGGTATTCATTAGTGGAGATGGTTCCTTCAACGGTGTCGATGTCAAAACAACTGTCAGACTCTGTGTGCCACTCCAGAGAGTACCTGCAGAGAATAAAAACACACAGTTCATAAGAGGGAATAACATATTCCCTGTGTTATCAAAGGACCAAAACGCCCTCAGACAAGAAAAGTACTGACAAATAAACTAAATTGGATACACTGACGGTTTTCATTGCTGGGGCTGTTTTTGCTGTTGACAGTGACAGAAGAGCAACAAATTAGTTCCACATACACTCAGCTGTGCATGAAAACAGGTCTATTTAGTATCTCACTCGTGATTGTCGACACTCTCCCTAAATCCATATTTGTACATTTTTAAGAGCAAAATATTATGATTTACAAGTCAAAAGCTTTAGACAGGTTTAAAAAAAAAAGCACCAAGCGCAAATTCATTATTATCTAATGCCAAATTTATTCGTTCAATATGAGCCTTATAAGTAGAATGATTTTTCCAAAATCTAAACTGATAATTATATAAAATATTAGATCTAAACAAATGTTTTGGTCTATTTAGGTCTATTTAGTGGCTAACTGATGTGATTTATCATTTACATGTTCATCAATTTGATGTTTAATGTGATCTGATTGTTTTTTATATGGAATTTTCTGAAATTAAAAAAAAAAACTAAAAAAAACTAAAAGGAATTCCACAATTTAGGAAAATAGATCTGTAAATGACAACTGATTTACATTTTGGATTTTCTGAAAAAATAAATAAATAAAATAGAAACAAAAAAAACACATAAAAGGAATTGCACAATTTAAGACAATATATGTGTAAATGAGACCTGATTTACATTGTGGATTTTCTGGGGAAAAAAAAAAAAAAAAAACTCCAAGTGCAAATTCATTATTATCTAATGCCAGATTTATTCTATCCATTAGTTCGATATGAGCCTTATAAGTAGAATGATTTTTCCGAAATCCAAACTGATAATTATATAAAATATTAGATTTAACCAAATGTTTAGGTCTATTTAGTGGCTAACTGATGTGATTTATCATTTACATGTTCATCATTTGATGTTTAATGTGATCTGATTGTTTTTTAATTGGATTTTCTGAAGAAAAAAAAAAAAACACATAAAAGGAATTACACAATTTAAGAAAATATACAATGAGAATGGATTCACATTTTGGATTTTCTGGAAAAAAAACAAAACATTAAAGGAATTGCACAATTTAGTAAAACAGATCTGTAAATGAGAACAGATTCACATGTTGGAGACAGGGGCATATTTGCCTAAAACAGGTTCTTGTTCTAATGACATGTGCTGAATATGTGTGGTGAACTTGTGTTTACCTGACAGCGCTGCTGCTGGCGTCCAGGTCATACGCTGTAACCGAGCCAATGATGGTTCCTGGGGGCGTGTCCTCGTACACGTCCATGTAGTAGGACGACTTGGTGAAGACCGGAGGTTCATCCATGTCCAGGACGTTCACCTTCACTGTTGCAGAGTCCTTGAACGGACCCAGGTGGAGGAACCGCGGATCCAGCTGCGCGTTGGACGCCTCGACTTTAAAGGTGTACGACTTCTTGGTCTCATAGTCGAGAGTCTGCGGAAACACAAGAAAGAAGAGAAACAAGGGATTAGAGTTACATGTAAAAAAAAAAAAAAAAAAAGACGACTACGTGAGTACTCACCTAGGATTGACGTTAATGCACTGCATACATGGTTGGTATTACAGCCTCAAAATGCCATAAAACACTACACACAACTACAGTTTTGCACCTATTATGTATATTTATTAAATTATCATATTGATAATATATTGTCTCGTACATACTGTGCAAATCACTGTTCTAATTTTGTGTCTTAATAGAGTGTTTTAATATGTCTATTTGGTATATATGTATTCAGAGCTAAATATGTTTGTAAATTTAAAATTCTACATATGTATTTTTTATTTGTTTTTTGTTGTATTGACATTTGTATTTTTATTTTTCTTCTTTTTTGTTGTATTGATATTGATATTTTTATTTTTCTTCATTTTTTGTTGTATTGATATTTGTATTTGTCTTTTTCTTCTTTTTTTTGTTGTATTGATAATTTATTTCCTGCTAATTTTTATTTTACTTGAATGGACCAACTGTAACACCCAATCATTTCCCAATAACACCAGTAACACCCAGTAATTATGGGATTGATAAAGTATTCTGATTCTGATACATCTATATACACATATCTATACACATAGACATGAAATATATGTGTTTGGTATCATATCATACACGCTGCCTAGCTAAAAAAAAAAAAAAAAAAGCCTTCCATTTGAAATAATTACTGCAGGGATTAATGTGTTTCAGTTGCAAAAAGTAATTTCATTCTATTTGATGAAGTGATGAGAGTTGGTAGAGAGCATAAACATTGGACTGTGCTTCAGTGTTAAGCCCCGGATGTTTTGGTAGAAGCCCCAGATCTGTTTTTTTTTTGTGTTTTTTTGTGTTTTTTTTTTTTTTTTTACATAAGTATATGAGTAAATATATGTCCCCTTGATCATTAGCACCCCCAGCCAAAATCTGAGTGAGAGAGAGAGAGAGAGAGAGAGAGAGAGAGTGAGTGATGGACGCATCAGGGTGAAGGAAGTAAGGGAGTGGGGGGAAGTGATTACCCATCATGCCTAGTGCCTACAGTACAATCTTGCGGGGACAGTGTAGTTCAGGTCCAGGTTCATTTATGTTACGTGTCCAAACATTGCGATCACATGACTACCTGAACCTACCGAAGGATCAGGTTCTATCATGGGTCATATCTGATGACCATGAAAAGATGACAAACTGTATTTTACACCAATTATTGACATGGATTGGTAGGATTAGTGGATCGACAGGTATTAAACAGTTTAGATCAGTAGATGGATTTGGTCTCTGGTGGGTGTTTGGGTCTTTATAGGTTAAAATAAGGATTATGAATGCTAAAATTCCTATGTTATGCAAAATATACTTGTTTACAGTCTTCATAGTAAGATTTTTTTAATTGATAGTATATACAGCAGAGGTCGACAGATATGGGTTTTTCTATGGCTGATGCCGATTTTTTAAAAATTTTGTCAGCCAACGGCCAATATTTTTGAGCCCAATATTTAAGGCCAATTTTTTTAATTTTTTTTTAAAGACATTGACTTTAAAATACAGTTGAAACACTCAGATACTTAAGATTTTTATGCAGCGATATAAATGAAATTAATATACGCACACATAGTACTGTTATAATATTTATTGAACTTCAAGTGCTGCCCACACAGGTGCCTGATCTTATAACATTTTGACTACTGATCAAATATTGGCTTTAAAAAAAGTCATCTTCTACAACATTGATTCACCAGTAAAACCCATGGAGTTGGATCAACGACAGTGGATGGACACACTTGTTTTTACCTTCAGTTAGCAATATGTTTGCTGAAAAAGTAACTTTTTCTTTATTTTTTTTCTGTTTTGATATGATGAACTTTGAATTTCCATGAACATCTACATGATCTGTGAATGAAATATAGATAAATACATGATTTACACCAAAAAAAAAAAAAAAAAAAAGCAAAATACAGAGCATAATATTATTTTTTAAAAATGGTGATAAATCAATTAAGAAAGGCACAAATATAGAAAAATTCATTTGAGAACTGCCACAACAGTAGCACTGGGTCTTTATGGGATAAGGGTGTGGATTATGATAGCAAAGATGGAGAAAACTGAAGAAAAAGTGAGTATTTCAGCAAAGTTTTCAGAACCTGAAGGGGTTTTTTTTGGTCATAAAATGATGCTATTGGTCAGTCTTCACGTTGGTCTGACAGTTTTAGAAATATTTCACCAATTAAAAATGTCAAAAACAGCTTGTGACTACATCTCTTAAGTCCGTTCATTTATTTGGATTATACATCGTTTTTCCAGTTTCCAGAAAAATAACTGTTTTGGGCATAAGAGGTTTCCACCCGACACTGACGATATACAAAGAAATAACAACAATAACATAAAAGTATATATAAACATATCTGTCTATCTATCTATCTATCTATCTATCTATCTATCTATCTATCTATCTATCTATCTATCTATCTATCTATCTATCTATCTATCTATCTATCTATCTATCTATCTATCTATCTATCTATCTATCTATCTATCTTTGCTGATACCAGGCTTGAACAGGCTTTAACTCTGAAAGAATGGGTCACGAAGCATAAGACATCATTTTTTCACATGGGTTGACCCCCGCAGAGTCCACCTATGGGATGTTCTGGAGAAGACTTTACACAGCAAAAATAAATAAATAAATAAAAATAACTCTAGCTCTGCATGAGAAACAAACAGTAACATTGATTGTGACATTGCATAAGCCTGTGTGTTGTAAACAGTGCCAGGGGGGATGCCTCCTGTGATCAAAGCTCCATGTGGGTATATCTGTGGGTGGCAGGAATGTATGACGGGTTTGGTCTTTCATGATCTTTTTCTGATTATTTCTTATTGGTCGTGGACAGGTCTTCTATGGCAGGACTGTAACTAACCTCTGACTCCTACATACTGTCACACACTTGAAATCCCATATGCACAAACACACCTCTTTTCCATTCCATCATTTCAATCCTAATGTCACAGTAACTTGGCTTTTTTTTGTGTTGCATGGCAACCATGAATGTATTTTGATATATTAAATCCTGGCAGTAGAGACTTCAAAGGGCACAATATTTGGTTATTGATGTCCAATCATCTTGATGACTGCACGACTCTTTGATTGATTTAGACACAGAGGAGGGTCAATTTCCATTCTTACCCATGCCTTTCTGTTTGTGAATGCACAGGAGAAAGATGCAGGAGACAGTCACTTTGATATGGAAATGTAGCCGCAAACTGTACCAAGGCACATTCATATACATATCAAACTGGGTTGGTCTCATGCTTCTGGTGCTACTTCACTTTCCTGAGCTTCACTGTGGTTCCCTCAAGTATTTCAAGACCACTGTTACCTAAAGTGGAGGAACTGAAATATTTATATTTGAGTCACTTATTTTTTTCATTTCATCACTTCCCGTAATCCATAAAGACCCAAACATCCACCACTGACCAAAAGCATCCGAATTCAAATGTTTAATTTCTGTTGATTCATTAATCCTATTAATATATTTAAATAATTGGTGTAAAATACAGTTTGTCATCTTTTCATGGTCATCAGAACTTTGCCAAAATGGCATGCCAGTTTTGGGCCAGATTAAAGCCATAATGATTTTGCTATCAGGGAAACCCCTCCATAAATGCATAGCTCAACACAGGAGATGGTCCACCTCAGGCCAAGACTGCAGTCCATCGTCACCTGGATGGAAAAGGACACTCCTCTGAGGACAGCTAGGTCTCCTGTGTCCAGTTTCCCCCACCAGTCATTAGAACTGAAGATGTCTCTTTGAATGAGAGATGAAATGTTTTCAAAAGAGTTGAACCAGTCCAGTTCAACCCAGAAGAACTACCAAGAAGAAATAATAATAATAATAATAATAATAATGATGATGATGATGATGATGATGATGATGATGATGATGATGATGATGATGATGATGATGATGATGATGATGATGATGATGATAATAATAATAATAATAATAATAATAATAATAATAATAATAATAAAGAATTAGAAGAATAACAACCTGGGCAAATGAGAACCTACACAGACTGAATCTTATTTCCATCCATTGACTTGACTTAAGGACAAGTATGTGGAGAAAAAAAACACACAAACCTTAAAAGGCACTCCCCCATGCCCACCCACATGTGTACACATAGTGTGTGGCCTACAGAAGTACACAGATCTCCCTTCCTTTCATCTATTCACTCAATCACCTTGTGGGAAAAGAAGCTGCTGTTGTTTCCCACACAGCCCTTGTCAATCAGGCGTATTGATAACACAAAGGAGACGACCAGCCTGTGTGGAGGTCTGCAGTCTGTACACCTGTGCACAGAGGCCGGACCGGAGCCAAGGCTCAGACACACAGTTTAGCATGGCCCAGAATGGCTCAGTTTGGTTTGATAGAGGAAACTGGAACAGTTCAGTTCTATCTGTCCTGTGAGTGATGTGACTTTATGAAGGCTCAACATGAATACACTGAAAAAAAGACCTGTACAAAAATAAGAAAATTAAACTCATTATTGGGCTAAAATGTCTTATTTCAAGTAAAATTATCTGTCAGTGCAGAAAGAAAATTGCACTTAAGTTTTCTTAAAATAAGAAAAGGTGATCTAAGGATTATAGAATGGTAAAAATCTTCTCTTAAGCAAAAAAATAATTGTTTCAAGGCTTCATAGTGAGATGTTTTTGTTTTTTTTTAATCTATGGTATATACAGTCGAGGTCGACTGATATCATTTTTTTCCAAGGCCAGCGCAGATTTTGCAAAATCTGATCGATATCTACAGCCGATATTTAAGGCAGATTTTTTTTTTTTTTTTTTTAAGCACATTAACCATAAAATAAAATTGAAACAGTCAGATAATTAAGATTTTTATGCAGCAATGTATTTGAATTTATTAACACGTACACATAGTACTGTTTTAACATTTATTGAACTTCAAATGCTGTCCACACAGGTACCTGATTAAATATCTGAGAACATTTTTACTCCTGATCTAATATCGGCTTTCAAAAAACACTTAAAGTCGATGGTCGATGTTGAAAAAAAAATCTATATCGGTCTACCTCTAATATACAGTATATATATATACATATATATATATATATATATATATATATATATATACACATATATATATATATACATATATATATATATATGTATATATATATATATATATATATATATATATATATATACATGTATATATATATATGAAGATCTAGTGCCTCAGTAGATATGTATGGGCAAAACTGCATAAAACAAGTCATTTCTGGAGGGCAAACAGTTCCTTTGTCCGTCATATTCATCGCCAACAACGGAACTTGTTTTCTTACAAATATTGCTTAAATTAGTTGTAATATCTAAGTGGGGTAGATCAAGATGAAACTTCTCGGAGCGGGTCAAATTATCTTCACAAGATTAAGTCTCAAGACACAAATAAATCTAAAAAATGATCCTTCAAGATAAATATTTCAAATTCAAGTCAGTTTATCTAAGTCAGATATTCCTTTTTTTGTATTTCATTACATTGATAATACTAAAGTTACTAAAAAAATAAGTCAAATATATTGTTTGTTTGCATTCAAAGCTGAAAATGGTTTAAAAAAAATTCTAAAAAAGGTCTAAACAGTACACTGGTTTCTCTAACTCTTACTGTTTCATCATCTATGAGAATGTTTGAGTGAACATTACAGAGCAGCCACCAATTAAACTTTAACCTATTACTGAATTAATAATTTTGTCTTAATCTACTATCCATAAGCATCTTTCTGAGTTAATGAATATGAAATATGCTGTACAAATAAAACATCATATTGAAATGAAACTGCGTGTTACACATGGCGATGTCCTTCCTTCTGTCCTCCAGTGATGCTTTTTGTTGTAATGTCCTGAGTAGAGACATGGTGTCCAGTCGGTCGTCCGGACCAGGCTGTGATGTCACAGCTGTAGGACTGTGTACTTTTAGAGCAGCTTATCTAATATGATGATTCTCAAATTGAATTTGGTTTTTCGGGCTGGAAAACAGTTTAACGGCCCTCGGGGAACGCTCCCGAATGTCCCGGCCACTGCAGTATTAATGTGCACGCAGGCATAAAGGAGGGGAAATTATCTATGAATGGCAACATTAACCCTTTCGTGCATAGTGGTCACTACAGTGGACAGTTATGCTACAGCTGTTCTCTTCTATTTTCATGGATTTTGTTGTTTTAGTTCCATATCAGTGAATACAGCGGACGCTTATGCATCATCCCATACACTGCAATTCATACCATTACTGTAACTTTGCTGTTCTTGATAAATGTAATCTGCACTATCTTGTTTGAGTGTGAAAAAAAAAAAAAGGTAATTGTGATTAGACTGTAATTAACTTTTTTTTTCCTTTTTTTTTTTTTTTTTTTAAGTTTTTGGTTTTTTTTGCATATCATCTCCATGAAGTGAGTTAGAGTATGGTAAAATATGAGAAAACATCCGATTAGCAGCATTAAAAATGTTTTTATTTCATAGTTCTCAAACAGTATATCAATAAATTCACGTTTCTTTGCTTCTAAAATGAAATGCATGATGTCCAGCTGAGTGGACATTTTTGTAACTCCATGAAAAATAACTAAATAAAAAAATTTGATCACTTTTTTTTCATGCCTAAAGAGGAATAAAAACACTCAGGAAAAAACAAAAATCTTTATTATGGCTCTCATAATTCATGCATGAAAGGGTTAAGTATTATTAAACTTTTTTTTTCTTTTCAATTTGTTAATATAATATATTTTATCCTTGCGTCTTTGAAAGAGCAGCTGGATATAAACATAGCTTGTAAAAAACAAACAAACCTGTATTTGTGTTTGTACCACTGTCATCTTGACTATATTTGTATTTTTAGTCCGTTCTGTACATTTCTATGTGCGGCCTGTCTCTTCTGTTTCTTTTCTAGCTGGCATATGCACAGGAGTATCCAGATTGTAAAACCCCCACATGGTGAATTTTTGATTAATACTCTTGGGCTGTAAAAATACATTTCATTTGCTCGACATGTTCCATATTCCTCCGTTTTTTTTTTTTTTTTCATGTTTTGCTGGCTTTTTAAATCTTTAACATCCCCTTCTGTTCTGTAGGTTTCTAAATCGCGATCTCATAAAAAAGGCAATACTAGTCATATACTAAAAAATGATCTCTAGAGCAGGAGGGAACATCTGGTGAACGGCAGATTAAGTTTATTACCTCCGCCAAGGAGGTTATGTTTTTGCCAGGGTTTGTTTGTTTGTCTGTCTGTCTGTTTGTTTGTTTGTTTGTTTGTCTGTTTGTTTGTTTGTCTGTCCATTAGTGTGCAACATAACTCAAAAAGTTATGGACAGATTTGGATGAAATTTTCAGGGTTTGTTGGAAATGGGATAAGGAAGAAATTACCAAATTTTGGTGGTGATCGGGGGTGGGGGGGCCCACGGGGGGGGGGGGGGGCACTGATCGTTAGTGTGCAACATAACTCAAAAAGTTATGAACAGATTTGGATGAAATTTTCAGGGTTTGTTGGAAATGGGATAAGGAAAAAATTATTAAATTTTGGTGGTGATCGGGGGTGGGGGGGCCCACAGGGGGGGCCACTGATCAGCGGGCCTTGGCGGAGGTCTGCGCTCTCCGAGTGCTTCTAGTTAAGTTTATATTTGAGGAGGATAAAATGTTATTTCATAAGAAAATGCTTTATTTTCTTCTTCATTTTTATTCTACAGACTAGTCCACATAATGTACTGGGATGTTTTTGCTCCAGTTCCATCACTTGTCTAATGTCACCTCTCATGTCATGGATTTAACCCACACATTTGAACTAACGATTCTTTTTTACGGTAAGATAATATTTACTGCCGCGCCAATTAAACACCTTTAAAATGGAATGTCAATCATCACATGTAGCTTATTTAGTCATTCAAACATTGGTGTTTCAAAAGAATGCAAAAAACATAAAAGAGCCGGTCTGTTGAACGACTCTTTTCAGTGAACGGCTCCCTTCAAAGAACCAACAGTCCCATCACTAGTTAACTACTCAATTCTAAGTTGATTTAAATTAAAATCTTCTGCAATATAAATTACTTTGTATAACTTTCAACTTAATACATTGTAGCGTGGATGGAAGTCAGCTCAATGCAGTTTTTCAGTATAGGAAGTACTATTAATTTGGCAAGACATAAAGGTTTATATTGTTCAAGGACACTGGTCAACAATAAATGTATTGTTTCAGTTTTTTGAGCTGATTTAGGATCATTTTGGTGCTGAATCCAAAAATCACATTCATTTTGCTCAATCAGATCAACTTTCTGAACTATGCTACATATTGGCTTTTTAACATTTTTGCTTACATTTATGGGCATTTTCACATCATATGATACAAAATTCTTTCATATTTCTTGCTATAAACGAGTTCTGAAGATTTTACTTTTGCCAATTTATGATTAATGTTTTTTTTAATATTACAGGTGAATGAAATGGCTTCGACTAGAAGATCTGGCAAAAATAAACCTGACATGTTCTGCTACATCTGCGGTGAATACACCATTGTACCTAAAAGGAATCCTGTTAGAAAAGGATTTTTTTTCTCTTAAAACCCATTTTGGGTGAGAACTATATAAAAAAATCAACTGATAAAGTCACAAAAATGTAATCAATTTTGTGAGAAGATCAAATTTTTCCAAATCAAATCAGCAAAAAAACCTGACCTGATTGAGAAAAACAGATGTCATTTTTGGATTTAGCGCTGCAAAATGGTCCGAATTCAGTTGAAAAAACCTAGACAACTTGCAAAACACATTTTTGTGTAACCCAGCGTTATTTGTAGATGAACAGTAAAACCATTGTTCGTCCTATGTCTCTCACTCATGGTGCAGCTCTACAAAAATACAAAAACCAACACAAAAAGGCCAATAAACATTTCCATACACACATTCAGTCCAAATGAACACTAACACCACAACCCCGCTGAACCCCTGCACAGAAAAAGAACACATTTTCAACAGCATGCCCAATACCCATAATGCAATGCACAGATAAAAAGGTGTGGTCAGGACTAAAACTGAGTGATTTAAATCCATTCAACTTAAACTTTTTCATACTTTCAACTATGTCTACAAATTAGTAGAATATACTGAACATTTTATAGTAATATAATAAAACTGAAATCATTTAAGTGCATTGTATTTAAAGCATTTTAGTAAATACAAAGTGCAGGCTTACAGTGTATACGACTAATAACCCAGGTGTCATTTTAATCCGTGTTGGTCAGATTGTGCATTTATACTGTGTATTTGTGCCCAGTCAAACCTAACACCATATGTAGTCCTTTTTAACAGACCCTCCACACGTCTCTGGGTTATAATCTTTCATTGTATCTTGTGTTTATCCGGCTGAACTCATTACCGAAAGGAAATCCTCTCAGACCGACTGCTTGACATATGGTAATTCACCTTAACAGACTGGCTAAGACAGGAAAAAAATAAAATAAAGGAAAACTCAAGCACCCTGAGCTACATGGGAATAATGTGATAGAGCTGATTTTCTCTGCTGGAAACTGGTGACTTTAAAAAAAAAAAAAAAAAAAAACAGCCAAGTTTAAAACCTCTCACGGATCAATAAAATTCACAGTGCGTTTCACTTGGCTGACACATAGACTAGTGAGGTTAAGTGAGGGGAAAAGGAACGGGAAGAGGGTTGATTGGCAGCAAGGGAGCCTCGGAGGATTTAACTGATCGGCGTTTTGCCAGAGACAGTAGAGAGCAACAGGAGAGCGGAAAGGAAAGAGAGGAGAGCCATTTCTATCAGAGCTGCAGTACGACTTCACTTTCATGTTAAAAATAAGACTGAGTCATGCCAACAGCGGCGTTAGCGTGCACATACGGAGTTGAACTCAGTCGGTATGTTACTGTTAAGTGCGAAAAATTTTACTACTTCTGTTGAGACGATAAAGTAGGTTTTAAACTGATGGCCCCGCCCCCCGAAGGGGAAGGTAAGGGGTACTGTTACTGGTTCCATTTGTTTCTTTGTTGGTTTGTTAACACTGTAACAGCAAAAGTACTGGTTCCACTGATACCAAACTGGGTTTCTAGATTGGAAGTGACACAGAATAGATCTCATTACATTTTGGGAAAAGTAGGAAAAGTGCAAATTTTTTATGATTTTTTTAAACATCTTTGTTTGTTGTGCCTGGCACCACTTGTTTTAGTTCAGCAGTTATATACAACCTAAGTTAATCTACGTAGCAAGATAAGATAAGATAAGATAAGATAAGATAACATAACATAACATAACATAACATAACATAACATAACATAACATAACATATACTGTATTGATCCCTCAAATTCAAATGTACAGCATCACAAGACAATGGGCATCAAAAACAATAGAAAAATAAAATATATACATATTTAAAAATATATGAAATGTGTTAAAGTGACAAAAAACATGACAGAAAAAAAAAAAAATAAAAAAAATAATAATAATAATAATAAATAAATAAATAAATAAATAAATAAATAAATAAATAAATAAATTAATTAATTAATTAATGAAGTGTCCAGTAGGTGAATTTGATAAATGTGCAAGTGAGTGACATTGAGAGATGCAAAAGTGTTCAGAGCAGGATGGACTTTTGGCCAAGTCACACTGTTATCCAGTATAATAACATATATATATATATATATATATATATATATATATATATATATATATATATATATATATATATACATATACATATACATATACATATATATATATATATATATATATATATATAGGGTGGGGAAGCAAAATGTACAATATTTTGAGGCAGGGATTGAAAGACAGTGTATGACCAATTAATTTATTGAAAGTCATGAGAATTTATTTGCTACAAGAAAATGTCCATAATAGAAAAAGTTTTTATTCTATGTGTCCTCCTTCTTTCTCAATAACTGCCTTCACACGCTTCCTGAAACTTGTGCAAGTGTTCCTCAAATATTGGGGTGACAACTTCTCCCATTCTTCTTTAATAGTATCTTCCAGACTTTCTGGTAATAGTTTTGCTCATAGTCATTCTCTTCTTTCCATTATAAACAGTCTTTATGGACACTCCAACTATTTTTGAAATCTCCTTTGGTGTGACGAGTGCATTCAGCAAATCACACACTCTTTGACGTTTGCTTTCCTGATTACTCATATGGGCAAAGTTTGTGAAAAGGTATGGATAATAGTGTTAGGTATGATTATGACATCAGTATATGTTTGGGTTCAAAACAACTGACGTAGTGTCTGCTGAGAAAAAACAACTAAATGTTCAGTGTACATTTTGCTTCCCCACCCTGTATATATATATATATATATATATATATATATATATATATATATATATATATATATATATATATATACATACACACACACAAAAAAAGTACAATTACATTTATAAACTATCCTTTAAAACAAAAAAAAGTAAAATGTACAAACATTAATTTTGTGAAATTTCTTCAGGAAAATAAGTGCAGTCTTAATAATGTGATGCCTCAGCTCATCATTTACACACATGCATTACAACTTACAGTTCACAGAAGATCTAAACAGGTGCAGTTTTACCTTTTTCAATGAATTTTGTTATTATTTAATGTATATTATTTTTTCTCTTGTGACATAATGTTTGTGTACCATGTATTTGATGATGAGCAAAATAAAATGAAATAAATTATAAATAATAAAACATTTAGTAACAATTTTAAAAGTCCACTTACTTTTCAACAAACATTTCAGGTTGTTTAATACATTGTTGTCCATACATTTGGATTACTTTTGTTTTCAGACACATTTGTCTTTTTATTCCTATTTAACCACATCAGTATCACCTGTGACCAGGTTCAGTGGTTGTGTACTGAGCCCCAGTTACACTTTATCAAGAATAAATCACAATATCACAGTCATTTCATGATATAATATTTGATTCCAACTTTATGGGTGACTGTATTTGATCATGTTATTCACATTTTTTTATAACGTGAACATATTCATCATATCATTTGACTTTTTTCACATTAAAACAAAGAGAGTAATTTGGAGTTGTCATTCTTTATAGGTTATTGTGCTAGTATTTTACTGGTCCAGTCCAGTTGAAATGGAATTGTCCTGTATGTGACCCCTGAAGGATTCTGACACTGTTAAACTGTCATTTTTATATTTTGCAAATTTATTGTTTGAGACAGATTGGACCCTTTGGTGGGCCAGCTCTGGCCCATGGGCCGCATGTTTGACGCTCCTGGTATAAAGAGTTAAGTGCAGTTCTAATTAGTACAGATGAGGTTGATTACAAATGTCAGTTGTTGTTATTAACCCCCCCCCCCCCCTCAACTTGAGACAAGTTCTTTTCTTGTTCATTGATGTTTTCAGCTTCTTTGTGGATAATGATGTTTGTGCAGAAACCGACTTTTCCACTAAGGTCTATAATCTGAAGACATGATGATAAAACATTAAAGTCCAAAGACTGGAAATGTCAGGTTCATTGTGTGAGCGCAGAGAAAGGCCTAAAATCCAGACGGCAAGGTGGGCAGACAGCCTGGGTTCAGTGGGTTTATCACAGAAAACAAGAAAGGGGATTATAGGCCGGTAGGGAGGTTGAAAACCAGGGAGGGAGGTGGATATGAGGGAACAAAACAAGCAAAGTCCAGGATCAGAATGAGACACAAGGGAAACACAGGGTTCGGTTCAATGCCGGGCACAGGGGAGTGGAGGTGTAGCCGAGGAGAGAGTTTCTGCAAAGAAACTGACTCAGGGGTCACAGCAGACCCATGACAGGAGGAGGATTTCCACCTCTAAGTCCAGTGGAGTCTGATGCACTTCAAACACAACACAGACAACAAGTGCATGGCAACATGACTACAGCTGTGTATCGGCAAGAATCTGGTGATACGGTACAAGTCCCAATACTAGGATCACGATACGATATATCACGATATATCATGATACTGTTAAAATGGCAATTTTTTGTTTGTTTGTTTCTCTTTTCTTTTCTTCTTCTTTTTTTTAAAGATTATTTTCTGGAAGGACTGAATTACACCAGAAATATGAACAAATACTAAACATTATTGTGTTTTTATTGTTACTGTAGGTCACACTGGTCTGTATGTGGAACCTGAACCAAAAGGATTTGGACAACCTGGACTGTTCAGGTTCATTTGTGCACTTTCATCCTGCAGGGCCGGAACCTTTGGCGGGCCAGATTTGGCCCCCGGGCCACATGTTTGACACCTGTGTTGTAGAAGATGACATGTTTCCATGGTAACTACAGAGCCTCTGAACGTCCAAATGGGTCATATCTGATGACCATGAAAAGATGATAAACTGTATTTTACAGTAAGTATTTACATCCATAGGATTAGTGGATCCACAGGTATTAAACAGTTGAGATCAGTAGATGGTTTTGGTCACTGGTGGATGTTTGGGTCTTTATGAGTTAAAGTCAAACAAAAGCGAGAAAAGTTTGACTGAACATGACAATACTCTGTTTATTCCAAACAATGTTATTCACCAGTGAATCACAGACATACGGGCATATCAACCTTTGCTGTCTCACCATTCGCCAAATCTGCAAAGTGCCTAACGTCTGCTTTAGAACAATAAATCAACGTACAAATGACAAGTTCCTCAGAAGTTCAGTGCACATGAAGAAGCGCCTCGTCCTCATTCTGTAGCCCTTTTGATTTGACACTTTTCTCTATATTAACGTCCCGTGGGAGCCAAATGCATCAGGTTTTTCCTCAATGGTCTGTGTCTGCCTGTATGCTGATGCTTGTTTTTGTCTTTCACTGTTCAAAAGCAGCTTTTGACTCTTTGTCTGCCTGGTTTTTCAAAGAATCACAGTAAAACATGCACAAAGGTATGGATGTATTAACAGACTGTAGGTATTAGGAAGCATTCACAGTACTATTCTGAATCCTTATGTGGCCTTTTAGTCAGTCATAGTGTTGTGCATTCAGTATTATTTTCATATTACTATTTATTATTAAACATGTTATTTTACATTATTATTAATATTCATTAAATGTCATTAAATGGCTTAAAGGTTGATCATCAAACTGACCCACAGAATGCATACTGAATACAAAGCAGGAACATTATAATGTCTGTGGAAGTCCTGTGTATGACATGTAGAATAATAATTGGTCACAGTATGGTCCTTAACTAGTAATGTTATAATATTATATTTTACTGTGTACATTTTACACAGTCAAATATGAAAAGTTTGTTCTTTTACATAAATAAGACCAATGTAAAATGACAGCTTTTTGGGATTATTTGCACTTTATCGTTTTCGGACTGAACACTTTACTGATGAGGAAGAGGATCGCAAATAGCAGCAAAAAATTTTGGAAAATATGATTAAATAATTTCTTTTACACTTATAACTAAAATTCAAAAATAGAATTGCTAAAGCTCTTAACTTTGATGTTCTTGGAATATATGCCATGTAACTCAATAACACCAAACGTATCATATTTGATACATGAGTTTTGAAGCTCTCTACATGATCAGTGCGAATTTACAATTTACAATTAGATACATGCAATACACAGATAATCCACCAGGAGGAATTCATTCACCAGAGGCCTTTCCACTGACACTACAAGCCTGTCATTAATGGGGAAAGAGGACGAACTTTGCCAATTTTGAAAAGGAATTACCAATTTGTTCAACATGTTTGTGTTATATTATGTTTTTGTTTGTTCAAAAATAATAATATTTGAGCATTGAGACCTGATGTATCAAATATGATACAAAATTGAAACTCATGCATGGAAATTGATATTTGAAAAAATAAAAATAAGAATTGGGGTTGTTCAGAAGGACTAATAAAGGCTCCAGTTTCAAAGAACTGGAATTTTCTTTCAATGATTTAATGGTTCAGGCTTTACAGGGTTAAAAATCACTCACGAGTCACCATTATTTTATTCTATTTGCAAATGATAAAGTTTTATTGAAGATGCCTATTTTATTTTAATGTTTTTAGTTTTGTATACATTTCCCTTGTATGCTCTGATGCACGTAAAGGGAACTTTGGATACACTTTCATATTTTGTACTTTTTTTTCTCTTTTTTAAACAATCAAAATCAATCCAAATATGTTTTAAACTTGGATTCATCAAAGGACCCACTTCGTAATTAGCATCCTGCACATAATATCTAATAACTCTGAACATATTGATACTATCTTGATTGGCAACAACTCTGTACGACCAACTACTTACAGGTAAACCAGATGAAATTTACAAAAACACATGTAATGCACTTGATGAAGATGTGGTTTTGGAACGAATTTCTTTGTAAAACCATTTTACAACATACAATCACATGGTGTGATTTAGATGAACCTCCGTTATGAAACTATGGGTTAGAACCTGAAGGAGTTCATATGTATATGTGTATGTGTATGTATATGTATATGTGTATGTGTATGTGTATGTATATGTATATGTGTATGTATATGTATATGTGTATGTGTATGTATATGTATATGTGTAGGTGTATGTGTATGTATATGTATATGTGTATGTATATGTGTATGTATATGTATATGTGTATGTATATGTATATGTGTATGTGTATGTATATGAGTATGTGTATGTATATGTGTATGTATATGTGTATGTATATGTATATGTGTATGTGTATGTATATGTATATGTATATGTGTATGTGTATGTGTATGTATATGTGTATGTGTATGTATATGTATATGTGTATGTATATGTGTATGTATATGTATATGTATATGTGTATGTATATGTGTATGTGTATGTATATGTGTATGTGTATGTGTATGTATATGTATATGTATTTGTGTATGTGTATGTATATGTATATGTATGTGTGTATGTGTATGTATATGTGTATGTGTATGTATATGTGTATGTATATGTATATGTATTTGTGTATGTGTATGTATATGTATATGTATGTGTGTATGTGTATGTATATGTGTATGTGTATGTATATGTGTATGTATATGTATATGTATTTGTGTATGTGTATGTATATGTATGTGTGTATGTGTATGTATATGTATATGTGTATGTGTATGTATATGTATATGTGTATGTGTATGTATATGTATATGTATATGTATATGTGTATGTGTATGTGTATGTGTATGTATATGTATATGTGTATGTGTATGTGTGTGTGTATGTATATGTGTATGTATATGTATATGTGTATGTGTATGTATATGTGTATGTGTATGTATATGCAAATCACTTTGAACGGCAGTCAGACTCATCCCATGTGACCTCAGTTGGGTTTAGGTCGGAGTGTGAAAGCTAGCTCATGTACCGCAGTTCTCCATCACTTTTCATCTTGGTATAATGGCTTTTATATATACCCATATCATTATGCTGGTGAAAAATAAATGATGTTTCCGGTAAATCAAACCAGATGGGATAGCATGTTACTGCAATCTGATGTGGTAGCTATGTTGGGTTAAGTGCGCCTTGAAATCCCCCCACACCATCTCACCTCTCCTTCCATGATTCACAGTAGAACCACGTATATAGACGCCATCTGTTCACCCTCACAGCGTCTTAACCAAAGTACAGATTTTCCTTCATTGTTTTTTTATGCTCTGAACCAGTGATTCTCAGCTGGTGGGTCGGGATCCAAAGTGGGTCACAAACCCGTTTTCAATGGGTCATGGGCCTTTGTCTGGGCAAAAAATAATGTGAAGAAACCAATCCTGTGTTTTTTTTTTTATGGAGCTGAGTGCTGTCCATTCACACTCCCCAACAGTAGGTGGCGGTAATGAGCTGTAATGCTAATTAACACCAGACATTTCATAACGTAAAAGAATGAAAAGTCTCGATTCATATCATGGTGAAATTCAGGTATGATAACAACTACATCAGATTTGATTTTACCTAAATTGAGGACCATTACCATTTACCATTGTGAGTATGTAATTATTGTTGATATATATTGTATTATACGTTATGCTGACTATCAATTACATAGTTACTACAGTTGCAGAAAAAAATTATTAGACCTTGTTTCTTCAATTTCTTGTTCATTTTAATGCCTGGTCCAACTAAAGGTACATTTGTTTGGACAAATATAATGATAACAACAAAAACAGCTCATAGTGGTTTAATTTCAGAGCTGATATCTATCCATTTTCCAGGTTTGCTTGATAAAAACCAAAATCACTTCAGTTCTTACATCAGTGTCTACGGCATTGTACTGATAAAAACAGTGCTTTTAGACTTTCCATGTTTTCTTTTCTGTCTGTTTTAGTCACATGATACACACAGGAGTTAGGACTGGATTGCATAACTATTGTTTTTGATGACTTTTGATGGTCTAATAATTTTTTCTGTGACCGCATGTGTAATATACATCAGTTTTCCTAATCTGTTATTTACATTATTATGATTCTACACAGATGTAATGTTATTATTAAGGATGCAAAAGTATTGTGTTATGTTGTACAAATGAGAGGTGGGGGTGGGATTTAATAAGTTTTCTTCTTCCCACTCCTTTCTGAGCAAACATATTGCATTTATTTTGTTATCACAAGTGTACATGGCAATTGCTATGTTGTTTTTATTAGAGGTCGACTAATATGGGTTTTTCTAAGGCCGATGCCGATTTTTAAAAAATCTGGTCAGTCAATGGCCAATATTTACAACCGAGTTTTGCGGCCAATATTTAAAGCCAATTTTTTTTTAGTTTTTTTTAACCTCCTGAGACCCAGGAAATGTCAGCAAAGTACCAGCTTTTTTTTTTGTTTTTTATTAAATCAGTGCCTATATTGGAAACATCATGAGGCAACTGTTTTTTCAGATGCAGTTTTTAAAATGTTTATGGAATGTCCTTTGTGGTGGACAGTTTTCTTTTCTTTTGTATAACGTTGTGAAACTCTTGTCTACAAATGTGGACAGAAAACCCAGAGCTGGGTCTGAGGAGGTTAAATACAGGGAAATACCTGAGTTTCACTGAAAAAATGCAAAATACTGAGGATAATATTATAATAAATGGTGGTAAATCGCTCAAAAACCACCTAAAAATAACCCATAGACCACCTAAAAAAAATACCCAAAAATCACTCAAAGACCACCTAAAAAGGTTAAGGTTAAAGCACATTGACTGTAAAATACAATTGAAACACTCAGATAATTAAGATTTTTATGCAGCAACATAAATGAATTTCTTAATACATGTGCACATAGTACTCCTTTAACATTTATTGAACTTCAAGTGTTGCCCACACAGGTGCCTGATCAAATATCTTACAATATTTTTACTACTGATCAAATATCGGCTTTCAAAAAAAATTAAGGCAGATGGCTGACATTGAAAAAAAATCAATATATTGGTCGACTTCTAGTCTGTATTTTTCATTCTTGATTTATTGATTTATTTGCGCTGGTATTATTTCTTTGTATTCACAAAAGTTTTGTTTTTTTCTTCTGCACGAAACAAATTGAAAGAAAGAAAGACAGAAAGAAAGAAAGACAAAAAGAAAGAAAGAAAGAAAGAAAGAAAGAAAGAAAGAAAGAAAGAAAGAAAGAAAGAAAACCTCAGTGTGTTTAATTCTTGAATAAGTGACTGAATGCACTTTTAATATTTAACTCAGTACGTTTTTTTTTAGTTTTGGTTAAAATGTTGGTCAATTTGCAATTATTGCTGTTGGTCAATTTGGTCAACATGTCTTGTGTTGAGGGCGACACGGTGGTGCAGTGGTTAGCACTCGTGCCTCACAGCAAGAAGGTAAGGTCCTGGGTTCGATTCCAACACCAGTCGACGGGGGGTGGGACCTTTCTGTGTGGAGTTTGCATGATCTCCCCGTGTCTGCGTGGGTTCTCTCCGGGTACTCCGGCTTCCTCCCACCATCCAAAGACATGCACTAATAGGTTAATTGGTTAATCTAAATTGCCCATAGGTGTGAATGTGAGAGTGATTGTTTGTCTCTATATGTTCAGCCCTGCGATGAACTGGCGACTTGTCCAGGGTGTACCCCGCCTTCGCCCCTATGTAGCTGGGATAGGCTCCAAGCGACCCTAGTGAGGATAAAGCGGGTTCAGAAAATGAATGAATGAATGAATGTCTTGTGTTGACATACTGTGATATTCTGTATTATCTCAGGTTCAAAACACACCATATTTTTTATTAAATCTCTTTGAGAAGTTTAACTGTTATCAATTTGGGTCATGGCTTATCACACAGGTGCCAAACATGCGGCCCGGGGACCAAATCCAGTCCGCCAAAGGGTCCAATCCGGCCCCTAGGATGAATTTGTGAAATGCAAAAATTACACTGAACATATGAACAATTAAGGATGTTCAAATCATTTTAGGTCATTTCAATCTAAAGTGGATCAGACTAGCAAAATATTATCATAATAACCTAATAAATAATGAAAACGGCAAACTTTCTTCTTTGTTTTAGTGTAAAAAAAGTAAAACTTTCAAAAAAAAAGTTAAATTTACAGACTATCCTTTTACAAAAAATATGAACAATCTGAAATGTCTGTAGAGAAGTATGTGGAATTTTAACAATATTTTGCCTGTTACAAATTCTTTAAGTTGTCATACACATGTAGAAATGATCAACTGAGGTGTAATATCGTTAACATTGCTCTTTTTTTCTTAAGAATTTGCCGGTTGTTCGTATTTGCTCATGTTATGTTCAAGTACGGTTGGTAGATGTAAGCATTTTCATCATGGAATTTTACTTTGTTTCACTCAAAAACATAGAGAAACTTTTGGAGTTGACAGTATTTATCAGTTCTTATCCTATTATTTCTATTATTTTACTGGTCTCGGCCCACTTTAGATCAGATTAGGCTGAATGTGGTCCCTGAACTCCAATGAGTTTGACCCCCCTGGCTTATCATAGTGGGTCCAGACCAGTTGAGAGCCCCTGGTCTAATCTGAACTACCTTCCTCCTCTCACTGTGGTCTTCAGAGGTGGATTCTCTGCAGAACGGTGACCATAAAGGCCTGATCCACACAGTCTGTGAACAGCTGATGTTGAGATGTCTTCTGCTTGAACTCTGGAAAGCACTGATGTCGGCACGAATCCGAGGTGGTGTTTATGGGTGATTTCTGAGGCTGTTAACTCTAATGAACTTATCCTCTGCAGCAGAGGTGACTCGTGGTCTCCCTATCCTGGGCTGGTCCTCTTGAGACGCTGTTTCATCATCGTGTTTGATGGGTTTTGCAATTGCACTTGATGAAACTTATTGAAATTTTCGAGACCGACTTATCGTCATGTCTTGAAGTTATGGTTGAATGTCATTTCATCATAACACAGATTAATCAATAATATACAGCTGAGGTCACAAATGTACAAAACACCTCAACAAAAGGCATTCGACCTCAGTTTTTCACAATTCTGAACATTTCCCTTTAGTATTTCTTCATTCTGCTGTTTATTTATTTGTGCTGTCTCTTCAAATTACACCATTTTAAAAACCTGGAACTATTTTATGGCAACTTCTAAAGAAATGTTTCCCTGTATTTAATCTTTCATATGTGATTTATCACCATTCATTAAAACACTATCCTCAGGGTTTCTGTAGGTATCAGCAAATCTAATGTAATGCTTTTTAATTCCACTTTAAACACATTTAATGCCCATGTCCAACTGCAGATACAGTGTTATGTATAATTTTGTCTGACGGTTTACCTGTGACAGACTTTAACCAGGTTCTTTTTTTTTTTTTTTCTTTTTTTTTTTTTACTTGTCTTGTCCAGGAGAATGGTAGTCTGGCTGCGTTTTGGTGCTGACCAAATGTGCTTTGCCAAGGGAAACTTCATAAAGTACATTTCACAAATTCATCCCAAGGGCTGGACTGGACCCTTTGGTGGGCCAGATTTGACCCCCGGGCCGCATGTTTGACACCTGTGCTCTATGGGAAGCCAATGGTGGACACATGAGATGTGGAGCTGTGACTTCTTTCAACCAGCCCCCACCGTGTCCACATGAATGTCCCTGGACGCCAGACACCACTGTCATGTTGTAACGGACAGAAATCTGTACCACACTCATCCACACAATAAACTGTGTGCAATTTAACCCTTTCATGCATGAATTATGAGAACTTTAATCAATATTTTTTCCTGAGTGTTTTTATTCCTCTTTAGGCATGAAAAAACAATGCGACTGATTTTTTTTTTATTTATTTATTTTTTTTTATGAACCTATTTTTCATGGCGTTACAAAAATGTCCACTCAGCTGAACACCATGCGTTTAATTTTTGAAGCTCAGAAACATGCATTTACTGACATACTGTGTGAAAACTATGAAATAAAAACATTTTTAACTTCCTGAGACCCAGCAATGCATTTTTGTTCTCTGTAGGGGACAAAAGTCTGACAGTTTCACCTGCCGTCCATTGCAAAGAACATTCCATTAAAAAAAATAAATTAAAAAAAAAAAATATTTAAAAAAAAAATTAAAAAAAACCCTGAAAAACAAACAAACAAACAAACAAAAACTGTTCCATTACGCAGTTTCCAATCAAGACAATTGTTTAATGGAAAAAAGCTAAAAATTTTCATTTTCCAGGGTCTCAGGAGGTTAATGCTGCTAGTCTGATGTTTTCTCACATTTGAACATACTATAATACTAGTTATTACTCACTCAGATAATATGCAAAAAAAAAAAAAAAAAGCAAAACTCAGTTAATTACAGTCTAATAACAATTAGTAAATGATTTCGATAAAAGAACAGGAAAGTTACAGGAATGTCATTGTATGGGATGATGCACAAGTGTCCACTGTGTTGGCTGATATGGAACTAAAACAACAAAATCTATAGAATAACTGTCCACTGCAGTGACCACTATGCCTGAAAGGGTTCATACATTGTGCAACACCTACTGCTATTAAAAAGTCAAAGTGTCACATGGTGAGTTTATAGTTTAGCTCAGTGTTTATGAAAGTTCCAACAAATTATGATGTTTTGTTCTCACTAAATAATTCTGTGTTACTTCATGTCTGGAGCATCCATTTACAATGTCATCAAATTTAGGTGCACAAGTACTACTGAGGGTGTTGAATGTGCATTACTGTTGACAGCATCATGACTAAAGGTTATTTGGGCACTAAAACTATTTGGCTGGGGTTACGAATATTACAAAATGAAATTCCATGACACTGGTTAGAAATAGGCCAAGAACCCTGGTGTGTTAGTGTTAATGATGACATTTAGCCACCGTCAGTTCTTCCTCATTTCTGCACTTATTCACGTGGCTGTGACATGTGGCAGAATTATCAGACTTATGCTACACTTATTGGCCCATTTTGCCGTTTTCATTGCGAGGTCAAGCCGTTTGACCCAGATGGGGTTGCTCTCAATGACACATCGTTGCGATGTTTGATTAATTCTCTTTTTTTTATTCACACGGCACAATCACACCTCCTCTCCCGTGATTCACAGATGGAAGCGTATATTCTGATACCATCTGTTCACCTTCTCTGCGTCTCAACCAAAGTTCCACTGGTGCGTCCTAGTGAATTTTATAATTGACCCATATTTTGTGCTTATGTTAGGTGAGCAATGTTTTAAACACACAGCAGGTAGTTTCAATCCAAAATACAACAAAATACATAGGGCCTGATTTACTAAAGGTTTGCACATGAAAAAACGGGTGCAATCCTGACTGTGCACGTAAAAACTCACTTAAGCTTCTGATCAGGTTCATACTGGCTACTTTAACCCTTTCAGGCATAGTGGTCACTGCAGTGGACAGTTATTCTGTAGATTTTCTCATGGATTTTGTTGTTTTAGTTCCATATCAGCCAACACAGTGGACACTTATGCACCGTCCCATACAATGACATTCCTGTAACTTTCCTGTTCTTTTATCTAAATCATTTACTAATTGTTATTAGACTATAATTAACAGAGTTTTGCTTTTTTTTTGTTTTTTTTTGCATATTATCTGAGTGAGTAATGACTAGTATTATAGTATGTTCAAATGTGAGAGAACATCAGATTAGCAGCATTAACCTCCTGAGAGCCAGGAAAATGAAAATTTTAGCTTTTTCTATTAAACAACTATCTTGATTGGAAACCGCATAATAGAACAGTTTTTTGTTTGTTTGTTTGTTTGTTTTTCAGATAATTTTTTTTTATTATTATTTTTATTTTATTTTATTTTTCAATGGAATGTTCTATGCAATGGACTGCAAGTAAAACTGCCAGACTTTTGTTCCTTACAGAGGACAAAAATGCATTGCTGGGTCTCAGGAGGGTAAAAATGTTTTTATTTCATAGTTTTCACACAGTATGTCAGTAAATGCATGTTTCTGAGCTTCAAAAATTAAACGCATGGTGTTCAGCTGAGTGGACATTTTTGTAACGCCATGAAAAATAGGTTCATAAAAAAATAAATAAATAAATAAAATAAAATCATATTGTTTTTCTTCATGCCTAAAGAGGAATAAAAACACTCAGGAAAAAAAAATCTTGATTAAGGTTCTCATAATTCATGCGTGAAAGGGTTAAAGATAAAGAAATCAACTTTTTCTACCTGTCTGACAAAAAAAGAAGAGGAACTCTCTATGTTGAAGCTTATCTTCTAACAGGATGCACCGAGGGTTAAGTCTTTCAAATGGGGAAAATAGCTTGTGCAATCCATTTTAGCATGTTTGCTGTGACCCGTGTAGGGTTGTAACGATTACCGCTATAACGATAAACCGCAATAAAATTGCCAACGGTTAGTATTACTGTTTAAATTCTAATTATCATGATAACCGTGTTTAATTAACACACTTTTAGGCGAACTTCACCTCACTTCACCTTAGAGGCAATTTTTAGTTTTCATTTAAAGAGCACAATGTTTTTCTTGTGAAAATCATTTTTTTTTATTTGGTGAGAGATACTGAAACTGTAAGCACCCAGTTCATATGTTCATTTTTTTTTTCTTTTACACTTTTGTATGGATAAAATAAGAAATACAAAAAAGGCTGTAATAGATAACATATGTATGAATGGTAATGTTGAAGATATTTTGTGACCTTTTTCAATAAAATCCAAATTAAAAAAAAAAGAAAATTATTTTATTTGATACATTTACTTTTTAAGAGCTGCATTGTTTTGTTTTGTTCAAACGCTGGTCTTGCTAAGCATTAAGAATACAAAGGGTTGATACGGAGAATGATATAACAATAAATATTATAATATATAAGTATTTTTGTGGATCGTTTTTCCAGATGTATATACAGGGATTCCCACATATAAATATAAAATGCTCTAGATCCACCACTATTTTACAGTGTTATTGTTTGAACCTTTTAACTACAACTACAGTCGAGCTCTCTGTCAGGAATAAATGCATATGATTATATAAAACAAAAGTCAGGAAGTGTGACTGGCAGATGAGCGAGCTGTCATACAGACCTGTCAATCAATTCCTGACATGGCAGAGATCTAAGTCGACTGTTTGGTAGAAATAGAATAAAAAATACGTAACTTTCACAGGATTAGGTATTTTCCTGTGCAAAATGAAGAGGATAATATTATAATAAATGGTGATGAATTACTTAGGAAGGGTTGAATGTAGACAAAAATAACTTCAGGTCTTAGTTTTTGGGGCTTTTGGATCCACACCACTGACGATCAACTGTATTACAAATTTAAGAAATTTCAGATCCGGGATCCTTGCCCATGGAAGTTTATAATAATATTCTTAATATTATTACAACTACTTTTCAATTTCACATGTTTTTATTACAGCACATTGTCACATAATTGCATGTTTACTGCACACACATTGCATGCAGGATTTTTTTTTATATCCATACAAATAAATGTGCAGTTAGGTCATAATGTACTCTTATTGTTTTCTTCAAACATATTCTACTATAATGGACGTTCTGTGTCCGACATGTGTTGCAGCACGGGAGGGCGTACGGGTGCAATGCCACTGTTGCACCACAGGAGGGCACTATTGTACAATGGCACCATGGGTACAATGCCACAAGTAACAATAAAGAACAGATATCAACATGAGATACAAAACACAAATGAGAGGAAAAAAACAAACAAACAAAAAAAACCAAGAATAATAAAAATAAAAATTACTATTACTTTTCTACAGATGTTGAATTACATCACTAGGAGATGTCCAGATGACCCCATAAAGACCCAAATATCCATCATCGTCCAAAACCATCTGCTGATCTAAAATGTTTAATACCTGTTGATCCACTAATCTTATCAATACACGTAAATAATTGGTGTAAAATGCAGTTATTCATCTTTTCATGGTCATCAGATATGACCCATTTGGATGTTCAAAGGCTTTGTAGTTACCATGGAAACACTATCATCCTCTACAACATTGATTCACCAGTAAAACCCATGAAGTTCGATAAATCACAGTGGATGGAGACACTAAGTTTATGTTCAGTTAATGACTTATTTTATTGAAAAATTCACTTTTTCTTCAGTTTTCTCTGCTTCCGATAAAAGTACTTTTGAATTTACACTGAGATTTAATGAATATCTACATGATCAGTTGATTAAATATAGAAAAATACCAGATTTTTACTGAAGATGTGCCAAATAAAGAGGATAATATTACAATAAATGCTGATAAATCAGTTAAGAAATGGTAAATATAGAGAAAAATTCAAGTCGCACCAGGTCTTTATGGGTAAAATTACAGATTTTTCCCGAAACATATAATATAATGGAAGTCCACTGTATATCATAGGTCATTTTTAGATATTTGAGTGTGTAAATGTCACATATTATGCTCTAGAAATGATTTTTATACATCAGTTCGGTCCATTTATGTGGCAATTACGAGGCAACTTTTACAGATTTTTCCAAAAACATATATTATAATGGAAGTCCACTGTATATCATAGGTCATTTTTAGATATTTGAGTGTGTAAAGGTCACATATTATGCTCTAGAAATTATTTTTACGCATCAGTTTGGTTCATTTTTGTGGCAATTACGAAGCAACTTTCTTCGCAGAGTCAACCACTGGCTTTTTATTTTCAACTACGTGTACCGATGTAATATGAGCATGGATTTAATGCTTATCTCATTTCTAAAATAAGAGACGTGGCTGGCAAAGTTTCATGCTCAAAGTTCGCTGACATGTCTGTTCTGATTTGGAGGCCAGTCGGAAATAAAAGCCTCTGCAGACCTCTGATGTTAAACTGCTTGATGTGATGTGACACGTGCTGTGTGTGTTTGTGTGTGTGTGTGTGTGTGTGTGTGTGTGTGTGTGTGTGATATGACGTGATATCCCTGGAGAAAGAACGTTTAAGAGGGTTTAAGTTTCCAAAAGTCCTCAGATGACTTCTTCTGGGAGAGATTCGGTCTAAGATCTGATTTCTTTTTGAAATGTTCATGAGTTGGTATCACCACTGTCATATGTTTATATTTAGGCTTAACCCGTAGAGACCTAAAGAGTCACCAGTGACACAAACCATCAGCTGATCTAAACTGTTTCATACCTGTTGATCCACTAATTCTATCAAAACATGTAAATAATCGGTGTAAAATACAGTTTGTCATCTGTTCATGGTCATCAGATATGACCCATTTGGACGTTCAGAGGCTCCGTAGTGTCTACAACAGGGGTTCTCAAACTTTTTCAAACCAAGCACCACTTTATCATGAAAAAAAAATCATGGACGATGTGCTCGAGAAACTATGCCTGAGGTTTCTGCTGTTAAAAGGAAGTTTTTCCTCTCCACTGTCACTGGTCACTAGTGTTTGCTCCTGGAGGATTCTGTTGGGTTTCTGTAAATTGGCTTAAAGTCTGGTTTTGACCAACGATATGGAAAGTGTCATGTGATAACTATTGTTATGATTTGGCAGTATATAAATAAAATGTGATTGATTGATTGATTGATTGATTGATTGATTGATTAATTGATTGATTGACCACCTAGCCAGCTGCCCAGTTTACCACTCCCACCCTAAAAAAAACAAAAACAAAAAAAACTTTTGAAACAGCCTATATTACAAGATTATTACATTTTGTACAAATTAAGTCTGCAGTATATTAAAAATGGTGCTAACAGCTCAATGCTAACAGAACTGTCTTTACCTTGTTGCTAACACTGGTTGTCGTTTCTCCAGCTTTTCTCTTCAGTCAACAATCCATTGGGCGTCCATTGGACGACTGTGGCTCAGTTGGTAGAGCGGGTCGTCCAATGACCGAAGAGTTGGTGGTTTGAATCCTGGCTCTGACTGTCCACATGTCGAAGTGTCCTCGGGCAAGACACTGAACCCTAAATTGCACCCAGTAGGGTCTGGCAGTGCTTCGCGTGGCAGCAGTCACCCACTGGTGTATGAATGTTTGTGTGAATGGGTAAATGTGAGGGTTTGTAAAGCGCTTTGGGCACCATGATGGTGTAGAAAATGTGCTATATAAGTGCAGTTCATTTATCATTGTCGCATTTTAGAACTGGTCATGTCACTCTTTGTTTTGTTTCGTTTCTGATTAGTTAGCTATTCTACTTAATTTCCACCACAATTCACAAGTCACAAGAGGTCTTTAATATGACAATAGGTAACCTAGGTAACCTAATTGTATAGAGATGGTGATGCAAAACTTGGGTTTGCATAGATAAATTCAATAAAAGTCTACTCTTAGGCTTATTCAGGCTACATCTGATTCACTTTTAATTTAGAAAACAATTATCTGTATTTGTAACTTTGCTTTGGAAGTCAGATGAGGGTGATTTTGAAAAACACTGAGTCTATCCTTGACATGTACAGCATTTCTGTGTTTTGTGCTTAGTCGGAATTTAGTCTGATTTATGTAAGATTTTTGAGTGATGGGATCTGACATAGGAGTTTAGGATAGGGATAAAGGGACGGAAGATTATAAATTAACCCTCCGGTATCCCGTCCAGCAAGGCCCTTACTAAGCACCAAGTGTGCCTTTTTCACACACATGTGGAATAATGTCAAAAAAAATTGTCATACAGTTTGTTTTTAATTCTTTTACACTTTTTTCTATTTCATCAACTTGAGCCGTAAATAAAAATACCAAATACTCAATAATTATCACATTTTTTAACCCTTTAAATGTTGTGTTTGTAATGGAAACAAACCATTTTTTTTGGATGCAAAAAACACAAAAAAATTTTTTTTTTCAATATACTCCATAAAAAGTGGATCACATATTATGTGATTTTTTCATCCTGGCATATGTCAATGATTAACTCCAACACTGGTTAATTTGCATTATTATTTTTGGCGCTAGGTCAAATGTTCAAAAATACTAGCATCTGTCACCAAGTGTGCATAAAATGCACACCTATAAATCAAACTATTAAATATTATATATTGATTTATTTTTCTGCTTTAATTTGATTTTCTTTTTGTAAATCCAGCTCAGTCCTAATCATACAGATCAAATGTTAGAAATAGTGCGTTTTATGCACACTTGGCAGACAGATGCTAGTCTGGTCATTTTCTTTTGTTTACAATGTGCACATTTGAGTTTGTGGACAGAATTTTAAAGATCATGCAAAAATGAACAACTTTTGAATTATTAAAATTATTTAAACTTGTGAAAAATAATATGACGTTTTTTAAAACGAAGTGCAAAGTGTGCCTATAAGGTGTACCTGGATACCGGAGGGTTAAACGTCACCCATCATCATCAACCTTTTAGAATGTTTTCCTTTCTTTTTACACAATTTTTTTGTGGTTTGGTTTTAATGTTATATTCGAAATAAATGAACAAACAAACACTAATATAAATGTGACTTTTTTTATGACATCCTCGTGGACCATTCACCAATAAAACCCATGGAGCTAGATCAATGACATTCGGAAGGAAGCAATAACTTTGCTGAAAATGTCACTTTTTCTTCATTTTTCTGTTTTGATGTAATTAACTTTGAATTTGCTCTGAGTTTGAATATAAATCTGCATGATCTGTGAATTAAATATAGGAAAATACATGATTTACACCAAAAAAGGCAAAATACAGGATAATGTAAAAAAAAAAAAAAAAAATTGGTGATAAATCAGTTATGAAAGGTAGAAATAGAGACAAATTCACTTGGGAACTGTCACAGAAGTAGCACTGGGTCTTTATGGGTAAAAAGGACCTAAATGTAGCGGTTTTAGATTCCCACTGGAGCAGAATAGATATAGTACAACGAGCGACGTAACAACATGGATAAAAAGACAAGGCTCTACCTCTAAAATCCAATTCAGCAGTAAATGTTCCTTTTCCCTCTCTTTGTTCTCACTAACTTCACTGTTTCTCTGCTTTGTTCCTTCAGTTCTCCTCTACTCCCACTTGCCTTGCTTTGGTCTTCCCGTCCCTTTAATATACAGTTTAGCACAGATCTTCAATCATCAAGGGAATCCAATAGCTGACACTGCAAAATGTCGACTATTTGTGTGCTTGGGAGTGTAGAGCATTATCTAGTCTAACAGCTCGGTTCAATGAAAGGTTAAGAGGCAGAATCATTGGGATCGCAGCCAGATGACAGCATTCCTCCCACAACTTACATCACAGATAGCAAATCACATGCAGATCAGTGCTAGTGTTTGGAAATTCAGCTTTTTAGGCGAACTCATTCCCTTCTCCTCTGATTTTTATCATTATTATTATTATTATTATTATTATTATTATTATTATTATTATTATTATTATTATTATTACTGAAGGGGAGTCAAGGGGTATTGTTTTTGGTTTGGTTTGTTTCTTTGTTTATTAACACTTTAGCAGCAAAACTATTGGTTGAATTCATACAAAATTGGGTTTATAGAAGGGTGCTTCTATGAAACTGGAACCTAAAAACAGGACACGGGGCTACAAATTCTAATAAGATCTAGAGTAATGCTACGAAGCAAGTTTGGAAGCACTTTGGGTCTATTTAAAAAAAAAAAAAAACTTACTGAGATAAAAGAGAAACTATTTTTCAGATAAAACACATTTTTAAAATTATTTTTATGCAAAAATCCGCATGTAACACGGTTAAAAGGACACAAAAGTTACGCGCTACTACTTTTTTGAATATCTCTTTATTCTCTCACAGGTACATTTTGGGAATTTAAATAATTATGCAAGGCAGAGTGTTTAAAAAATAAGACTGCTGTTGCAAAATCATTTGTGATTTTTGTGTTTAAATGGGCAGGTTCTGCGTGTAACATGAGTGGACACGATGTTACGTATGAAACTGGAATGAGACTGAGATTCATGAAAAACCTGTATGTCTGGATTAGAAAAACCACTAGGATCAACAAATTTTACACAGTGTATTTATTTATAGTGGTATAAAAGACCATTTCCAGCCATGTTTTCCAGATCAAATGCATTGACACCTAAGTAGCTTTTCCTGTCCCAGTTTTGGTCCCATTTTTGGCCCTAATATTTTATTGAAAATTCATTAATTTTGGGATGGTTCAGAGCAGGAGTATAACTTCTTTGCATTTATCTGAGGTCGTCATTAGGTACATCCTAGGGGGAAATATGTCTAAATTTGTCTTTTATTATTGGGTCTAAAAAGCTGGAAAAGTGTCAGGTACCAAAATGTATCAAAAACCATTCAGTTTGCCAGTGACCCAGAATAGATGTCATTACCTTTTGGGATAAATAGGTCAAAGTTCATATTTTTTATGAACTTTTAAAATCTTTTTTTCCCCCATTTACTTATAATGGCCGAAATTTGTCTATGCTGTCTATGTCAGCTGGATCGATGCCAAAATAAGCTACAATACGTGCGAGGGGCGGGGTTTGTTGTTCTTGGTACCACTTGTTATCACTGTTCTGATTGCAACCGAATTACAACCTTGGTGGAGGTCTTCAATCTACTGAGTGACCTTCTAGTTGAGCATGATGACCTGGTTCTGTGTTCTTTTCTGTTAAGTCCAAATATTAATGTCATTTATATTACGAAACATCGGTGCTGTGTTTGAAAATCAGGTGCATTAGTCATAATTTTGTTCACAATTCCAATATGTGAATAAACTGAAACCTAAAAATGAGACCTCACTGACTTTCTTGCCTCCTAGTGTTTTTATTTTCTTACATGGCCCTAATACACTGTCGTAGAATCACCCTTTTTTGTGCTTCCGATCATGTCAATAAGAAATATAACCAACATTACGTTAACACTTAAATTTCATTCTCATGCGATTCGCACTCACACAGGATAGTAAAGTTATTTTTTTACTCCAACTTACTGACATATTCCCTCGTTCTGATGTCAAGGACAGGCTCAATACTTCTATGTAACTGTTGGAAAAATAGAAGAATATTCCTACTGAAGCTGTCATCATGTCATCCATGTCATTATCTGTTGAGATGTTGTTTTTCTGAAGGATTCAAGTGTGCTCTTTCAGTGAATATCCAGGCTGTATCACAACCTGAGCAAGACACTTTAACTACTTTAACTTATCATTACCAGCACGGCTGTCACTTGTGGCTTTTCCACTGGACATCTGCACAAAACTTTACCGATATTTACTGAATGTCGAAAAAACAGAAGTGTGTAATATCGGTTTTTCCATTAAATCACAAAAGCGACGATTTGTTTATTTATTATCGCGAGATGACACGAGAAGTCATTCCATAAACATGGAGACAAACATAAATACGGTGTTGATTTACAGATGTATTCATTATCATTATATATTACCCCTCTATCTCACACTAAATTGAAAAAGTGATTGGGTTTCCTGGAGTGTCCACACAAATCGCGACATTTCTTCTCCTTCTACTTCGCTTGTTGTAACGTCCATCAACATCCGTTTTTTTAATTCACCTGAGTCTAGTTGCGAAAAAGCTCTTTCCATTGCAGTTTTGTGTGATATACCATTTGTGCTGCGCTCAAAAAACCACCTCTTGCCAGCGCGAAAACTTTTAATTGAAAAATGAGACTTCTGACGAAATTGTTGTTTTTCCATTAGGTACATTTTTATGCTCAAGTTATATTTGCACAATTTGAGGGTCAATGGAAGAGCGACTAGTGTTCCTAACCAGGAAATATGACTGAATGAATGTGCTATCAGAAAAAGACGGAAAATTCCACCAAATCACAGAGATGTCAAACCACACAGAATTAATATTATCACTAGACCTCATTTTAAAATAGGCAAGGGTGTCCAATCCTGGTCCTCGAAGGCCGGTATCCTGCATGTCTTCGATGTTTCCCTCTTCCAACACACCTGATTCACACGATAAGCCTATCATCAAACTCTGCAGAAGCCTGATAATGACCGTCAGGTGTGCTGGAAGACAGAAATATCTACAACATGCAGGATACCGGCCCTCGAGGACCAGGGCTGGACACCCCTGTATTATAGACATGGCTGATTTGCTTGGGATTGAGATCACATTGAGCCTAGTACTTGTCCCAAACAGCACTTTAAAGTCACTTCACAGTTTGTGGTTAATCTTTCAAGACCTAAACATCCACCAGCGACCAAAAATATCTACTGATCTAAAATGTTTAATACTTGTTTAATCATTAATAAATATATATAAAAATTTCAGGTAAAAGGTAGTTTTTCCATCTTTTCATGGTCATCAGATATGACCCATTTGGATGTTCAGAGGCTCCGTAGTTACCGTGGAAACACCATCATCTTCTACAACATTGATTCACCAGTAAAACCCATTGAGTTTGATAACTGACTGTGGTTCATTTAATGATATATTTTACTAAAAAATGCCACTTTTTCTTCAGTTTTGTTTGTTCTGACATAATAACCTTTGACTTTACTCTGAGCTTTAATGAACATGTACGTGTAGCACTGCAACAACAAATCGATTAAATTGATCCAAATCGGTTTTTAAAAGAGTTGGCAAACAAATTCGGCAGTTGATTCGTTGGGTCATGAGCACATTAGTAATGAGGCATGCCTGGACGCTGTGTAGTGTAACAGAGGAAAACACAGAGCAGTGTGGCCGATGCTTCGGATTCCAGGCCAGATTTTTAAAGTTATGTTTATGTTATATTCCCAGTTGCCATGGCAGCCCCGTTTGCCTGAAATGCAGTGTGCTGTTTATGTAACAAAATTTGAATATGGAGAAAAAAATGGCCAAAATCCCGTGCACACTACATTTTGGGCTTGCTGTGGCCACCACGAACATAATGTAAACCTACCTTAAGATGACCTGTGTATCACAATTTCTTTAGCCCACTACCTAGTTAGACACTATCGTTGCAATTATAACATTTTCCTCCATCTCCGTTTGTCAGGCCACCACACTAACATTACATATCATTGACTGGAACTAATAAATATAATACTAGTTTGACTAGGAAGGGGGAGCTGTTTTTGGCAGGGAGTAGAATTCGACACAACAGTCTGCAGCCTGTATTGTTTTGGGTTACATACCGATCTTTGAGAATTAAGTCTTTTGTGTTTATCCGATGAATTGATTAGTTATTAAAATAGTCTACAGATTAATCGATCATTAAAATTATCGTTAGTTGCAGTCCTATCTACATGATCAGTGAATTAAATATGGAAAAATGCACGATTTACTACATGAAAAATGCAAAATGCAGAGGATAATACACAATAAATAGCAATCAGTCACTTGGGGAAGGTTAAATGAGGACTCAGTGACATCTTTTAAATCACTTAAAACACATTTTATAGACTTGCCTTTATGTGTTGTTTGTCCCTTTTAATTCTTGATTTTTAATTTAAGCCTGTTTGGTTATTCATTTATGTCCTCATACATGATGTTGTTTTATCTCACTACATTTTTGCATTGATTTGACAGCATCGTGTTACGTTATCCCTGCCCTCTTTACTCCGATTCACTCAGTTTATTTGAAGTGTCATGTTTTTGCGTTTGCTGTACATATCTCTGTTATTGTGTTGTTTTCTGTTTTAGTGTCTTTGCTTGCATCTTGTATTCTGCTGTTGTGCCCTTCTGCTTTGTCTGAAAAAGTACTTCGTAAACTTCATTTTTAAAGGTGCTATAGAAATAAAGTTATTATTATTATTATTATTATTATTATTATTATTGTTATTATAATTATTATTATTATTGGAAATGTAGAGGAAAAAAATCATTTGGAAGTTGCCACTAAAGTAATTTAAGATCTTTAGGGGTTATTGTATACGGCAAAAAAAACATGTATCATTAAAATCCTCTTCATATTCAATGCAGGCACCTCTGTTATGTGTCTTAAAAATAAAGAAAATATTGGTGGCTTATATTTTCTCAGGTTCAGCTCCAGAAAAGTTAATAATAATATTAGGAATCTCTTCTTTACATCTTGATATTGACCTGGTATCTCTTCACATTGGTCTTCCTAGTATGCATATTCAAAACCAAAATGGTACCTGTTTTACATCCTGATCTTCTATCCTCGGACTAAAGTGGATCTCTCATGAAGCCCCTCATTCTCAGGATAATAATGGAACATATTCCACTTCATATCATGACTTGCCTGATCCTATCATTTTAGCAAAATGTTGTGCATACATTAGTCTGAATGCATCTGTCATTTTAACAAGGTCTTTTATCTGTACATAAGACCATGGTACAGTGGAATCTGTGTCAGAATAATTGATGCAAATCAGGGCTTAATACTAGAACAGTTTTTGCCTTGTTTTGTTTCAATTCAATAATAGAAGCAACACAAAAACACAGTACCTTTTTTAGAACGACAACTCCCTCTTGACCATTCGAGATGATGTCGAACATGTTGCCTTCATCCCCTGGAACGATGGCGTAATCCACATCCGCGTTGCCGCCAGCGTCAAGATCATGGGCTCGAATTCGACCCACGGCCGAACCCACCGCTGCAGATTCTGGCACCCGGAGATGGAAAATACCTGAACGAAAAAGAAAAGAAGAGTTCATCAAAACTGGTCAACACTTCAACCACTCCTGTTTAGACTTCTACTCACTTTTTGCAAAACGTGGAGGGTTGTCGTTGACGTCGCTGAGGGTGATGTTGATGGTGGTGGTGGAGGCAAGTCCACCCAGTTGGCCTCCCATGTCCTTGGCCTGGAGGAGCACTTGGTACTCATCTTTAACCTCTCGGTCCATGTTGGCAAGAGCTGTTCTGATCACTCCTGGAAGAGAAAAAAAAAGTATGGTAGAAATGCAATGCAGGATGGTATTTTAACCCTTTATCGGGCAAGTGACTATTTTTGGTTATTTCCGATCACATTACAAGACAGTGGCAGCAACAGTTGCAGTGACGACAGTGAGTCAACAATCACAGGTCCAATGTGGTCTACAGGGTCTGTAAGGTCCACCTCTGCATGAACAGGTACCATGAAGTAATGGTACTAATGTAAGGAATGATGTTCAAAGGGATAATGTGGATGTGGACAGGGGTCTGGAGCAGCACTAGTGTTGTTTTCATGTTCTAAAAGTGATGTTCTAACATACAAGTTGCTTTCATCCAAAATGTGTTTTTCATATATACTTGGATTTTTACCCTACCCGCTGAAGGGGAAGTAAGGGGTACTGTTTTTGGTTTGGTTTGCTTGTTTGTTAACACTCTAGCAGCAAAACTATTGGTTGGATTCACACCAGATTGGGTTTATAGATTGCCAGTGACCTAGAATAGATGTGATTACATTTTGGGAACAGTAGGTCAAAGTTCAAATTTTGTATGATTTGTTTTTTCCATTTACATATAATGAGCAAAATTTCAGATGTCTATAAAAATATCAATTTTGTTTCAATTTACTTCAAACTTGGCACATATATAGAGGCAATTGATATGTTGACATCAGCACACGCATAGACATGATGACATCAGCTGGATTGATGCCAAAATGAGCTACAATATGTGCGAGGGATGGGGTTTATTGTGCCTGGAACCACATGTTTTTTTTATGTTGGTTTTTTTTTGGAGGGGTGGGGGGCACTTATGGGCAAGGAACCAAATATGGTAAGATAGATAGATAGATAGATAGATAGATAGATAGATAGATAGATAGATAGATAGATAGATAGATAGATAGATAGATAGATAGATAGATAGATAGATAGATAGATAGATAGATAGGCTTTATTACAGACTCATGGTCCACATTAAAAAGCAAACAGATAAATACAAACACAATAAAAAACATAAAAAACCCTCTATACTTTGAAGAGGCAGTCATACCAGTGTTTCCAGAACACAGATGTGTAACATGCATCACTATATGCAAGATTTGTCAGCAATAAAATTACAGTATTTTCCAAGTGATTCAGGCGACACATAAATTTAAACATCAGATTTCTCAGCACAGCGCACAATGAATTTACATGATTAGACATAAACAATTAACTGGCACCGGTCCATCTGGCCTTTTTCAATAAAAGTCTTAGAGCATCAATGTGTAACATCATTGATCTTGATTTTCTACATGATAATAAGACATTTTGAAAAATTTCACAAAAGTAATGAAGTCTTGTTAGGTCCTGCAATAAAACACTAGTGCCGTGTTTCCACTACGTGGTACCGACTTGACTGGACTTGACTCGGGCTTTTCTTGTTTCCACTACATAAAAGGACCTGGAATCTGGTACCCGATACTAGTTTTTAGGTACCTGCTCTGCCAAGGTTCCAAAGCATGGGAGGAGATACTAAAATGTGACATGTAAACACTGCAGACCACTGATTGGTCAGAGAGTGCGTCACTGAGTCATCAATGTGTGACCCGCCATTTTTAAAAAACAGATGTGGAAGTTTACCGTAAATATACCGGTGGGTTAATCCTCATGATGGCAGTCTGCAAAACTACACCGTGGTCGGTTGAGGAGGTTCAGACATTTCTGTCCTTGGTAGCCCATGAAAAAAATCAGCGTGAACTTGATGGGGCAACACGCAACAAACGAGTTTATCGGCAACTCTCTGAGCAGACGACATGGCAGTTATGTGCCGCATCACTATGACGTCCAGGTACTCTATAGTCGGTAGTATCCTGTAATGGAAACGGTTTCCAGGAATAGGACCTGGTACCCGAGTCGAGCCGAGCTGGTTCCATGTAGTGGAAACATGGCATAAGGTTGACATTTTGAATTTCAGAGTATTTGTATTTCCTATAAAAGGTTAACGAGTTCTCCACACAGATACACAGACAGTTACGTAGATAACCTCTAGCCATCAGTAGTCATTCATTGCAGCACTTTTCTAGATGAATTACTCTCTAATGGATGATTAAACCTATTTGCACCTTCAGCATCAGCAACATTCATGCTTTTACTTAATCAGAAACATGATCAGTTCAGCACAGCTGGATGTAAATTATAGGTCAATGATTGATGATGGTGTATAAGGGTATTCTGTGTAACTAATACTGAATGATCTTATGGTTATCTTTTCATTTCATCTATTAAGATCCCCATTAGCAATTGAAAAATCAGTTGTTATTCTTCCTGGGGTCTCCTCTACCTTACATTACAATTTTAATTACTTACATTAATTTTACACCATTCACGTCCACACACACAAACAGGACATATACAACAGCCCAATGCAATAAAAATAAATAAATAAACAAAATAAGTACTATATATTTGTACTCATTCACCAAACAATAGCTGTCTGATACAAATCATAAGACGTCTTTCAATATTATCAATACTCTTTCCATTTCATGTCCATCATGTCAACAAGAAAAGTTTTAATTTCTTTTGAAAACATTTTGTATTATATTCCAACAACAGAAACCCTGGCAATCAATTCCATGCAACCATCATTTTGATGTCTAATTGTTGAAAATCCTATGAAAATAATTTATTTATGTTGTTCCGTAACAACAAACTCTGAGATCGTTTTTTTCAGCTGTTCTGTTGTGCATTGGTGGTAGAAGTGGTGATACTGTTGTGTTTCCTCTTAGTTTCTACATGTTTTCTTAAGAAAAAGAAAATGAATGTATATTTAACCCCATGTCTTTAAGTCCAGGTTTGTCATTTGAGAAGTGAACATTGCAATCATGCTCAGCTCCTCAAAGACAATTTGGAGTAATTGGTCTGAAATTGTGGAGCGATTGCTTGGACTTGGTTTCCTTGATACAAGCTCAACTGGACTTAACTTCATGGCATTAGACTTAAACAGGAACCAAATCAACAGGTATTAGAAGGTAGATGGGGAGTAAATTGATGCTGCTATTGACCAGGGACTGACGTGGACTAACAATGACTTATCTACCCTTCTTGATATGTGGATCAATGTGAGAACAGAGAGTCCAAAAGAACCTTCCTGATTGTATTTCCCTGCAGACGACTGATCCACTCAACCTGAAAAAAAAACCCTACATATCGACCTGAAATGACTAGATTTAGTCATCTGTAAACTGTGACATTCAAAATTTCAACCATAGTGTGTTATTGGAGGACATAGCAAGACTTTTTTACTTTTGTGAAAATTTTCTGCATTTTTTTATTGTTGTGTTGAAAATCAAGGTCAATGAAGTTACCGTTTTTGGTTCCTTACCAATAAGTGTAAAAAATAAATAAATAAATAAAAAAATAAAACCTCTAATAAATATATGGGTGCTTCTATGAAACTGGGTACATTTTGATACCTGGCACTTTGCCAGCTTTTTAGACCCAATAATAAAAGAGAAATTTAGACCTATTTCCCCCAGGATGTGCCTAATGATGGCCACAGATTAATGCAAAAAAGTTATACTCCCTCTCTGAGCCACCCCAGAATTAATTAATTTTTAATAAAATATTGGGGCCAAAAATAGGACCAAAATTTGGGACATGAAAAGCTACCTACGTATCAGTGCATTTAATCTGGAAAACACGGCTGTAAATGGTCTTATATACCGCTATAAATAAAGACACTGTGTTAAATTTGATGATCCTAGTGGTTTTTCTAATCCAGACATGTGGGTTTTTCATGAATCTCAGGCTCATTCCAGGTTTCGTGTGTAACGTATCGTGTCCACTTGTATTACATGCACAACCTGCCCATCTAAACACAAATAAATCACAAATGATTTTGTAACAGCGGTCATTTTTGTGAAACACCCTGTCTTGCATATTTAGTTCAATTCTCAAAATGTACCTGAGAGAGAATAAAGAGATAAAAAAAAATAGTAGCGTGTCATTTTTGTGCACTTTTGACCGTGTCATATGCAGATTTTTGTATTAAAAATAATGTAAAATAATATAAAAATGTGTTTTATCTGAAAAATAGTTTATCTTTTAACTCAGTAAGTATTTATTTCTAAAATAGACCCAAAGTGCTTCCAAACTTGCTTCATAACATTAGTCTAGATCTGGTTTGAAGTTTTAGCCCTCATGTCCTGTTTTTCGGGACCAGTTTCATTGAAGCACCTGGATAAAAAATACAAGAAAAACACATGTAAGGTGAAAGGAACATGAGTTTTAGAACATTAGACCAACATGCGTGCTGATCCAGACCCCTATCCACATCCACATTCTCCCTTTCCCAAATACAAAATAAGTACTGAGAATTAATGCTGAAATATAAAAGACAGTAAATACATTCATATAATAGTTTTATTGTCAATCATCTTGTTTAAGATTTGGTAACTTTTTTTTTAAAAATTACTATTTTATTTTATTCAAGATAAGTTTGAGTAGCTAAGTAATTATTTTTGGTTGATGGTTTTTGGTTCATTTATTAATTAATGACCAATTTATTTATTTTTCTTATCGATGAAAGAGGGCACTTTTCAGTTTATAGTTTGCACAAACATTTACTATTACAGTTAAATATATGTTGTTTGTTTACAGAGTTTTGAAAATATAAACAGACACCTTTGACACTGGAACAAATTTTGCCAATTTTTTTTTTTTTTTTCAATCAAAAATGCTGAAGTGAGAGTTGGGGTTACTTGGCTAAAAAAGTATATTTCAGAGGGTACTCCACTGTAAAAAGTTTGAGAACCACTGCTGTAGACCACATTTGACCTAACTGTTGACTCACTGTCCTCACTGTAACTGTTGTTGTCGCTGTCTTGTTATGTATGCGGAAAGTACCAAAAATAGTCACTTGCCCACTAAAGAGTTAACATAGATATTTGTCTGAAGTCTGTGTGTTTAGCCTTCTGCATTATTTGTATTATTGCCCATACAACAACATAAAAATGACTACAAACTGGCACAAATGCTCCGGAAAAAAAAAAAAAAAAAAAATTCTGGTGAACTTGAAAGTGCGGACATTGTGAATAATATACATAACAGATTCAGAGGTATGAAGGTGAGCAGCAACGACAACTTATGATATAAACTAACTATAAAGTTGCCGCAAGTGTTGGTTTGAGTTGCCAAAGTGTATATGGATTTTGCCATAACAACATTTAATGTCCGTCTCCTAAAGGTATCTACGCTGACCTTGATCTGCTGCACATTATACACTGATTACACTGGTCAACAACAAATGTATTGTTTCAGTTTTTTGAGCTGATTTAGGATCATTTTGGTGCTGAATCCAAAAATCACATTCATTTTGCTCAATCAGGTCAACTTTCTGAATTATGCTACATTTTGGCTTTTTAACATTTGTGCTTACATTTATGGGCATTTTCACATCATATGATACAAAATTCTTTCATATTTCTTGCAATAAACGAGTTCTGAAGATTTTACTTCTGCCAATTTATGATTAATGTTTTTTTTAATATTACAGGTGAATGAAATGGCTTCGACTAGAAGATCTGGCAAAAATAAGCCTGACGTATTCTGCTACATCTGCGCTGAATACACCATTGTACCTAACAGGAATCCTGTTAGGAAATGATTTTTTTTCTCTTAAAACCTATTTTGGGTGAGAACTACATAAAAAATCAACTGATAAAGTCACAAAAATGTCATCAATTTTGTGAGAAGATCAAATTTTTCCAAATCAAATTAGCAAAAAAACCTGACCTGATTGAGAAAAACAGATGTCATTTTTGGATTTAGCGCTGCAAAATGGTCCGAATTCAGTTGAAAAAACCTAGACAAGTTGCAAAAAACACTTTTTTGTAACCCAGTGTAATACATGTGGTTTGATGTTTAAGGTGCAGGTTCATGACACAAAGCAATAATAGACATGAACTAAACAGGCTCTGACAACTATCTGTCCATTTTCCTTGTCCACACAGATCTGTTTTCTTTGGAAAGCCCTTTTAAAAATCTCAGTTTTTGCAACCTGAAACTGCATTTACATTTAGACCAAAAGGCCCAAACAGACAGAAACATCTGCTTTCATGAGGAAGAGGCGTATGTATCATTTTATTGCATCGAATCCCAATGAGAGAAGTGCATTTACACCAGTGACAGACTCCAACCATTTACACAATGAAATGGAAATCACTTTTTTTTTATTTGTAGAATGATTAAGGTTGAGACCTTGACAGAACAATTTAACAGTGATGTTATTGTTGCAGTGGAAAGATCTATGGCCCATCTCCTTTTCTGGATCCTGCTGATGTCTTTGCTATTGATTCATCTGAAGTATGTATGTTAGTATATGTCAACCTCTAACATAACTTACAACTATCGACTGAACACAATTGATCTTCCTCTGTTCACGCCATCTTTCATACGTTTAGTTATTCATGCTTGGACGATCCTGGACCTCCTCCCCGTGAGCCCAGTGTGACTCAGGTCAAACCCTGTGCAGTTTTCAATAGAATTGGGAATTGAGAGTCAGCGGATAAACAGCAGTTCAAGGACTCGAGATGGAAAACATGTCTTTTATTTCTCAGATGGACTCTTAAAACGGGCAGGTCTCTTTGGGTTTGATGCATGACAGAACTGGTTAATTCTGGATACAGGTGGGTACCTACCACAGGAGATGAGGAAATCTGACCGATATAACACCAAACATAACATATTTGATTCATGAGTTTTGAAACCCTCTACATGATCAGTGTGATATTTTCTTTTTTCTCAAAAAACCTGATGTATTCAATTAGATACATGCAATACACAGATAATCCACCAGGGGGAGGAGTTCATTCACCTGAGGCCTTTCCAGTGACACTACAAGACTGACATTAACCCTTAGGAGTCCACGGTCACGGCCCCGTGACTGAATCAAATGACATTTTCAACACGTCATAGCGTTGGAAGTCAGTCACATAGACCACTGGGGACAATTGTGTTCGAAACGGCGGACATGAAACATTCTCCCACTTTTTATTTGATGTTGATAGAGTAAATACAACCGGGGAAATGTTGTTTTGAACCTGGAGCAAACAAACTTGAATAAAAGTATGAAAATGAGGTGGGTTGGTGTGTTATTTCTTATCACATCTTTGTAATTTTTTGTCCTTTTTCAAAATGGAAAAAAACTGGCAGAATCTGCGAATTCTAACCCACAGACTGCATTAGCATTACAGGCAAGGGTGAGAATGACCCCCACCTGAACCGGATGTGGAAACCGGGAGGACTAGGGGTGGGGCGGTGTTGAGGCGGGGTGAGAAAACCAGAGAAAACGTCTATGTAAAGATATGATTTTATGTCAAATATTTGAGTATAGTTTTGATTTATTACAGTTTTAATTTTACATACCTAATATTTGGAACCAATTTTCACGTTTAAAGTCTTTGAAAATTGTTCATTAAGCATCTTTGTGTTATTTATGCAATAAATTCTATATATTTTTCAAATTGGATTTTATATATTTTTTGTGTTTTTTGTCCTTTTGTGTTGATACAGTGGGTTAAAGTGAAAAAATAATAGGCAGATGAGATAGACAAAGTTGTGATGGAAAAAATGATACTAAACATGGGTATAATAAACATTTCTTTATATAGTATATAAAAGCAAAATGAAAAGTACTCAAAGACGGCCAAAAAAGGCTCAGACCCCTGAGGATTAATGAAGAAAGAGGCAGAACTTTGACAGTTTTGAAAAGGAATTACCAATTCGTAAGACATTTGTGTTATATTACGCTTTTCTTTGTTCAAAAATAATAACATTAGAGCATTGAGACCCAATGTATCAAATATGATATAAAATTGAAACTCATACATGAAAATTGATATTTGAAAAACGAAAAAAAAAAAAAACTTTTTGTTGTTCAGAAGGACCAAGAAAGGCTCCAGTTGAAAGAACGGGAATTTTCTGTCAGTGATTTAATGGTTCAGGCTTTACAGGGTTAATATTATTAGCCGGGGCAAATAAAAAAAAAAAAAAAAAAAGCCATAACTCCAGAATGGATGTGCTCAGATCCCCCAACACTTGTGGACTGGACACATGCTGTGAATGAAATTTATAACATGGAAAGACTGAGCTTCTCATTAAGACTCACTACTGATAAATGTACGAAATATTGGGAAAAATGGGATGTTTATGTTAATTAAAGAAATCCTTGAACTTGTATAATCTTATACTTATGCTTATTTTGACTTTTTTGCCTAATTTGTTCTGAACCTGTCTGTATTTGATTTGTCTAAAAGTTAGATGGTCTAACTGTTGTGATGTTTTTTTTTGTTTTTGTTTTTTTTGTTAGCTCTGTATGCTGCGAAATTTATATATATATATATATATATATATATATATATATATATATATATATATATAAAATTCTGGATACAGGGGAGAGAGTGACTGTTAAACGTCTGTACTGTATGGTTAAAGTATTTTGTCTAACATCCACACTTCCTGTGCACTGGGTTTATTAAAAAATCAAATTACTAAAACACATGAAAGAGCCAAACAGTCCTCATTATTAAACAGAGGTTTAAGATAATTTCACCTCAATGATTCAGTTTTTTTTTTTTTTTTTAAGTTATTAGTTTTCTTTTTTTCCCGACACTAATCTCAAACAATGATAGAGATAACATACTGAAGAGATAATAGCAAACAGGAATATGATCTGATCTCAGCTCTCAAAGACCTAAACGGCCACCGGCGACTAAAAACATCTACTGATCTAAAATGTTTAATAACTTTTCAACCACTAATCCCATCAATATATTTAAATAATTCAGGTAAAATGCAGTTTCTCAGCTTTTCAGCAGCATCAGATGTATCTTATTTGGACGTTCAGAGGGTTTGTAGTGATAAAAAATGGTTAGAAGTGGAGAGAAAATCATTTGTAAGCTACGACAAAAATAGTTCTAGATCTTTAATGTTAATATATTAACCTTCTGTGTATATTTATCTTCTTGTAGTGGTTCAGTTACAAGAGGAAAGTGGGGGAAAAAATTTACCACCAGAACAGTGCTGCTCATTTTGGGTGGTTCCATGGTTTTTAATGTGGAAAAAGGGACTGAACATTTTTCTATTACTACATCAAATATTCTAATTCAAGCCTAACATCATCAACACGCTAATGAACAAACACTGACACTGTCCTATATGTGACTTTAAGCTGAGGTTTGCAGATGTAAATTCAGCAGAATGGGCTTAATTGAAATGTAACCCTAGACTTGGTGTGATTTTGCAGAGCAGTGATCTCACCACAATTGGCATGTTGTAGCAGTGACAGAGAGCTTTGCTGGTAACGCCAACTCCAGGTTATAACCACAGAGGAAAAGTGCTGTGTTTGTCCCATTTGCTTCTGGAAGCCTGCTGGTGATGTTAATGTTTGTTTTCCTCTGTCATTCCTGCCTCCTCATCTTCCACCTCCTCCTTCTTGTGCTCTGACCCACTCATTGTCCAATGTTGAGTCGTGAAAAACAAGTAGTTTTTTTGTTTTTTCATTTTTGGTTTGAACCCTTTCATGCATAGTGGTCACTCCAGTGGACAGCCATTCTGTTCTATTGTTTATTCATGGGTTTTGTTGTTTTAGTTCCAGATCAGCCAACACAGTGGACTCTTATGCATCATCCAAAACACTGACATTCATACAGTTACTGTAACTTTGCTGTTCTAGATAAACCTGATCTGCAGTAACATGTTTTAGCGTAAATCAATTGCTAATTGTTATTAGACTGTAATTAACAAACATTTATTTATTTATAAATTTATTCATTCATTTATTTATTTTATTTTATTTATTTTTTATTTATTTTTTGAATATCCTCCTGAGACCCACCAATGCATTTTGTCCTCTGTAGGGGACAAAAGTTTGACAGTTTTACTTTAAAAACGCTGTGCATTGCAAAGGATATTCCATTACAAAAATCGATCAATAAATAAAAATAATTTTAAAAATGTATCTGAAAAAACTGTTGCGTCATGCAGTTTCCAATCAATACAATTTTTTTTACGTAAAAAGCTAAAATTGTCAATTTCCTGGGTCTCAGGAGGATTTTATCTCCATGAAATGAGTAATAACTAATATTAGAGTATGATAAAATGTGAGAAAACAGTAGCAATTTAGTAATTAGCGGCATTACAAATGTTTTTAAATTCATAGTTTTCACACAGTATATCACTTTCTGATGACAATTTTTAAATAAATGTTTCTTTGCTTCAAAACTTAAATGCATGGTGTCCAGCTGAGTGGACATTATTTTAACTCCATGAAAAATAGGTTAAAAAAAAAAACAAATCAATTGCATCATTTTTTTCATGCCAAAAACACTCAAGAAGAAAAAGTTGACTAAGGTTCTCATAATTCAGGCATGAAAGGGTTAAACTGAAAAACGAATGAACAAATGATGAACAACCAGTCCTGCTCCCAGTAGATCACCACATATGTGGTGTAATAACAACCCTCCCTCCATTCCATCTAATGTTGTATATATATATATATTCAAATCCATATTTATATATATATATATATATATATATATATATATATATATATATATATATATATTTATTTATTTATTTATTTTTTTTTCTATATTTATAACCATTGCACTACATACCAAAGCATATTTGCACTCTCCTTTTTTAAACACTTTTTTCTTTTATTCAAATTTATATGACTGTTTTACGTGAATGTGTATGTCTATGTGTATGTTTCTATGCTGCTGTTAACACTGTGAATTTCCCCATTGTGGGATCAATAAAGGAATATCTTATCTTATCTTATCTTATGATACACGGATTTACTGACTCTAAGTTGTCAAAGAACACAGGAAGATTTTTTTGTCATTTCAATAAACCAACAGTGGTTGCTGGACTTTCTAAGTAACATTTTTATGCGAGTTGCAGTTCGATTTTAAGAATAAAATTACAAATTATTCTAATCTGCCGTATTCGTTTGGCTAGTTCTGTTATAGTATATAGAGCAATCTGCACGTGTCTTGTGCAACCTCTAAATATTAATTAATTTGCATAAAATTTGGACCGAAGTAATTTGGCCAGATATGGAACCAAATGCAGGGTTTGAATCCAGAGAACCTTAGAAAAAAAAATGTTTTGGACCACCCTAATCATACATCGTACAGAGGGTGAAATTATTGTACAAATCCAATAATTATCGTACATCTGGTAACGCTTAGTGAAAGTCTGTTCCAATGATTTCCCCCCAAAATTCTAAATTCAGTGGAGGGATGAGTCCCTCCTTTGTTTTACATTCAACACTAGTATTTTCCATTACCTTTTCATGCTGTGAACTTTGGTAAGGTCTCTCTCGTCTCTTCCCCAGTGGGATGCATAATTAGGCTGGGTGCTTCTTACAGTAAAACTACAACATGACGTCCTGTGTTCAGAGTCATTTCACCTCTGTTGAGGAATCTGGTAGGAGACTGAAAATCTTTACTCCCCTTTCAGGGCTGGTTTTTAACATTCTGGTGAAGACGGCGTCTCTCAGAACCACTTGCTGTGTCATGACCGGTTGAATTTCATGCATTCCAGGAGTGAGCAAAGACTGTTGGGGAATGTAAGATGTGGGTTCACCCAAAAGTCACTGTTCTGCTTTACAACTATGTGAATAAATGAACTATGTATGAACTAGACCAATACAACTTTTATTAAGGTTAAGGGGGCTGGGGTAGGAGCGTACTAGGGATGTAACGATATGAAAATTTCATATCATGGTTATTGTGACCAAAATTATCACGGTTATCATTATTATCGCGGTATTGTTGAAATTGTGCTCAAAATGTTCAAAAAGTACTAATACACACACTGAAAGAATTTAACCAAGTTGTATTTGAGAAAAAAAAAGCAACAAAAAAAACAACAAAAAAACCCAAATAAAAGGATTTGCACAATGCACTTTCCGTTGGCAGAGACATTCAAATATTAACCCTTAGTGATCTGAGCCTATTTTGGACGTTTTTCAGTCCTTTTGATTTTGCCTTTATATACTATAGAAACCACAGGTGTCAAACATGTGGCCCCAGGGCCAAATCCGGCCCACCAAAGGGTTCAATCTGGCCCCTGGGAGGAATTTGTGAAATGCAAAACTTACACTGAAGATATTAACAATCAAGGATGTTTAAATTTCTTTTAGGTCAATTCATTCTAAAGTGAATCACACAGTAAAATACTATCATAATAACTTATAAATAATGAAAACTACATTTTTCTCTTTGTTTTAGTGTAAAAAATGTGACATTACAACAGAATATTTACATTTACATACTCGCCTTTTAGAAAAAAAATGGGAATATCTGAAATGTCTTAAAAGAAGTATGGGGAATTTGAATAATACTCTCCCTGTTATTAAATGTTTTGTGTATTTTTAGATCCACTGTGATCTCAAAGTTTGTGATTAACATGTATAAATGATAAACTAAGGCATAATATTCTTAACATTGCACTTATTTTTCTTAAGAATTTACAGGTTGTTCATATTTGTTCGGGTACAATTCATAGATGTAAACATTTTCATTATGGAATTTAAATTATTTCCCTCAAAAGTTATTATTATCCTATTATTTATATTATTTTACTGGTCTGGCCCACTTTATACCATATTAGGCTGTATGTGGCCCCCGAACTAAGATGAGTTTGACACCCCTGATATAAACAAATGTTTACTATACCCATGTTTGGGATCTTTTTTTTCAGCACAACTTCATCTATATCATCTGCCTATTATTTTTTCACTTTAACCTACTATAAAAACATAAAAGGACAAAAAACACAAAAAATACATAAAATCCGATTGGAAAAATGTATAGAATTTATTGCATAAATAACACACAGATGTTTAACGAACCTTTTCACAGACTTTAAACGTGAATATTAGTTCCAAATATTAGGTATATATATAATTAAAATTGTAATAAATTAAAACTACACTCAAATATTTGACATAAAAGCAGATCTTTACATAGGTGTTTTCTCCAGAAAAGTGTGGTAATCAAACACGGTTATCAAGATAATTAGAATTTAAACGCTAATACTAACTGTTGGCAATTTTACCGTGGTTTATCGTTATATTGGGAATCGTTACTGTTAAAAGTCCAGTCCCTGATGGAGGATTACGTTACCCAGGATGCATCTGTTTTGACTTGCAGTTCTGCTCACTCGTGGTTGCGTATGCTACTTTCATTTTGGTCCGGCAGGACAGCAGCATCCACAGAGCAGAAATTGACATCCTGTCATAATTCTTCTTAATCCTGAATGTATAACCACCGTGTGCGTCCTTAAGATGTAAGTAGAGTATTTTGCATGAAAGGTGTGTTATTTCTGGGGGTTAGATAGTGAAGTTGTACCTGTGGTTTCAGTTGCTAATGCTACCGCTAAGGCCTGCCGCTGTGCTCCTCGTGCGCTCCAAAGTATCTAGTGGATGACTATACTCTGTCAGTAACCTATTATTGACCAGTATTTGTCTTTATTCACTGTTTATTTAGCTCATGTGGCATCTTTTTACCGTTTAGTTAATCACGCTATTTAAGCCTATGACCGTAATTGGTGTTAGAGTGCCCTCTGTGGGATTCGCCATGCTACTGCCGGTCTGTTTATATGGCATTGAGCATACGTGATGTTAGAGTGCCCTCTGTGGGATTCTTTATGTTACTGCAGGTCTGTTATACTGCATTTCAGTGTAATGTGTAAAGCGCTCTGTTACTGATGTTTATATTGCATTCCAGTGTAATGTGTAAGCGCTTTGTGACTGATACATTTCCTTTGTTCCTTGTCTGTTGCAGATAAACACACACACACACAAACATTCACACACTTACACACATATATCCACCAACTCAATCATTCAACCAATACCTGTACCAGCATCGCTTCCCATGTACCTGCTCCCATTTCTTCAGCCTCATTAAACCTCAGAACTGTATCATTGGAGTTTGTCTGTTGCTTCTGACCGAGGAAGACTCAGTTGAAGAGCAATCCGAATCAACATACATTTAGACACACACCGTATATTACAGTTACATCCCTAGAGCGTACTAATGTGAGTATCCCCTCACCTGTCTTGGAGTCAACGGAAAAGTAGGGTTGGCCGTGGAGGATGCTGTAGACGATGCGAGCGCTGTTCCCGTACGTGGGGTCATCTGCATCCGTGGCGGTCACCTGCGTCACGTAGGTTCCTGGAAAATATTAACACAGATAATGTGGTTATGTCACGTCCCAGAACACAGAGGGCGTCCTGATCTGCTGGGTCCCAAAAGTCACAGAATGCATCAAACATCCACAGCGCCTGGAGCACACTGGCCTGTTACAACTAAACAGAAGTGACGCCGTAAACAGGCTCTATTTACATTTAATAACAACAGGTTTCACAATGAGCTGCCTCTCACTCCTTCACTTGTTGACCTTCCCATAACTCCTTGCTTTGGAGTGTTACAATAGATGACAATGGAATAATGGAATACTGGAATTTTTATTTACAACAAGGGTGTCAGACTCATGTTCTTTCAGGTTCCACATTCAGCCCAATTTGATCTTCAGTGGACTGGACCAGTAAAATAAGAACATAACTGACTACAAATAATGACAACTACATTGTTTTAGTGCAAAACAATAACATTAACGTGGAAAAAAACAAATACATTTTGCAAGAAAATTAAGTGCAATTTTAACAATATTTCCCCCCCTTCACACAATAACAGGCTTAGAGAAGTCTTAACTCCTATCAACTTGAAAGTGACTACACCCCCCCCCCCCCCATCCTCTAGTTGGTTTTAATTACCTTCTTTAATCTTATTTATTCTATTGCAAATCCAGCAGTGGTCTTTTTTGTTGTTGTTGTTATTGTTGTTGTTTTGTTTTTCTGTTTCTTTTCCTTCTGTGTTTGTGTTTTCTTTTATTCTGTCTTTTCTTTCAAGGTGGGTGGGAAGGGATAATGGCTTCTCATAGTTCATTCATAGAAGCCATTTAGGTTAGATTACAATTGTTGACACATGTCTACTACCTTTAACTACAACACATGGAAATAAAGGACATGTTAGATATTACCATGCGTGTATGAAGATCCAATTAAAAAATAAATAAATAAATAAATAAATAAAATAATAATAATAATAATAATAATTATTATATATATATATATATATATATATATATATATATATATATATATATATATATATATATATATATATATATATATATTTTTTTTTTTTTAATTTATTTATTTTTATTTTGTTTTGTTTTGTTTTGTCTTTTTGTTTTTGCCTTAATTTATCATTTATACATGTGCATTACAGATCGGATTAACAGAAGCACAAAACATTTAATAACAGGCAAACAGGCAGAATATTGTTAAAATATCACATAATTTTGTTTAGACATTTCAGGTTCTTCATTTTTGTTTCGGTTATTCACATTTAATTGTTACAGGATAATTTGTAAATATAAATATTTTCAAAATGTAATGTAGTTTGTTTTTTTTTTTCACTTTAAACCAAGAAGACATTTTGGAGTCATTATTTATAGGCTATTATGCTGTTATTTTAATTGAGATCATATTGTTCTGAATGTGGAACTTGAACTAAAACAAGTTCAACATCCTTGACTGTTAATATCTTCAGTGTAATTTTTGCTTTTTGCAAATTCATTCCATGGGTGGGATTGGAACTTTTGAGTCCAGTTTTCACATGTTTGACCCCCCCCGATTTACAACCATGAAAAAGCAGGTTGAGAAATGGATGTGTTCTGTCAGTCTGTCAATTGATCTCCTGGGAAATGTTTTAATACTGTCGCTGAGCCGCATCTTTTTAATCAGATTTTAATGTTCATGAAGAGAGGTGATCGACACGCACATCCAGAAAATGAAGGGTGTGCAAGATCCCAAACAAATTTGATGAAAAATAAAGTAAAGTCTGCACAACCTGTGAGCTTCCAAAGAATTTATTAACAGATGTGACGTTTCATGCCGAGGCCCTTCATCAGACTCAGACTTGGGAAAAGTAGGTCTAAGGTCCAATGTTTTTTATGAATTTTAAAATCTTTTTTAGTCTCCCATTTACTTACAATGGGCGACATTTCACATGTCTATAAAAAACATTAATTTTATTTCAATTTACTTCAAACTTGGCACATATACAGAGTCAACTGATATGCAGCACACGATTAGACATGATGGCATCAGCTGGATTGATGCCAAAATAAGCTCCAACACATGCGAGGGGTGGGGTTTGTTGTGCCTGGAACCACCTGTTTGAGTTTTATTTTGAGGAATCGATTAGTTTTAGTTTAACTTTTTCATGTATTGTGAGAAAAGCTTTGATTTGTAGAAGCTGAAATAGAAGCTGTTTAACTCTTTAAAACCTGACGTGTCACAGCTGACACACCCTGTGCATTTCCAGTTTGGATGAATGGAACTCTTTCACTGTTTGTGCAATTGGAGAAATTCCAACAATTTCTGAAACCTGAGACATCGTGCTTTATGGGTTTTATTGGGTTATCACGGTAATTTCAGTCACACCTGTAGAAGCAGGAGAAGGAGCTGTTTTAGCAGAATTATACCTGTGCTCTGGAAAAATGTGCAAAAGGACTCACTCAGCATATTTTCTAACCTGTTTATAGTCACAATAAGGAAAAAAGTTCAGACAGATCATTTTAGGCTTAGGGTTTAAAGGGTTAAATATCTTTAATGTTTTGGACAATTGTTCTAAAATAAAACATTATTTTTCTAACAATTCTCCCCTCATTTTCTAATGCTTGTCTTGACCTAAGTTATTATTTAATTTTGATCAAATAGTTATCTGAGTTATTGAAAATCACTATTAAAGCTCAAAACTATAGAAATAGACTTGAAATGATCTGAGATGTGAAATGTAGGTTCAGTTAGAGAGAAAAACATCTGCTTCCTACACAATCAGTGCAGAGCTGCAGATGAATTCCAATGCATACATCTGAGAAAAGTAGGCTACCAGGCTTTGGGAGATACATGTTCAAAGTGTTTCAAAAACCAAACAAGCAGAAACTCCAGAGAAATACTCCAAAACAGGCTTTGAAGACAGAAAAGAAGCTCGGTTCTATTCTTAGCATTTAACTTCTCATAGACAGGATTATGTGTTTTTTTTATCATATGGATAGCGCTGTTTGCTTCCGTGGTTAATCCGCTGTACAGTTTGTCGCTGTATCTTCTGCCACACAGACGTACTGGGGTCAAGCTTGTGTTCAGTCAGAGCACTTTGGCCTTCAAGCTCAAGCATTAACAGCTTAAGGTTTAAAGGCCTTGACTGTTAAATTACCTCTCAGTAATGGTATTTAGCAGACAGATGGGCCACTAAGTCTGGCTTAGTGCATGTGTTTTGTGTATGTGCAGCAATTACAACTCTGTACACCTAAACCCGCTGCAAAGTGAAACTGAAGAATAAGGCTGAGCAATAAACAACACAGTTACAATCCAGTTTATTCAATTCAATTAATGCTCAGTCTGGAATTTCACTCATTTACCTTGATCCTCCGAAATACCACATGATATTTATGCCCCTCCCCCTATTTCACACTCATAGTTTATCAATTATGGCAAATATTTAATCCAGAGCTACTTTTTGTGGCAGATTCTAAATATTTTGACTCTTCTCAAGTGATTTACCACCATTTATTATAATATTATCCTCAGTATTTTGCATTTTTTCAGTGAAACTCGGGTATTTCCCTGTATTTAACCTCCTCAGACCCAGCTATGGGTTTTCTGTCCACATTTGTGGACAAGAGTTTCACGACTTTATACCAAAAAAATAAAAAGGAAAGAAAATGACTTTTAGGTGGTTTATGGGTAATTATTGGGTAATTTTTAGGTGGTTTTTGGGTGATTTTTGGGTCATTTTTAAGGTTTTTTTTTGGGGGGGGTGATTTTTAAGTGTTTTTTGGCTGATTTTTAAGTGTTTTTGGGTGATTTTTAAGTGTTTTTGGGTGACTTTTAAGTGTTTTGGGTGACTTTTGTGTGATTTGTAAGGGTTTTTTGGGTGATTTTTGTGTGATTTTTAAGGGTTTTTTGAGTGGTTTTTAAGTGGTTTGGGGTAATTTTTTGGGTTATTCTTGGGGAATTCTGGGGTGATTTTTAAGTGGTTTTGGGGTGATTTTTAGGTGGTCTTTGAGTGATTTTTGGGTGTTTTTTTTAAGTGGTCTATGGGTTATTTTTAGGTGGTTTTTGAGTGATTTACCACCATTTATTATAACATTATCCTCAGTATTTTGCATTTTTTCAGTGAAACTCAGGTATTTCCCTGTATTTAACCTCCTCAGACCCAGCTATGGGTTTTCTGTCCACATTTGTGGACAAGAGTTTCACAGCTTCATACAAAAAATAAACGAAAAGAAAACTGTCCACCACAAAGGACATTCCATAAAAAATTTTTAAAAATTGCGGCTGAAAAAAACGTTGCATCATGATGTTTCCAATATAGGCACTTATTTAATAAAAAACAACAAGAGCTTGTACTTTGCTGACATTTCCTGGGTCTTAGGAGGTTATTAATTATGGCAAATATTTAACCCAGAGCTACTTTTTGTGGCAGATTCTAAATATTTTGACTCTTCTCAAGTGATTTACCACCATTTATTATAATATTATCCTCAGTATTTGGCATTTTTTCAGTGAAAATCAGGCTTTTCCCTGTAGTTAAGGTGAGACAGTACAGGTAAATAGGGTCAAAACTTTAAATTAATAGATATCTATCCATTCCTGACTTATATTGGTACTAGACTAACTACCATTGTGTTGAAGGGCCTAGCAGACCATAAGTGACAAAGTACAGTATGGATCATCACATAGCAAGTTATCTGAATTACTATGCACTTAATGATAATGATGCTACTGTGGTGGAATAAAAAAAAAAAAAAAAAAAAAAAAAAAAGAAAAAGAAAAAAAAACTGGATGCCATCTTTTCTATGTATTACACATGAATTTCTTTTATTAATGTATGATATAACCCATCCCCTGTTGTTTTTGCTATGGTTGTTTTTGTCTAAGACAGCACTATTTGTTTGTTTATGTGTTCATCTATGCTGGTTTGTGTCTTTGTATATTTGACTGTTCATAATGACATGTATGTGTGAAGGAACACAAACTATTTTGTTTTCTGTTACATATGGCATAACCTTCTATTCATGTGTCCCCAGCCTCTTGCTTTCAAATCATCAAATCAAATCAAATTGTATTTATACTGCGCCAAATCAGAACAAAAGTTATCTGCTTTGTGTTTGTATTTATTCTTTTTCTATATTTTTTGAGTGTTATATGAAAAACTCAATGAAGATATTGGGAAAAAAATTGATATCATGAAACTTCCTCAGCTGATTACTTACACAAGTATGAAAGAAAAATTGTATTACAAGTTTTTGAAATTTGTATGTTTAACTATGCAAATTAGGCTTCATCTCATAAAATATGCACAATTTTGCATACACCTTCGGTAGATAGATGGGAACATATGATAAAGCCAGGAGCAAAATTCTTTTTTCATTTTGTTCACACACAAGATGAAAAGAAATTACATACGGATTTCAGGATATCTGCTTTCATTACCTAGGAAATCCAAATAGAAAAATCCATTTTTGACATTTTTTTATTATTTTTTTTTTTTTTTTTTTATTAAAAGGTCACATAACTCAAACCAGGAATGATTTATTAACAAATCAAATCAATCAATTTCATTATTTTACTTTAGTCTCCCTGTATCACCTAAACTGATCATGTAGATGTTCATAAAAGCTCAGAGTAAAGTTGAGGCTATTATATCAAAAGCAGAAAAAACTGATGAAAATGTGATTTTTTTCAACAAAATCTCTCATTAACTGAACTTAAACCCAGTGTGTCCATCCACTGTCATTGATCCAACTCCATGGGTTTTACTGGTGAATCAATGTTGTAGAAGATGACAGTGTTTCCATGGTAACTACGAAGCCTCTGAACGTCCAAATGGGTCATATCTGATGATCATGAACAGACGACAAACTGCATTTTACACCAATTATTCACATGTATTGATAGGATTAGTGGATCAGCAGGTATTAAACAGTTGACATCAGTAGGTGGTTTTGATCGCTGGTGGCTGTTTGGGTCTGTATGGGTTAAACCTTTGTCAAACTGTCTTAGGTTTGAGATTTTGCAATTTTGCTAGTGGTTTTTCATGGCTTAGTTGAATTAGTTCATTTATAAAAGAAAAAGAAAAAAGGAAAAGAAAAAAGAAAGGCAGAATACCCATATTATGAGAACAATCTTATTTTTTCTGCCCAGTTTAAAAAAAAATACCTGTATTTTTACTATATTAATTTCATACATAATCATGAAATCATTCTGGTAATCCAACACAATATGTGCCATCACTTATCATTTATCATTTATAACTCAACCTCATTCCAGACATTATTACATTCAACACCACCTCAACCGCACAATTAATGTCCTGTTTCATGGTTGTAAATTAGAACTCATCTGTATTTTACTTAGATTTTCAACAGACTAAATAAATGCCCAGTGGCTGGAAGAATTTATCTCTGATTGTTAATGGGTTTTGTTTTAGTTACTTGTTTAGAATGCAAAAAACAAAACAAAAAAAAGACAAAAACACTAAATCTGAGGAAAAAGGTACTCAAAATAACTGAAATTATCTGTTCATGCAGCAAGATAATTTCACCTGACAAGACTTCTTGAATTAAGATTGTTAAATCTAGAAATAAGCCTGTCTACAGATGTATGGACACATAAAATAAGCATAAAATGCTGGTTTTAAGATGAGATTTGTTAAAATTTTACTTTTTACAGCCTCAAAAAAAGTGAAATATACTAAATATAAGCTGATTATAAGAGTTTATGTCTGAAAATAAGAGTAAGAAGTAGATATTATTTTAAGATTTCCTGCCTATTTGCGAAAAAAAGATCAATTGTGCTTGATTTAAGAGTGTAGTGTAAAGCTGAACACTTAAAATAAGAAATTAACTCTTAAAACAAGATAAATTAACAAGCAGTTGTGTCATCTTGGTAACAACTAAAAAAATTGCAGTGTAGTTCTTGTCACGTTGGCATACTGTCTGTAAAGGGGGCGGAGTTATTAAGATGAACGCTTCAACACATGCAATAGTTACATGCATATTACATAATATATACCAAGCCTTCTGATTTAATTATACCCACAGTTACATGCCATAGAATAAATCAGACTCCATTGTTTTCAACTCCAGGCTGCTTTGTTTTTGTCTGTCTTACCTGTTGGAGACATCTCGGGGACGCTGGCGCTGTAGGGTCCATCTAGAAACCGAGGCTCGTTGTCGTTGATGTCCTGAACTTTGATGATGAACTCGGACTCGGGCTCCAGAGGGACGCCGGTGTTGATGTCCACCGCCTGGGCTTTGAGAGTGTAGAACGACTTTTCCTCCCTGTCAGACACAAATAAAGGTTTGGCACGTTTCTGATGTTGTTTTCTATCATTTTGGCATCTTTTTTTGATTTTTGATCGTTTGTTAACACTTTAGCAGCAAGACTATTGGTTGAATTCATACTAAATTGGGTTTATAGATTACCAGTGACCCAGAATAGATGTGATTACATTTTAGGAACAGTAGGTCAAAGTTCAAATTTTTAATGACTTTTTAAAATCTTCCCATTTACTTATAATGGGCGAAATATGTGGGAGGGGCGGGGTTTGTTGTGTCTGGTACCACTTATGGTATTTTATTTGAATGTGTACACCCTTCATTAAATGTCCTTGTTTTCTTACTTTTTTTCTGGACAAAACCTTCTTGAAAAATAAAATTATATTAAAAAAAAAAAAAAAAAAATGTGTAAATGTCATTTCATTGAAATCACTAGAGTGCAGAAAAGAAAAAAAGTGTATTTTCTTCAATAATTCTGAGAGCAAATGTGATCATTTACAAAGTAAGATCAGCAGTGGAAAAAAAAGAACACTCACAACACAACACAGCACAGAACACTTTAAAAACTCATTTTTTTAAGATTGCTTTTAATGTTTAATTTTAGCGTTTAATTGTTTTATATTTGTATACCTGCCTTTTGCAGCTGCTTTTTATCTGTTTTTAATGTGTTTGGTTTCTGTTGTTATCTGCTGTATGTAAAGTGTCTTTGAGTTCTATGAAAAGTGCTATACAAACAAAATGTATTATTATTATTATCATTATTATTATTATTATTATTGACTGTGATACATGGGTCTGATTAAGGGAGTGAGTAGTACGTTTACCAAATTAAGTAGCAGATGTGATCAAATTGTCTCAAAATGTTACTGCCCAAAGCAAAGATATGTGGGAAAAAAATTCGCTTTTCATTAGTAAAGTGCTTTTTTCATTTACTTACAATGAGTGAAATTTCAAATGTTTGTAGCAGCAAAACTATTGGTTGAATTCATACCAAATTGGGTTTATAGATTACCAGTGACCCAGAATAGATGTGATTACATTTTAGGAACAGTAGGTCAAAGTTCAAATTTTTAATGAATTTTTTACATCTTTTTTCTTTTTCCATTTACTTATAATGGGCGAAATTTCACGTCTATAAAAACATCAATTTTGTTTCAATTTACTTCAGACTTGGCACATATATAGAGGCAACTGATATGTTGAGTTTTATTTTGAGGAACTGATTAGTTTTAGTTTAGCGTTTTCATTTATCGTAAGAAAAGCTTTGACTTATAGAAGCTGAAATAGAAGCTGTTTATCTCTTTAAAACCTGACGTGTCACAGCTGACACACCCTGTGCATGCATTTTGAATGGCTGTAACTTTTTCACTGTTTGTACAATTGGAAAAATTCCAACAGTTTCTGAAACCTGAGATGCTGCACTTTATAGGTTTTAGTGGGTTATCATGGTAATTTCAGTCACACCTGTAGAAGCAGGAGAAGAAGCTGTTTTAGCAGAATTATACCTGTGCTTTGGAAAAATGGGCAAAAAGACTTAATCACAGCAGATTTTCAAACCTTTTTATCATCAAAATAAGAAAAAAAAAAGTTTGGATGGACCATTTTAGGCTTAGGATTCACAGGGTTAAATATCTTTAATGTATTGGATAATTGTTCTAAAACACAATATTTTTCTTACAGTTGTCCTTCAATTTTTAATGCCTGTCTTGACCGAAGTTATTTAATATTGATCAAATAGTTATCTGAGTTATTGAAAATAATTCAGTTCATTCATCATTATACCTGTGCTCTGGAAAAATGGGCAAAAAGACTCAATCACAGCATATTTTCTAACCCTTTATCATCAAAATAATAATAAAAAAAAACGTTTTAGAGTCAGGGTTTAAACAGTTATTGAGAGTCTCATATTGTGTAAAGCCCTTCTGTTTTTGTTTCTGTTTTTGTGCACATGAGCCAACAACCCTGAAGGAAAACTACAATAAAGCTGATTTGTTTCTGGCAACTGTCATTTTTATTTTATTCCAAAATGTGTTTTGTTTTTTGTTTTTTTTTTAATTCACAGTTTTAGTTTTCATCTGCCATATAAAACACAATGATGATTAAAATATGTATGTGCAGAAAATTCATGACCAATATGGTGTCAATAGTCATGTGTCTAATGCTTATTTAAGAGCCCATATGGTTCAGATTTAACAGAGTGTCAGTGCCATCACCACGAGCTGTCGAAAATCTGATTATTTGCCATATGCGTCAGATACTGAGCTCCTGAAATGAGAAAAAAAAAAGCACACTGTGGCTCCATCATTTGGAAAAAATGAACAGACCACACACACTTTTTTTTTCCTTCTATAATGTACTGTATAATGCTTAGTATCAATACAAAACAGCGCCACACACGAAGGGATGACTTATGGGTTTTCTGTGGATTAAGGTTAATATGTCAAGGTTAGTCTATAGGACACAATGGGTTGTCACGGCAACACAACCACCTCCTCCTCCTCCTCCTTTCTATCCTCTTCTACCATTGACTCGAGGTGTGTCCTTAGTCATCATTCATGCATATACTTGGAAAGTGTGGATTAAATTGTTTATTCATACACATTTTGAACTATATGGCATCATCTAAACCAGGGGTGTCAAACATGTGGCCCGGGGGCAAAATGTGGCCCCCCAAAGGGTCCAGTTCAGCCCCTGGGATGTTTTTGCCAGGTGCAAAAATTCCACAGTCTTGAATTGAATTAAGCAAAAAAAAAAAAAAATAGCTTGAATTAAGGAAAAAATATTTAATTAAGCCAAAAAAATAAAAAAAATAAATAAATAAAAAAATTCAATTAAGTAAAAAAAAAACAAATCTTCAATTAAGCAAAAAAAAAAAAAAAAAAAAAAATCTTACATTTAGCAAAAAATCTTGAATTAAGCCCGAAAAATCTTGAATTAAGTTAAAAAAAAATCTTGAATTAAGCCAAAAAAAATTTTCAAGTAAAAAAAAAAAAAAATCTTCAATTAAGTACAAAAAAATTCAATTAAGAAAAAAAAAAACCCTTCAATTAAGCAAAAAAAAAAAAAAACAAAAAATCTTCAATTAAGTACAAAAAAATCTTCAATTAAGCACAAAAAAAAATCTTCAATTCAACCAAAAAAGAATGTCAAATTTAGCAAAAAATCTTGAATTACACACAAAAAAAGACTTAAGTAAAAAAAAAAAAAAAAAAAAAAAACTTCAATTAAACCAAAAAAAAAAAAAAATCTTCAATTAAGTAAAAAAAAAATCTTCAATTAAGTTAAGAAAAAAAAAATCTTCAATTGAGCCAAAAAAAAAAAAAAAATCTTCAATTAAGTACAAAAAAATCTTCAATTAAGCAAAAAAATCTTCAATTCAACCAAAAAAAAAGGTCAAATTTAGCAAAAAATCTTGAATTACACCAAAAAAAACTTAAGTTAACTAAAAAAAAATCTTGAATGAAGCAAAAAACAAATCTTCAATTTAAAAAAAAGATCTTGAATCAAGCAAAAAAAAAAAAAAAAAATCTAGAATTAACAACATTTTTTTTTGTTTGTTTTAGTGCAAAAAACCCCATTAAATTATGAAAATATTTACATTTACAAACTGTCCTGTAACACTAAAATGTGAATAACATGAACAAATATGAAAACCTGAAATATCTAAAGAAAATTAAGCACAATTTGAACTATTTTTCTTCCATTTCCTCAGTGTTTCGTGTCTTTGTAGATCAGATCCATAATGCACATGGACAAATGAGAAGTTGAGGAATAATATTGTTAAAATTGCACTAAATTTTCTTACATTTTTTAATTTAAATTTCAGTTTTTTCAGTTGTTTTGTTTTTTTGGGGGGTGGGATAGTTTATAAAAGTAAGTATTTTCATAATTTAATGTTTTTTCTTTTTACATTAAAACAAAGACAAAAGTTTGCAGTTGTCATTATTTATAGGTTATTCTGTTCTTATTTTTCTGGTTCGGCCCACTGCAGATCAAATTTAGCTGAATATGGAACTGACACCCCTGAGCTAAACGGTATGACTGTACACTGTAAAAAATGAGCAGCGTTGACATAGGCTAATATTTTGGATGCATGAAGGGTAAGAGGCACCTGTCCATAACCTTTCAGCAGATCTAATTAGGTCTTGTATTGTGCTGACTCCACACAGTCTATGCAGTCGTCCATGGGGGAAAAAGTTCAGTGACAGCGTTCACTTTATGACATCCATGACAGAAGTGTGAGCTTAGATCAGATTTTGAAACTAAAAAGGGAGGAGGAACTCCACAGACTACAGCCAAGCATTTTATAGACACAACATAAACAAGAGGAGAATCACAACACTGGTTTATTTTATTAACCCTCTGAGACCTACAACAGTTTCTGGAGCACATGACCTGTAATAAGGCATTTAGTTTTTAGAACCTTTAGTGTGAGTCAGCATCAGGTGTTGATGACATGTTTATTACATGTTTATAACGCGTTAATAATTCATTTATTACATGTTTATTACTCGTTTATTATATGTTACTACTCATAAGTGTTAATCACATTTTAATAACATGTTAACAACACGTTAATAACTCATTTATTACATATGTATTATTATGTTTAGTATGTGTCTTTACAAGGTACATACATGTCAGTGATATGCGTTAGGGCTAGGGTTTTTACATTTTAATATTATGTTAATAACATGTTTATTACATTTTGTTGTAAGTTATTATATGTAATTACAATGGATAGGGTTAAACACATTTTATACGTAAGTAAAGCTTTGTTTATATAGCACTTTTTAAAACAACATGTTACAAAGTGCTTCACATAAAGGGGAGATGGATCAAATCAAATCAAATTTTAAGCCAATTTACAGAAACCCAACAGAATCCTCCAGGAGCAAACACTTATGACACTTATTCCATCCACAGGGCCAACGTGCTGTTTGGTGTCTTCCATCTTTAATGGTCGGTTCTGCTGCCTGTCACTACCAGATCAGCTGACCAGTTGTTCATGTGCTACACAAACTCGACTTGGACAAACTGACCCAAATGCGTTGGCAGAGACGTTCAGAGTCATTCTGTGCTACAGATGGGTTAATGGCATTCAATTTTTAATCAGATTAATCATGATGATGGATGTATTTGCATTAACACTTAAATTTTGACAGCCCTAACATTTAGATATTTCTATCTTCTGTCATATTGATCATTCTGTCCTGATACTTTTTATTCTACTTGAATGGAACGACTGTAACACCCAATAATTTCCCCCTTGGATGAATAAAGTATTCTGATTCTGATATCATCCATTGAATTAAACTGCACGACCATAAAGTATTCTATTCAACAGCATCTATGACCAACTTAATGATCAATCAATGCCTAATAGTTAAACACATCATTAAGGAGCCTCTGGATGTCCTAATAAGACACATTTGATACCTCTGGAAAACTGAGAAACTCCACTTTATGTGACTTTTAAAGTCAATGGGTAGGGTTAGTAATGCAAAAGTTACTGGACTAAAATACTGATTTTGTCCACAGACAGTGGTCTCCAACACCCATCAGTCCTTTAATGAAATTATCTATTATTCATGACATTACTTTTATTGAACCCATAAAGACCTAGCACTACTTTTGTGTCAGTTCCCAAATGAATTTTCTCTCTATTTGACCTTTCTTGAGTGATTTATCACCATTCATACTATCCTCTGTATTTGGCATTTTCTCAATGAACATCAGATATTTTTCAATATTTAATTCACTGATCATGTAAATGATCATTACAGCTCAGATTTTAAAGCTGAGGATTATTATATCAAAAACAGAAAAAACTGAAGAAAAAGTAACTTTTTTGGTAAAATCTGTCATTAACTGAACACAAACCCAGTGTCTCCATTCACTGTCACTTATCAAACTTCATGGGTTTTACTGGTGAATCAATGCTGTAGAAGATGACGGTGTTTCCATGGTAACTACGGAGCCTCTGAACATCCAAATGGGTCATATCTGATGACCATGAAAAGATGAAGAACTGTATTTTACACCAATTATTTACAGGTTTAGTGGATCAACAGGTATTAAACCTTTTAGATCAGTCACTGTTTGGGTCTTTAACCTTAAATTATGACAGAATGAAGACAGAAAACTGGGCTTTTTTGTGTGTTGGACATCTATATTATCATTTAATTGTGCAAACAGTCTGATATAATAGTCTTTTACTGGGTATTAGTTCTGTTAAAAAAAATAAATAAATAAAAGGGCTTATTTGGGAGGTTCAAGACGGGGAACGACACCTATTTGACATTAAAATCTGATTAAAAAGGCGCTGCTCTGTGATAGCACTTAAACAACACAATTTTCACTTGTTCCATTGGCAGATTTTTGTTTGAATTATGCAAAAAAAAAAATATTGAATTAAGAAAAAAAAAATCTTGAATTAAGAAAAAAAAAAAATCTTGAAATAGGCAAAAAAAAAAAAAAGAAAGTGAATTAGCAAAAAAAATTTGAATTAACCAAAATAAATCTTGAATTAAGCAAAAATCTGCCAGCGGAACAAAAGAAAATTATCTTAGTAATATTTCTTGAAAAAAGATTTTCAAGATCTATTGTTTAAAAATAAGTTCAGAGTTTAGACAATAGATCTTGAAAATCTTATTTTCAAGAAATCTTACCAAGATATTTTTTACTTGTTCCATTGGCAGATTTTTTTTGTTTGAATTAAGCAAAAAATCTTGAATTAAGCAAAAAAAAAAAAAAAAAAAAATCTTGAATTAAGCAAAATAAATAAATAAATAAATATATATATATAAATAAAATCTTGATTTACAGCAAAAAATCTGCCAATGGAACAAGTGAAAATTATCTTGGTAAGATTTCTTGAAATAAGATTTTCAAGATCTATTTTCTAGAAATAAGTTCAGACTTCAGACAATAGATGTTGAAAATCTTATTTTCAAGAAATCTTACCAAGATATTTTTTACTTGTTCCATTGGCAGATTTTTTTTGTTTGAATTAAGCAAAAAATCTTGAATTAAGCAAAAAAAAAAAAAAAAAAAAATCTTGAATTAAGCAAAATAAATAAATAAATAAATATATATATAAATAAAATCTTGATTTACAGCAAAAAATCTGCCAATGGAACAAGTGAAAATTATCTTGGTAAGATTTCTTGAAATAAGATTTTCAAGATCTATTTTCTAGAAATAAGTTCAGACTTCAGACAATAGATGTTGAAAATCTTATTTCACGAAATCTTATCAAGATAATTTTCACTTGTTCCATTGGCAGATTTTTTGTTTGAATTAAGCAAAAAAAAAAAAAAAATCTTGAATGAAGAAAAAACAAAACTTGAATTAAGACAAAAAATCTTGAATTAAGCAAAAAAAAAAAAATATATATATATATATATTGAATTAAGCAAAAAAATAATAAAAATAAAAAATAAAAAAATCTGCCAATGGAGCAAGTGAAAATTATCTTGGTAAAATTTCTAGAAATCAGATTTTCAAGATCTATTGTCTAAAAATGAGTTCAGAGGTTAGACAATGACCTTGAAAATCTTATTTCTCGAAATCTTTCCAAGATAAGTTTTACTTGTTCCATTGGAAGATTTTTTATTTTTATTTTTTTGCTTAATTCAATATTCTTTTGCTTAATTCAAGCAACAAAAAAAAAATCTGCCAATGGAACAAGTGAAAATTATCTTGGTAAGATTTTGAGAAATAAAATTTTCAAGATCTATTGTCCACAAATCAGTTCTTATATCTCACTGAAAATTTACTCTTTAGGTGATTATGTCTTATTTAAGTGTGATGTGAAATTTTGACTAGCAATGAGAAGACTACACTCGGTATGACTGTGATTTTTGCAGTGCATCAGTAGATGGTTTTGGTCGTCGCTGGATGTTTGAGTCTTTCAGGTTTAAGTCATCAAAGGAAATCTAAGGTACGATATTCAGGCAAACTTGCAGTAGTGTCTTAGAAATGTCTTATGAAACATATTGCAATATGATCTTAAATGTTAATCAGGTAGCAGCGAGGAGTCCAGTTTGTGAAAAACCAAAGCCCCCACCAGAACACAAACCCCTTCTGTCATGCCTTATGAGGTTCTGCTGTAGTAAAACTCCAGGGAGCTCTGTCAGAAATGCTGGTCCTGCTGGCAGAAGCAAAGACAGCTACAGTCTGGAGTGACATTTACACAGAGCGAGTAACCCATCAGATTTAAGACAGGCCTTCTTTCATTAACACCATAGTCACGACTTCAACTTGATAGAAAGACACAGGGAGCTCCAATAACACCAGCTGTGAGAATACTGACATACTGATGGATAACACTGTGGAAACTGGAGAGTGAGCTTAGTGGCTTTAATCCAAGTGGTGGTTTTACAGAAACCAACATTTCATATCATAAAAAGGGTCTGTGAACAATGCGATGGTCTTTAGAAAATCAGTGAGAAGTGACAGAAATGGGCCGTCCACATGTAATGACAGGTTTACTGCGTTAAGACAATTACATTTCAGTACATAGAGAAAAGAAAATGGTGGAATTAAAGCTGCAGGAGTTGGAATCATGGGGGAAAACGCACACTTTCACTCTGAACTAGAGGAACCTGACTTTGTTCCGAAGCTTGAAAAAGTGGTTTCGCTTTTCCATAACAGTATGAAACAGAGATGTACCGTCGCGTCCAGGTCAGAACGGACAGAATCTGAACAGCGACTGACAATTACAGCTGTGGTCGTATGTTTGACCCCCATACCTGTCTGAAAACACCTGTGATTTTCTACAAGTATCAGGTCCACTGTGAAAGACAACTGTGGTGCTAACATGATTCTGTGTTAGAACAACAGCTGACCACTTGACGTGTGGTAACACCAAAATACAAGTTAAAAATGTCTCAAATCTTAACTTGAAAATCCTCGCGTAACAGGGTCAGTTATTTCGCATCAGTGCGGGTATGTAGAGGGTATTGTGTGTTGTTTGTTATAATTACACAAAATCTGTTCATTCTATTTTCATTTCTTTTGGTTCATACCTGACATTATGGGCCTCCCAGTCAGTATGTGGAACTTTGAATTTGAGTCTGTTCCTCAACGAGTCGTTTACAGTGTGGCTCTGCCCGCTATAACTAGAGTTTGGCCGCCTTCACCTCTTCCCTTTTGTTCTGGATCTCTGTGGTAGAGGTAAGCAGCTGTGCAACCGGAGAAAGTTTTTGGTTTAGCCTCAGCTAATTTAATTATTAAATGAACTGGCTGGTTCAAACTGTATGAGATGTTTATGATGTGCTGAAACACATTTCTGTATCATTTGGTTTGTGCAGGGGCATGTTTTACGGGGGTCGCTGACCGGAGGTTTTTGTGTTTTATGTCACTTTTGTCAGGAGCTGAAAACAGTAAAACGGAGACTGCCTCAAAAGTCATATGTGCAGGTCTCATCCTTACAGAACACAACGCAGAGTCCGACACCACCGGTTACACTTGTCTGACTGATTAATGTTTTTATAGCTTACCGGTGGACAGGCTGGAAGCTATTGTCGTCATGCGGCGTCCAGTGTCATCGTCGTCGTCTGTAACCTGTCATCGTCTGTCATCATCTATCGTCGTCTGTCGTCCTCTGTCATCGTCTGTCATCGTCTGTCGTCTGTCATCGTCTGTCATCGTCTGTCATTGTCTGTCATCGTCTGTCGTCGTCTGTCGTCTGTCGTCTGTCATCGTCTGTCTCGTCTGTCATCGTCTGTCATCATCTATCGTCGTCTGTCGTCGTCTGTCATCGTCTGTCATCGTCTGTCGTCGTCTGTCATCGTCTGTCATTGTCTGTCATCGTCTGTCGTCGTCTGTCGTCTGTCGTCTGTCATCGTCTGTCTCGTCTGTCTCGTCTGTCATCGTCTGTCATCATCTATCGTCGTCTGTCGTCGTCTGTCATCGTCTGTCATCGTCTGTCGTCTGTCATCGTCTGTCATCGTCTGTCATTGTCTGTCATCGTCTGTCTCGTCTGTCGTCGTCTGTCATCTGTCATCGTCTGTCGTCGTCTGTCGTCATCTGACGTCTGTTGTCGTCTGTCATCCGTTAAAAAAATTTCAATCGTCTTCTTCTCCGAAACTACAATTCTGATTGACTTCAAACTTGGTCTACAGCTTCTGTATGATGATGTCAACAAAAGTTAGTGAAATTATTTGGATCTGGATCTGATTCTGGATTTGGTGCCACTTTGAAAAATGTCCCCATTATCAGAGATAGGAAGTGGATGGATGCAATAACTCAGTAAATCTAAATGATCTCCAGTGTAAATGTCTCCAGTCCAGCCCTGATGGGGAGATGAGCCAAACAGAATGTCCACATGCTGATCAGGATCTTCTTCTGGATCTGGAACTGACGCAAAATTTAACATGGGCTCTTATGGGGAAAACATTTCAATCATCTTCTTCTCCCAAACTCCAGTTGTGATTGACTTCAAACTTGGTATACAGCTTCTGTATGAAGATGTCAACACAAGGGACTGAAATTATTTGGATCCAGATCTGATTCTGGATTTGTTGTGACTTTGAAAAATTTTCCCGTTATAAGAGATAGGAAGTGGATCGATCCAATAAATCAGTAAGAATCAAGATACATTTCCCAAAGCTTTGAATTTGGCCGGTAAGCTGCAGGGCCATTGGTCCTATTTTTTATTATTTTATTGAGCGATGCAGTACATAACAAAACATGGGATCGATTTATTTATTGTTTGTTTGTTTGTGAATTATCATTTGTTGTTGTTACCCATTCCTTTGTCTTTTCTTTCATTTCTCTCTCTCTCCCACACACCAATATATAATGATGAATATGTAATTAATATCTGTTTGTGTTTTGTGTCTTTAACTTAAATTCTGTTGACTTAACTTCAGTGACAGTTGAGGAGAGTGAGCGGAGTTAAGCCCTGTCATCACATTTTGGAGATGTAACGTTCAAATGCATCACAGACAAATTATAGTCATAGCACATCTTAAACTGTACACCCCTGAAATTTGCACACATTTTTGCAATTTAATTTTTTTTTTTTTTAACCCCCCCGGTATCCCATCCAGCAAGGCCCTTACTAAACACCAAGTGTGCCTTTTTGGCACACTTGTGGAATAATGTCAAAAAAAATTTCATACAGTTTGTTTTTAATTCTTTTACACTTTTTTTCTTTTTCATCAAATTGACCCATAAATAAAAATACCAAATACTCAATAATTGTCACATTTTTTAACCCTTTAAATGCTGTGTTTGTAATGGAAACAAACCATTTCTTTGGATGCAAAAAACACAAAAAATATTTTTTTTCAATATACTCCATAAAAAGAGGATCACATATTATTTGATTTTTTCATCCTGGCATATGTCAGTGATTAACTCCAACATTGGTTAATTTGCATTATTATTTTTGGCGCTAGGTCAAATGTTCAAAAATACTAGCATCTGTCACCAAGTGTGCGTAAAATGCACACCTATAAATCAAACTATTAAATATTATATATTGATTGATTTTTCTGCTCTAATTTGATTTTATTTTTGTAAATCCAGCTCAGTCCTAATCATACAGATCAAATGTTAGAAATAGTGCGTTTTATGCACACTTGGCAGACAGATGCTAGTCTGGTCATTTTCTTTTGTTTACAATGTGCACATTTGAGTTGGTGGACAGAATTTTAAAGATCATGCAAAAATGAACAACTTTTGAATTCTAACCTTATTTAAATTGTGAAAAATAATATGAAGTTTTTTAACAGGAAGTGCAGAGTGTGCCTAAAAGGCACACCTGGATACCAGAGGGTTAATAATCTTTTTTTAGGACACATTTTCAGTATGCATATCCTCTCAGCACAGGTATAAGCATGTCCAATTTTCCAGTTTAAAAAAAACAAAAAACAACTAACAACAGACAAAAACTTAAACTAAAAAAAGAAAATTAAAAAAAATAGTAATTAAAATAGTACCCCACCCCACCCTCCATCCACATTGGTCCAAATTCAGTTAATTACTAGTGTTACATCTATTCTATTCTGTTATGTTTTCTATCAATGTTTAATCAAAGTAAGAGGGGAAAGGCTTCCATATAATGTAAAATTTCTCAGTCGATCCTCTGAGAGAAAATTTGATTTTTTCCAGATTCAAAGACATTACATCTGTTATCCAGGCGTGCTCTGCTGGAGGTTTAGGCGACTTCAAATGTAGGAGGATACATCTACAGGCGATCAAAGACGCAGATGCTAACACATTTAGTTTCTGTGGAACTGAGGATAATTCAGGGGGACTCCAAAGATGGCACATTTTTGCAATTTAATGTATGTTTTGCTGAGACATTTTAGAATTTTAAACACCGAGCAAAGACACAGATGGGAAAACAGTCCAAAAAAAATCTAAGTATTAATGAAATGACTAAATTTATGAGTTATTTACATAAACAGAGTGAAACCTGAGCACCAGACATGAGCCTACCATAGCATACTTGGATGTCATCATTATAGAGAAGTCTATTTCTTATTGTTCTAAATAAATCCTTATTGCTTGAGGGCTGCTGGCAGCACTGTGAACTACTTGCTTCATTGCTTGGAGCAGCATGGTTACATTTTTTTTTTTTTTTCCAAAGATAACATTGCCAAGTCAGTGTTTTACCTTGTGTTAAAAACTATGAATACAGTATACAGTGTGTACAAATCCTGCACAGCATAAAAACACCTGGATAAAAAACTACATACTACAGTTGTGTGTGTTATTTATATTAATATTTCCACTCTATAAAACACTTCTATAAAACTAACTGCCATGCATAATCTCCTTTGTTTTGTTTTTTTTTATGCTAGAAGAAGCCAAGCACTTTTTCTGGTTTATCATTATTATTGATGAGCACTAACCTGTCCAGTCCCACTAGTGCATGTATATCTCCGGTAATTTGATCGATGGTGAAAATGGAGCCGGCTCCTTCTCCTGACAGAGTGTACTTCACAGCATTCTCTCCATGGTCCATGTCTGTGTGGAGCTGCAAGAAAAGAAATTACATATGGTCAGAGAGGAACAGAACATTAGCGCATACGTATCTATCTACCTGCACGGGCAATCCATCATAATATCATTTAATTTGTCGTAGGGGTCACTGTAATGAATAATAATCAGTAAACTAATGCGCAAAACAACTGGTGCCGTGGAGTGAGACTGGTAATATGCAAAAAACATTTACATATGGTTATGGAAAATAGGTACATAATAGCAATTAGACTGTATTATATGTAGTATATGTCCTGAGTGAAAGGATCAGAGGAGTAGGGATGGGAACTGATTCTGATTCTATATCGACTTTGCTTGTTGATTCTCATTGGTTGAGGGAATACAATAGTACATACGGCAGCGGTTCCCAACCTTTTTTGACTCGTGACCCCATTTTAACATCACAAATTTCTGGCGACCCCAGACATTTAAAACAGAGATGATTTATGTTTTTTTTTTTTTGCTGAAATTCATTTGTTTTTGATCATGTAATAGTTTGCTATACTATGTTGTAAATAAATGTTAATTTTAGACACATTTAGTCTATATAATGTATATTATTATGGACAGAGGCAGTAAATCCAGGTGTAGATTACTGCACAAAGTGAGAATTTTATTTTCCTTGGTCAGGATCTGTCCAGTCAGTCCAGCTGTGATTTACAAAGAGGACAATTAACCCTTTCATGCATAGTGGTCACTCCAGTGGACAGTTGTTCTACAGCTGTTCTCTTGTATATTCATGGATTTTGTTATTTTAGGTTCATATCAGCCAACACAATACACAACACACTGAAATTGATAACATTACTGTAACTTTGCTGTTCTTGATAAACCAAATCTAACATGTTTGAGTGGAAATCAAGTCCTTGTTATTGTTATTAGACTGTAATTAACAATAAAAGTTTTTTTTGTTTGTTTTTTTTTCGGCATATTATCTCCATGAAGTGACTAGTATTGGAGTTCACTACAAACAAAAAGTTAAGGATATTTCTTTATTTTATTTTATTTTATTTATTTATTTTTTGGGTCATTTTTTCCATTTGTAAATAAAACTATGTCTGGTCATTAAAAAAAGTGTGTTTCAGTTCAATTCACACACAAAAAGTAAAAAAGCGTTGTGCAAAAATATCAACTGAAAAAAAAAAAAAAAAGCCCCCAAAATTTTAAATATCCATAACTTTTTGTTTGTAGTGTATGTTAAAATTATGTAATTATGTAATTATGTAAAAATAAAAGAGAAAACATTAAATTAGCAGCATTTAATGTTTTTATTTCACAGTTTTCACACAGTATATCAGTAAATACATGTTTCGTTGCTTTAAAAATTAAACGCACATTTATGCAACTCCATGAAAAATAGCTTCACAAAAAAAATAAAATAATAATAATAATAATAATAATAATAATAATAATAATAATAATAATAATAATAATAATAATAATAATAATCTCATTGTTTTTTAAATACCTAAAGAGGAATAAAGAAAAAAATCTTGATTAATGTTGTCATAATTCATGCATGAAAGGGTTAATAATACAGTCTGTGGGTATATAATAATGATTCATTGGTGGTTTTGCTTTTACATGTGTTGTGGTACTCCTGCAGTTGAAAGTTTGGAATATCAATACAACATATAAAGCAAATATTCACCTTAAAATATTCAGCTGACAAATGTTGATACATCAACTGTATCTAGAAAATGTGTAAATGAATAAGAGTAAACATACACTGAACGATTCCCATTCTAGTCTAGTCTAATCTGAAGTAAATGACACCCTTTACATCTAAAATCAACAGAATTTCAAAGTTATATGTTGTGATATGTATCGATAATATAAAGTCAATTCCTCTACAAATTGATTAAATTTATTATAGATAATCAAACATTTATAGACCAGTTCCACTAGATCTAAACCAAACAAAACACACTTTGAACGACAGAAAACACAAATGTCATTCAGCATACATTAAACATTTTAAATGCTTAACCCTTTCATGCACGAATTATGAGAACATTAATCAAGATTTTTTTTTTCCAGAGTGGTTTTTATCCCTCTCTCAGCATGAAACAAACAAGCAAACGAACAAACAAAAAAAAACAAAAAAACAATGCGATTGAATTTTTTTATGAACCTATTTTTCATGCAGTCACAAAAATATCCACTCAGCTGGACACCATGCATTTAATTTTAGAAGCAAAGAAACATGTATTTATTGATATACTGTGTGAATACTGTGAAATAAAAACAGGTTTAATGCTGCTAATCTGATGTTTTCTCACATTTTAACATACTCTAATACTAGTTTTTAATCACTTCATGGAAATAATATGCAAAAAAAAAAAAAACCTTTTGTTTTAAAAAAGCAAATAAATTATAATAATTGGCTTTTTTTTTTTTTTTTTTTTTTACACTCAAACACATTACTGCAAATCAGGTTTATCAAGAACAGCAAAGTTACAGTAATGGTATGAATTGCAGTGTATGAGGTGATGCACAAGCGTCCACTGTGTTGGTTAGCATGTCCACTGTAGTGACCAGTATGCATGAAAGGGTTAAATACACTGAAATAAAACCTACATCTAAAGCAGTAACTCGATCAAAACACATGCGTTTTGACAGAGGTGATGCTCACCAACACTGAATTCATTTTGATTTTTTTTTTCTTTTTTTTTTTTCCTGGATAGAATTCAGCTGCCGAAATTAAAGTTAACGGCTAACAGATCAAGACCCAGTGGGTTCAAACCACTAATATGGAAGAAGGACTGGAATACTGATGATCCAATGGAGCTGAAATGCTTGTATGAAAGTTAATAAGGACCCGAGGAAGACTATGTACGAACAGGAGCTGAACATGTCATACTCGCCCTCTGTATGAACTAAATATTCGTAGAAATCACAGCGACACAGGCTAACATTAGCTCATAGCTTCTGAAATATTAATTGTTTAATATATATTTGAAAAGGAAGCATATGGCTGGGATATACTGCGGTAGGGTTTGAGAACCGAGCCTTCACTTTGGATCACGTTTTCATTTATTTATTTCATAATGCTGTGGTGCAGTGCAGAACGGACTTCAGTCATATTATGGTTCAGAGTCCTTTTGTGCGTTTCATGCATTTCCAGTCTGTGCTTTTGTGAAAACCTTGCTCTGTAACTCCACTCAACATTTTCCTCATGAAAGTATGGACGGAAAAAAATAAACACAATCACAGTATTTAATGGGTTTATGTATTTGCTTTTATACTAATGAAGTGCTGAGAGTGTTTCTTTGAATTTTCAGTATGCCGTCAGGATTTGGTTGTAAATTCTGAATGTGTGGAGTCTGAAAGCTGTGGACAATTCAATGAGCCATGTCACTGCCATGCTGTTTTTCTTCGATGATATCTGCCCCAGGAATTACGCTTGTTCACATGCAAATGTGAGAAAAGTGACAATAACAACACAGCTGTCACCATAATAACAGTAACAATGACTTCAATTTGGGTGCTTCTATGAAACTGGTCCCTAAAAGCAGGACAGAGGGGAGAAAAATTCAAACAAGATGGAGATATTATGAAGTAAGTGCAGAAGCACTTTGATTCTGTTTTAAAAATAAATGTTTACTGAGAGAAAAGAGAAACTATTTTTCAGAGAAAACACAATTTTACATTATGTTTATACAAAAATCTGCATGTAGCACGGTAAAAAGGACATGAAAATTATGCGCTACTATTCTTCCAAACATCTTTTTATTCTCTCACAGGTTTTTCTTTTTAACAAATTTTATTGATCATCAAGGTCAAACATTGATCACATACAATCATGAACACTTCTTGACAAAAAAGCCCACTTAATGTTATTTTTTTGTCATTTTTATACAAAAATCTGCATGTAACGGTAAAAAGGATGCAGAAATTACGTGCTACTACTTTTTTGCATATCTTTTTATTTCCTCAAAGTTGTTTTTTTTTTTTTTTTAACTAATTTTAATGATCTTGAAGGTCAAACATTGATCACATACAATCATTAACACTTGACAAAAAAGCTGACTTAACAATGTTACTTTTATGTTATTTTTTGCAAAATCACTCGTGATTTATTTGTGTTTAAATGGGCAGGTTCTGCATTTAACGTCAGTGGACACAATGGGTTACACACGAAACCTGGAATAAGACTGAGATTCATGAAAAACCTGCATGTCTGGATTAGAAAACCACTAGAATCACCAAATTTGAAACAGTGTCTTTATTTACAGCAGTTTATAAGACCATTTACAGCCATGTTTTCCAGATCAAAGGCACTGACACCTAGGTAGCTTTTACTGTCCCAATTTTGGTTCTATTTTTGGCCCCAATATTTTATTAAAAATTAATTAATTTTGGGAAGGCTTAGAGCAAGAGTACAATTTTTTTTGCATTTATCTGAGGCCATCATTAGGTGCATCCTGGGGGGATATAGGTCTAAATTTCTCTTTTATTACTTTATAGATGAAATTTTCAGGAAATGTTGATTCTGGCACAAGAAACAAATTATTAGATTTTGTTGGTGATTGGGTGGAGGGGTGGGGGGGGTGGGGGGTGCTGATCTGCCTTTTCAACTTTAGTAATAGTTTCAATATAGCATGAAGAGCCAATGACTCAAAAAGCAAAGTGAAAGTGAAGTCCACAAAAGATGAGATGAATGACGTTAATGGCGGCGTACAGTATGGAAACTGTTCCGAACAGGCTCAACAGTTTTCTATGAGTGCGAGCCTATTAGTGAGCTTTGACACCCGTTATTACTCCTGACACTTATTTTCATGCTAATAAGGTCTGATTCTGTCCATTCTGTCCATACAATACCAGTAATCACCAACCGCAGTCACATAATCACCACCTTCCAGTTGTTCCCTCAGTGACCACGAAGAATATAATGTCTAGCGCCAGCAATTTGTCCAATGGTATTTTAGAGCCTAATGCTATATTTCAGGACTCCTATTTAATAAAAATATGAGTGAAAAGCTTTTAAAGTCAGAGCTCCAACAGGGAACCCAACTTCAAGAGAGGTATATAATCTGACAACACCAAGTACAGCAAAAGGTGAAGCTGGAGTTCAGCCCACTGAGTGAGAAGTAATACATGCACAGACTACATCCCATTTTCCCTCCCCAAAAAACACAAGGTTTTTGAAGTTTAGCCCGTATGAAAAGTGAGTGCAAAGTCAGGTTATCCTTGTATCTCCTGCTTTGTTTTTCAACCTTTTTTTTTTTTTAATTTGGATATGACTTGCAGGTCTCCGAGCTTTGAGTCTGAACTAACATAATATTGCATTGGATTGAAAGACTGCTTGCAAAGAAACATGACTTTCAGTATTTTACCATACGGTGACCTCAGATTGACTCACAAGTAAAATGTCCTTAACCCTTAAAGGCATAGTGCTACTTTTGGAGCAGAACCCAAATGGATCTTTCACCTCTTATCTCTCTTTATCTCTTATCTTGGTACGATAATTTGTAAATGGGTATTATTATATTTGTGTATATAGGAAAAAGGATGTGTTATTATTATTATTATTATTAGTGTTGCTATTATTGTTATTAATATTGATATTGTTATTTTTATTGTTGTTATTGTTGTTGTTATTAGCAGTAGTAGTATATTTTACTATTATTATTATAATATTGATATTCATATAAAATAATAATTGCTATATAGAGATCATTGGGAATAGATATTGGGGGTAGGAGTTTATAACTTTTTACTTCTTCCTACTCCTTTTTGAGCATGTTTAATTTCATTTCATTTCATTTCATTTATTTTATTTTTTTCTTTCGTCTACTTATCAACCTTATACCATTACTGATATTTTGGTGGTTGATTTTTGTTTTGATTTCACTGTCTACATGTTTGAAATAAAGATTTCAATCAATCAATCAATCAATCAATCAATCAATCAATCTCTTTTTTAACATTCCTTAAGTGATTTATAATCATTTATTTTAATATTATGCACTGTATTTTACATTTTAAGTGAAAATCACCTACTTTCCTATATTTAATTCACTGATCATATAGATGTTCATAAAAGCTCATATTAAAATTGAGGGTTATTAAATCAACCAGAAAACTGAGGAAAAAATTACTTTATCAGTAAAATATATCATTAACTGAACAATAACCAAATGTCTACAACTATTTTCATTTATGATTTTTTCTCCCTATTTCACTTTTCTGAAGTAATTTTTCACCATTTATCATAATCTTATCCTCTGTATTTTGCATTTTTCAGTGTAAATCATAAATGTTTCCTTATATTTCTATATTTGTCTGTATGTTTTTTTTAATTCATTAATTAATTTATTTTTTACAGATCTATGTCTTTTAATCTGTTCTTGTATTTTATGCTGTTATTTTGTTGTTGTTGTTGTTTTTGTATTTATTTAGGTTATTATATAAAAACAGAGAAAAATGAGGAAAAACTGACTTTTTCAACAAAATCTCTCATTAACTGAACATAAACCAAGTGTCTCCGTCCACTGTCATTGATCCAACTCCATGGGTTTTACTGGTGAATCAATGTTGTAGAAGATGACAGGGTTTCCATGGTAACTACTCAGCCTCTTAATGTCCAAATGGGTCATATCTGATGACCATGAAAAGATGACAGACTGCATTTTACACCAATTATTTACATGTATTGATAGGATTAATGGATCAACAGATATTAAACATTTTAGATCAGTGGGTGATTCTGGTTGTTTGGGTCTTTATGGGTTAATAAATTCCAGCATAAACTTCACACAGCTCTAGTGATACGACGAGACACATTTTAAAAGAGCATTAAGTTTATATTAGCTTCTATTTATTTGTATCAAGTATTAATCAACCTGTTATAAGTGTGTTGTATTTATAAAATCAGATAATAAAATCTATTTTATCTATTTTTTGCTATTGAAATGTGAACTGTGTGCCTAATATTCTGTCCTTTTGCTGCAAACTGAATTGCCCCTTGGGAATAAATAAAGTGTTCTGAATGTAAATGAATCTGAATAAAAGACAGTGTCAACAGCACTGACGCCATCCAGAAGCTGGAAGCATTTCCACAGTGTTTCCTACAGAGAAAATCACTTCCCTGTCCTCCACCTGCTGTTCACACTGTGATCTGACGTCACCTGCAAATGACCCAACAGTGTGGAATCATCTCAGTAAATGGGTGTGATTTTCTCTTTAGGTGTTTCATTCACGTGGAGACATCAGAGGCTGAAAATGAGTGAAGAAACCTGGTGCTGGTGGATTTGTACGTAATGAAGAAAAATTAAGCAATCTGAAATTAATACTGTGTTTGTTCTAAAATTTGATGCATTATTTTATTGTGCAAAGGTATTAATGTTCTATAGGACACTCATAGAAATACTCTGAAATTCAAAATGTTAGTGTGTTGTTGGAGGACATAAGACTTTTTTATTGTCATGTTGAAAATCAAGGTCAATGAAGTTGCCATATTTGGTTCCTTCCCTGTAAGTGGCAAAAAAAATAAAAAATACAAGAAGTATATATAAAAAATACAAGAAAAACATATGTAAGGCAAAGGAACATGTATTTTAGAACATTAGAACATCATGTTTAAAACTATCTAACATCTGTGCAGCTCCAGACCCCTGTCCACATCCACATTCTCCTTTGAACATCATTCCTTACATTAGTACCATTACTTCGTGGTCCCTAACAAAGCAGGTCCACTCACTGTTCATGCACAGGTGGACCTCACAGACCCTGGGGACCAGTGTTTTTCAACCTTGGGGTTGGGACCCCACTTGGGGTCGCCTGAAATTCAAATGGGGTCGTCTGAAATTTCTAGTAATTGATTAAAATAAAAATAAAAACTTACTAATAAAACATTTATGGTGAGTGGACAGAGACAATCCCAATCCATAACAGACAAACTGTGAGTCTGAAACTGCAGCACTGTGGTTCTGTTTCTGTGTCACATGTTCACTGTGGTCAGTTTCAGATGCTGCAGCTCTTTCATAATTCATAGTTTCAGTTCTTGTTTGTTCAGTATTAATTGTCCTCCTTGTAAATCACAGCTGGACTGACTGATCCTGACCAAGGAAAATCACATTCTCCCTTTTTTGCAGTAATCTACACCTGGATTTTCTGCCTCTGTCCACAATAATAGACATTATATAAACTAAATGTCCTCTGAAATTAACATTTATTTGCAACATAGTATAGCAAATTATTACATGATCAAAAACAAATTAATTTTAGCACCGTTTTGTTCACTGTCCTCACTGTAACTGTTGCTGTGAGTGTCTTTTAATGTTTGTGGAAACTGCCAAAAATAGTCACTTGCTCGATAAAAGGTTAAGTCTTTTTCTCTGCATGCAGGATCTTTACAACAATTTACAACAGTCCTTTTTTATTTTCTTTTCCTTTATCTATTTTTTTTATCACCTAAAAACAGGACATGTAGTTGTTAACACATTTAAAATGCAGTCTTACAAATAATGTTTTCAGTACCCCAGTAGCCTAATGTTTTGGTGAATTCTCAATTTTACACATATGGTTTTCTTGCCTTTTCACATGAACAGTCACGTATTCTACTGATGAATGTTGATGTCCCCAAAATATGCTGTGCAGTGGTCATTCTGTTTAGCAGTCATGCCCCGTAGTGACAGATGGAAGTGCCACTGCAAAGGTCATGCACACATATGCAATGAGGGCAACGGAGGGATATTTCTCTGCCTGGAAAGACCGCAAGAGCCGGACACACATGCTTATGGGACACAAACCACACAGAACTTAATGCTAGAATGCTAACTTCAATTAAAGCACTGTTGGCTTAACACGGTTTGGCCACAAAAGACTCAAAATGATCCCCTAAAGCAGTGGTGTCAAACATGCCCGCGGGATGAATATGTGAAGTGCAAATCTTACACTGAAGATATTAACAGTCAGAAGTGTCAAAGTCGTTTTAGTTCAGGTTCCACATACAGGAAAATGTGATCTCAACTAAAATAATAACATAATAACCTATAAATAATGACTCCAAGTATCTTGGTTTAATGTGAAAAACATAATAATACATTATACCTATAAATAATGACAACTCCAAGTTTTTCCTCTTTGCTTTAGTGCAAAAAATTATATTAAATTATGAAATTATTAACATTTACAAACAATCATTTAACAATAAAATGTGAATAACCTGAACAAATATGAATAACATGAAATGCCTTACAAAAACTAAGTGAAATTTTAACATTATTTGGCCAGTTATTAGATGTTGTGTGCCTTTGTAAATCTGATCCGTGATGCACATACAGTATATGAATGATAAGTTGAAGCATAATATTGTTAAAATGTGACTTATTTTTATATTTATATTTTTATATATATATTTATTTATATATATTTTTATAAGAAATTTCTTTTTTTTTTTTTCAGGTTATTCACATAGTTTTTTTTTTTTTCTTTTTTTTTTTGCTAATTTGTAAATGTAAATATTTTCATTATTTGCACTAAAATAAACAGAAACAAGTTTGACACCCCTGCTCTAAAGACTCAATCACTTTTATGGTGGCCCTAAAAACTTAACAGTCTTAAATGACAGTGTAACCCAAATTTGAGAGGAGATGCAAATCCTGCACAGTTAAAAATACCCAAAAGGCAGTTTAGTTAACTCTTAACCTTGGTGCATTAAATTCTAATTACTTGAAAATAATTACACTCTAGGTGCTTTGATTAAAATATTATTATATCTTCAGTTTTCACATTGATATATTTCATCTTTACCCTTGAGTACAATATGAAATATTAACCCATAAAGACCCAAACATCCACCAGAGACCAAAACCATCCACTGATATTAACTGTTTACTATCTGTTGATCCACTGATCCTATCAATACGTGTAAATAATTGGTGTAAAATAAGGTTTGTCATCTTTTCACGGTCATCACATCTGACCCATTTGAATGTTCAGAGGCTCCATAGTTACCATGGAAACACCGTCATCTTCTACAACATTGATTCACCAGTAAAACCAATGGAGTTGGTTCAATGACAGTGGATGGACACACTTGTTTTGTATTCAGTTAATGAGAGATTTGACTGAAAAAAGTCACTTTTTCTTCAGTTTTCTGTGTTTTTGAAAAAATTACCTTTGAATTTACACTGAGATTTTATGAACATCTACATGATCAGTAGATTAAATATAGAAAAATACTAGATTTTTACTGAAGACGTGCAAAATAAAGAGGATAAGATGGATGGATGGATGGATGGATGGATGGATGGATGGATGGATGGATGGATGGATGGATGGATGGATGGATGGATGGATGGATGGATGTTTCATTCACCAGGAGACATCTGTGTTTGATCTAAAATTTGACGGATTATTTTATTGTGCAGAGGTATGAATGCTTTAGAGGACACTCATAGAAATACTCTGAAATTCAAAATGTTAGTGTGTTATTGGAGAACATAAGACTTTTTTTTATTGTTACGTAGAAAATCAAGTCAATGAAGTTGCCATATTTGGTTCCTTCCTTGTGAGTGGCAAAAAAATAAAATAAATTAAAATCAAAAAAGTATATATTTGGACGTCCAGAGGCTCCGTGGTTACCATGGAAACACTGTCATATTCTACAACATTGATTCACCAATAAAACCCATGGAGTTGGATCAATGACAGCGGTTGTAGACATTTGTTGATATATGATACAGGATATATTTGACTGAAAAAGTCACTTTTTCTTCAGTTCTGTCTTTTTTTTTGGTATAATAACATTCAAGTGTAATCTGAGCTTTTGGATGGATTGAAAAATTCCAGATTTCTACTGAAGAAATGCAAAATAAAGAGGATAAGATGGATGGATGGATGGATGGATGGATGGATGGATGGATGGATGGATGGATGGATGGATGGATGGATGGATGGATGGATGGATGGATGGATGGATGGATGGATGGATGGATGGATAGATAGATAGATAGATAGATAGATAGATAGATAGATAGATAGATAGATAGATAGATAGATAGATAGATAGATAGATAGATAGATAGATAGATAGATAGATAGATAGAAGACAGACAGACAGACAGACAGACAGACAGACAGACAGACAGACAGACAGACAGACAGACAGACAGACAGACAGATAGATAGATAGATAGATAGAGTAAATTAAATGTTGGAAAAAACCTGATTTTCACTGGAAAAATGTAAAATACAGAGGATTATTTCATCATAAATGGTGACAAATCACTTAAAAAATGTTAAATATAGAGAAAAAAAAATCATTTGGGAACTACCTCGGGTCTTTACGGGTTAAAAATAAACTGGACTGTGAGGATATCACTATAAACCTTTAAGATTTCTCTGGAAGACACTAAACAGAGTCACGTATTGGTAGACATACAAAGCCGAGTGGTGTTTTGTTCTACCCGTGGTAACAGGATAGCATCTGTATAATGGCTGCTCATGCATTGTGGCGTATTGGTGAATAAGCCTCCTTTATTCATTGCTTTTAGTCTGTTTGAATGTGTTTTCAGCTTTCATTGTAATTGATCCTGGGTTTTTGTGCTGCACTCAAAAGACTGCCAGAAAAATGTTGCTTTCACATAGTTAAGCCCAGACGGTAAGGGTGATGATATAAAATCTAAAGTATTGCTGCTATTTTGTTCCCACAGTGACTCATCACATACAAACCAGGATGTTTCACCGTTAAACTGTGGACTGACAGGTGAAGGGCAGCACACATCACTGACATCTTGACAGAAATCAAACTATCTGCTTCTGTTATACAACATCTCCAGACAGTGTGTGTTGCATCTAAATTATTCCTGGTGATTCAACGAGTGTTACACGACCGAACAAGTGAGAAAAAAAAATCGGTTGCTAATGAAACCTATGCTTCATCTTCACACTTGTCGATCATCTGGGTATTGTTATAATTATTTCAAACAGCAAACAACAGAAAGTTTCCACTGGGGTCTGTATGGCAACGCAGCCAGTCATTTGTTCATCTTATCTGACTCCATTTTTAACATAACGGTAGCAATTGTTGCACGATATTGCCGTTGTGCAAGAGCAGGAAAGAAGCAGCGAAGGACTCAGGATTAAGTGCCAGGATTTCTGCAGGAAAAAAAAATAACCTCAGGCCTCTACAAAGACAATCAGTGACTTGGCTGTTATCAGCAATGAATGTAACTAAGACAGCTGAGTAATGGAGTCACTAACATCCACAAAAAAAAAAAACAGCTCAGAGCACAAAACAAACTCCAGCACAAACCTCTGTCTCAGTGTTTTTCAACCTTGGGGTCGGGACCCCACGTGGGGTCGCCTGGAATTCAAATGGGGTCACCTGAAATTTCTAGTAACTGATAAAAAATTAAAACTTACTAATAAAAATTGACATTATATAGCCTAAATTTTGCCTAAAATTAACATTTATTTGCAAGATATTATGGCAAACCATTGCACGATCAAAAACAAATTAATTTTGGCAAATAAAATGTTTCCGTTTTGAATGTCTGGGGTCGCCAGAAATTTGTGATGTTAAAATGGGGTCACAAACCTAAAAAGGTTGGAAACCACTGGGTTAACCCCTTCCTTCAGATGTGTACGCTGGTTTCAGATGTTTGTGGCACAAGATTTTATCAGTCTGAGAAAGAACAGACTGTACCAAACAACTTAAAAAGGGGACTGGGAGCAGTTAATGCAGTGTTTTTCAACATTGGGGTCCGGACCCCACGTGGGGTCGGCTGAAATTTCTAATTGATAAAAAAAAGAATTTTAAAATTAAAACGTACTAATAAAAATTTACATTATACAGTCTAAATGTTGTCTAGAGTTAATGTTTATTTACAACATGTTATAGCAAACTATTACATGATCAAAAACAAATTAATTTTAGCAAATAAAATGTCCCTGTTTTGAATGTGTGGGGTCACCAGAAGTTTGTGATGTTAAAATGGAGTCACAAGCCTAAAAAGGTTGGGAACCACTGCTCTATCTATATAGGAGTTTAAGGAAATTCATAAGAAAACAGTGGTTCAACTATATTGATGCTAGTGTTTTATCATTTCTTGCATATTTAACCCTTTTTCAATTCAAAAGTTCAACCCTAATGTGTTATCAGACATCGTCGTCTACCACCTCGTCGGTTGTCGTGACAACAGTCTCCCTCCTCATGCAATAAATCAACTGTTATAAGGTCATAAACTGACAGAAAATCACTCATATTCACTATTTACAGCTTCAAAATGTCGATAAAATATCTCTTAATCCCTATATAAAAAATGACTGACCCTAGTTGTGCAAAAAGGACTTTCCATTGCAGTTTTTTTTGCACGATACATCAATTTGTCAATGAAAAAGCACCTCTTGCCAGCATAAAAACCTTTCACTGAAAAACGGGAGTTTTGGTGAAATTGTCATTTTTCTATTAGGTAAATTTTTATGCGTGAGTTCTATTTGCATTATTTGAGGGTCAATGGAAAAGCGACTACTGTCATCCTCTGCAACACTGATTCAGCAGTAAAACCCATGGAGTTGGATCAGTGACAGTGGATGGAGAAATGTATGGCGCGTTTCCACTATGTCAGTGTTTTTCAACCCTGGGGTCGGGACCCCACATGGGGTCGCCTGGAATTCAAATGGGGTCACCTGAAATTTCTAGTAATTGCTAAAAATAAAAACTTACCAACAAAAAATGTATGGTGAGTTGACAGAGACAATCCCAATCCATAAAAGACATGACAAACTGTGAGTGTGAAACTACAGCACTGTGGTTCTGTTTACCTGTCACATGTTCACTGTGGTCAGTTTCAGATGCTGCAGCTCTTTCATAATTCATAGTTTCAGTTCTTGTTTGTTCAGTATTAATTGTCCTCCTTGTAAATCACAGCTGGACTGACTGGACAGATCCTGACCAAGGAAAATCAAACTTTGTGCAGTAATCTACACCTGGATTTACTGCCTCTGTCCACAATAATATACATTACTGTATATAGACTAAATGTGTCTAGCATTTATTTACAACAAAGTATAGCAAACTATTATATAATCAAAAACAAATTAATTTTACCAAAAAATGTCTCACTTTTGAATGTCTGGGGTCGCCAGAAATTTATGATGTTAAAATGGGGTCACAAGCCTAAAAAGGTTGGGAACCAGTGCATTACATGGTACCGGCTCAACTCGACTCGACTCGGCCTTTTTGCTACGTAAAACAAACAGGAATCTGGTACCCGGTACTAGTTTTTAGGTATCTACTCTGCTGAGGTTCCAAAACAAGGGGAAGAGATACTAAAGCATGACATGTAAACACTGCAGACCATTGGTTGGTCACAGACTTGTCTCTGCGTCACTGCATCGTCAATGTGCAACCCAACAATTCTTTTAAAAACATATTTGGGAGTTTAAAGTAAATATACCAGTAGGTTAATCCTCATGATGGCAGCCCGCAAAACTACACCGTGGTCGGTCGAGGAGGTTCAGACATTTCTGTCCTTGGGGGCTGACGAAAACATTCAGTGTGCGTTTGACAGGACAACACGCAACTAGTGAGTTTATCAGCAACCCTCTGAGCAGACGACACGGAAGTAACATTCTGTGTTGCTATGACGTCCAGGTACTGTAAAGTCGGTAGTATCCTGTAATGGAAACAGTCTCCAGGAATAGGACCTGGTACCTGATTCGAGTCGAGCTGAGCTGAGATTTTATGAAAATCTACATGATCAGTGAATTAAATATACTGTAGGAAAATGCATGATTTTTCACTGAAAAAAATGCAAATTGCAGAGTATAATATTAGGATAAGTGGTGATAAATCACCTAAGAAAGGTTCAATCTACAAGAAAATCCATCTGGGAACTGACACAAAAGTAGCAGCAGGTCTTTGTGGGTTAAAATGAATCCCTTTTTCCTGCTCAATCCCTTATTCTCTCACCCTGGAGGAAGCTGCCATCACATACTTCTGTTTTTCAGGTTCACTGCCCACACAGTGACAACATCATTAAGCAGAAATTCCAAGAAAGTATCAGTATAAGTTACTAAATGCATTAAAGTTACCTGACTTACAGAGTAATCCTGCTTCATACAGAACTGTCTTCTGGGTTCTGCTGTAGTGGAGGTGAAGGCTGTATCTGACTGAGCAGCGTAAGCAAAACTAAAGCTGACATTCTTTGCCCTCTTGCACTTCTTGAACAGTGGGGTATCTTTATGTATGTATATTTATGTATGACCTGTATGTATGATTATGCATCATATTCTACCTTGAGCAAAAAACTCAAGCGAGTGGCATTGTTTTTAATAACATGACATTTCTACATTATATTTTCTGATAAATGCTTTTTCTTTTTTCCAAAGTTTTCTTTTAATATATTTATCCTTATGGTAATTTTACTGCTGTTCAAACTTAAGCTGCAACTTGCTGTGTTTTCAAGTTAGGATTTCCACTCAAGAGAGCAAAAAAGACTTAATAATCGATGTTCAGAAAGGGAATAATGCAAAAATACAGCCAAATAAGAAGACTAGTGTTAAAATAGAAGCATTTTATTAACTATATAGACACCGTGACACTTCTGTTTTTCATGCATTCTACTAAAACTGTTGATGAGTACCTGATTCCTTTCTATAAATCTACATTTTAATCTTTTTTGCCAGTGAAAATCTATACATCATCAATTCTCCAACATCATCATACGGATGCTTCTATGAAACTGGGTTCATTTTGGTATCTGGCACTTTTCTAGCTTGTTACACCCAATAATAAAACAGAAATGTAGACATATTTCACCCCAGGATGTACCAAATAATGACCTCAGATAAATGCAAAAAAAATATGTACTCTTGCTCTGAGCCATCCCAAAATTAATGACTTTTTTTTTTTTTTTTTAATAAAATATTGGAGCCAAAAATAGGACCAAAACTGGGACATGAAAAGCTACCTAGGAGTCAGTGCATTTAATCTGGAAAACATGACTGTAAATACCACTATAAATAAAGACACTGTGTTAAATTTGATGATCCTAGTGGTTTTTCTAATCCAGACATGTGGGTTTTTCATGAATCTCAGTCTCATTCCTGGTTTCGTGCGTAACCCATTGTGTCCACTTGCGTTACATGCAGAACCTGCCCATTTAAACACATAAAGACCCAAAGAACCTCTGGTGACCAAAATGATCTGCCAACAGACAATGTTTAATAACTTCCAATCCATTAATTCTATCAATCCATTAAATAATTGGGGATAAATACAGTTTGTCATCTTTTCATGGTCATCAGATATGACCCATTTGGACGTTCAGAGGTTCTGTTGTGAAACTTACTTTTTCTGTTTCTGATATTATGACAAGTAACTTTAATCTGAGCTTTTATATAAATATCTACATGATCAGTAAATTAAATATGGGAGAATATCAGATTTTTATTGAAGAAATGCAAAATACAGAGGATAATATTTAAAAAATAATGATAAATCACCTAAGAAAGGATAAATATAGTGAAAAATTCACTGGGGAACTGACACAAAAGTAGCACTGCGTCTTGATCAGTTAAACACATATAAATCGCGAGTGATTTTGCAACAGCAGCTATTTTTGTGAAACATTCCCTTGCATAATTAGTTTGACTCCCAAAATGTACCTGTGAGAGAATAAAAAAGACATTAAAAAAATTAGTCGCGTGGAATTTTCGTGTCCTTTTTACCGTGTTACACGTGGATTTTTGTATAAAAATAATAAAAGAACCAATATAACAATTTGATTTATCTGCAAAATAGTTTCTCTTTTACCTCACTAAATATTTATTTTTAAAATAGACCCAAAGTTCTTTCAAACTAACATCAGTCTACATCTGGTTTGAATTTTTAGCCCCTCTGTCCTGTTTTTAGGGACCAGTTTAATAGAAGCATCCATAGTCATTTTTTTGGTTATGATCAACAAATATAAATATATATACACATAAGGATTACACAAGATAAGATAAGATAAGATAAGATAAGATTAAAAAAAATACCTTAAGTTTAAAATTATTCAGAAATATTGAATTGAGATGGTAGATATGTTTTTGTTTTTTTATTTTATTTTTTTATTATTATGGTGTGAATGCTCGATACTGTACACATTTAAGTGGATGTAAGCAGTGTATTAGTTGAAAAGGATGGGCAAAAAAATAAGCTTTTGCTTCTAGCCTATTCCTTTTTTGTTTTTTATGTTTATTTCGATTAATGTACTGAGTACAATGATTGATGTAAAACCAAAAATAAAATTCATTCATAAGATACTTTATTGTCACTATACAAAATGTACAATGACATTTAGGTGCACTGTAAGGATGCAGACTCATAAATAGTAATAATAACTATAAAAATATAATAAAAACTAAAATAAGCATCAGTCACATATCAACATCTGTTCATTCACTCACACGTCAACATTCATTCATTTATCACACATCAGTACCAATGTATGCAGTGACCAAATAGCACAAATAAAAACGTCTGTACTTTAGTGGTTGAGTTCACACAAACACCACTCGCTGATGTTCATTATAGTTGGTGTAAGTGATAGGGCATGGGCCAGTGATAACCTCAGTCCTTGTTTTTTTCTGTCTTTCACATTTTCACCATTTCTGCCAATAAGCGATAAGGCTGGATTACAGAACAGTGGGGTTTTGGCAGACGTACGCTCTCCTGTTCATGCTCTTCCTCTCTTCTCTTTGGCTGTTTGCACCACTAACCTATTGATTGGTGGTAGTTGGCGGTGTGTACAAGCACACACATGCACAACTGTTCTGCTGGACTTGCATTCTGGGAAATACAACCTTATTTGTCACAGATGATCAGTGAAGAGAAACATCCCATGAGCCTCCACTTCAACCTGGACCGAGGATACATATTCAGCGTTCTGTGTGTGTGTGTGTGTGTGTGTGTGTGTGTGTGTATGTATGTGTGTGTGTGTGTTCTGGTGTGTGGCACATGACTTTTCCATAGTGGGTGTATTCTGTCACACTGCTGTGCATCTGCTCTAAGCACAATAAAGTAGCTCTTCCACTGCAGCCCTGGGAGATTTTCACACAGTCTCCGGTCTACTTCAGTAAAAAAAAAAAAAAAAAAAGACCCCTGGAAAGTCTGATAATAAGGTTTTAGAGCAGGGGTCTCAAACTCATTTTCTTTCAGGGGCCACATTCAGCCCGATTTGATCTCAAATGGGCCGGACCAGTAAAATAATAGCATAATAACCGATAACACTGGTCAACAACAAATGTATTGTTTCAGTTTTTTGAGCTGATTTAGGATCATTTTGGTGCTGAATCCAAAATCACATTCATTTTGCTCAATCAGGTCAACTTTCTGAACTATACTACATATTGGCTTTTTAACATTTTTGCTTACATTTACAGGCATTTTCACATCATATGATACAAAATTCTTTCATATTTCTTGCAATAAACAAGTTCTGAAGATTTTACTTTTGCAAGTTTATGATTAATGTTTTTTTTAATATTACAGGTGAATGAAATGGCTTCGACTAGAAGATCTGGCAAAAATAAGCCTGACGTATTCTGCTACATCTGCGCTGAATACACCATTGTACCGAACAGGAATCAAGTCACAAGTTTCATAAAGTGTGCTTACCGATCTTATTTTGGTATTAATTATTATATTTTGTGAGAAGATCAAATTTTTCAAAATCAAATTAGCAAAAAAACCTGACCTGATTGAGAAAAACAGATGTCATTTTTGGATTTAGCGCTGCAAAATGGTCCCAATTCAGTTGAAAAAAACCTGGACAACTTGCAAAAAACATTTTTTTTGTAACCCAGTGTAAATAATGACAACTCTAAATTTTTGTCTTTGTTTTAATGCAAAAAACCCCCATCAAATTATGAAAGTACTTACTTTTATAAACTATCCAAACAAAAAGATGTGAACTAGAAAAGCACTCGGTTCTCCACCAAGGCAGATCAGTGCCCACCCCCAGCCCCCCGATCCCCACCAAAATTTAATCATTCAATCATGTGTTCCTTGTGCCAGTATCAACATTTCTGAAAATTTCATAAAAATCCTTCCATAACTTTTTGAGTTACCTTGCTAACAGGCAGACAAACAAACATTCGTTTTCATTCCTTGATGGAGGTAATAACCTGAAAAAACTGAAATTTCTGAAGAAAAATAAGTGGAATTTTAACTAGAAAACCACTGGGAGGGGACAGACCTCCACCAAGGTAGGTCACCCCCCCCCTGCCAATCACCACCAAAATTGAATAATTTATTCCTTGTGCCAGTATCAACATTTCCTGAAAATTTCATCAAAATGTGTCCATATCTTCTTGAGTTGCCTTGCTAACAGACAGACAAACAAAAAATGCACGTGCATTCTGGATCAGATCTACGAAGACACTAAACACTTAGTAACAGGCAGAAAATTGTTCAAATTGTGCTGAATTTTCTTTAGACATTTCAGGTTGTTCATATTTGTTCAGGTTATTCACATTTTATTGTTACAGGATAGTTTGTAAATGTAAATATTTTCATAATTTAATATTATTTTTTGCACTAAAAGAAAGAAAAAAAATTGAAGTTGTCATTATTTATAGGTATAGTGTATTTTTTTTAATTTATTTATTTATTTTTTTACATCAAACTGAGAAAAAAATATGGAGTCATTATATTTTGTAGGTTTTTATGCTATTATTTTACTGTAGATCATATTGGTCTGCACGGAAGCATATAAACTAAAAATCGGCTCTTTTTTTTCTGAATTAACAAGATAATTATCTTGTAAAAACAGAAAAACAGCCGATTTTTAGTTTTTCATGTGAATGCAATGTAGGAAATTCAGTTTTCATATTAAAAAGTGTTACACCTCATGGTTTTATGAAAAAAAAAAAAAAAAAAAAACATTGGCTCTGTTTTTCTGAATTAACAAAATAATTATACTGTAAAACCAGAGCAGATTTTTTTTTTTTTTTTTTTTTGTTCATAAAACCGTTTCTTGTAATTATGAGATAATTATCTCATTAATTCAGCAAAACAGTCTCTGTCAAAAAAGTCAGTGGATCATTTTTTGGGCTGTTCTCTTTTTTTCTTATAGTGGATAATTTTTTGGGCTAGTAGATAATTTTTTGGCCTGTTCTCTTTTTTTTTCTTATAGTAGATAATTTTTTGGCCTGTTCTCTTTTTTTTCTTCTAGTGGATAATTTTTTGGCCTGTTGCGCCTCTGGGCCACCGAAGTATGTGGAACCTGAACTAAAATGAGTTCAACAGCCTTGAATGTGGAATTTTTGCACTTTGTAAATTCATCCCACGGGCCGGATTGGAACCTTTGGCGGGCCACATTTGGCCCCCCGGCCGCATGTTTGGGACCCCTGCTCTGAAACCATCAGCATGTCATCACTGACTCCACTGTGTATACGTACCATTTCGTACCTGCTTTCACTGATCATCTGTTAGAATGAATAAACATCAGCGCACCTGTGTGGACCAAATGACTCTCTGACTGTTCAGCCCCAAGCAGAAGTATTGGCACAGTAGGTTCATTAAAATCAGAATGATTAAAAAAAAAAAAAAAAGAATGGAACAAACTAAACAGAATCGCTAAGAATCTGTGGTCCAGAACAACAGCAGAACCACGAAAACAACCCAAAATTATCAAGAAGAAACAATCAAATTAATTTCCTAACAGGCTGATTAATCCCTCTCCTACTAATTAAACTAAATGGTCAGGGTGTGTGTGGAGGGAGAAAGCTTCAGTGAGGTTGCTGAGCCAAATTAGATGCGCCCCCCCTCCCCTGTTGACCCACTCTGTGCCACTTCATTTAAGTCTGTCCAAATGACACAGTGCTTTTCTAAACAGCTCTCTGCGGACTAGTGCCGCGTTGGCGTGGAGACGTTCTGTTCAAGTCTGGCCTCTGTGATGCAGAAATAATTACTGTATAGAAAAGCAGAAGACAAGAACAATGAGCCAAATGAGAGGAGAGTATGCATGGTTGTACTGGAGTTTCAAAGGACTTCACAGCTGACAAGAAAAAAGTATGTGTTTACACCCTTGGCTGCCAGATAGAGTTTCTCTCATGTGACATATAGCTGATCAAAAACACTTCTGATAATAAGTGTTCCATACCCTTTATAGAGCACTCATAGAAATACTCTGAAACTCAAAATGTCAGCCGCAATGTGTTATTGGAGGATGTAAGAAGAGTTTATTACTTTTGGGAAAACTTTCAAAAATGTTTTATTACGTGGAAATCGAGATCAGTGAAGTTACCATATTTGGTTTCTTACCTGTAAGTGGCAAAAAAATAAACAAATGTTCAGAGAATGCAAACCTCGGCCAAGCACCCCGAACGGTGTGCATGTGTGGATCCACTGTTTCTGTTTAAATTCAACAGTTTCCAGGTTGTTCCATACACAGAAACAGTTGAATCTGGTCCCAGTCATGTGTCTGTCCAATTAGATTCAATTCACATCAATATTAGTTGAGTTCTAATTTTAAATGTGTGGGAAATGGGATTTTCAATGTTCAATGGAAATGTCCACAGAGTCCACATTCCACAGTGGAAGTGGACAATTTAGTTCCAGATACAGGAGATTGTTCTAAGCTACAGGTGGATCCAACTGGAGGAGAATCGGAGTCGTTTGGAATTTTTGATGAATTTTCAAAAATTGCTCAATGATGACAGATGGAAAATTGTAGATGTTGTGACCTTGCTGTGACCTTGAACTTAATATCAATACAAATATGTTTCGGAGTGTTCTGCTAGTATGTTTTGCTGTGTTTTTGTTGAGTTTCACTGATTTTTTTGTCATCGTTTTTATCTGTATTTTTCTGCTTGGTATAATTCATTGATGAATGACTAGAAATAACTAAAAATAAGAAGCTGTAACATGGACACAGAATGATCTAGACCAGGGCTGGCAAACTCATTTTGGTTCAGTTCCATATTTAGCCCAATTTGATCTGCAGTGGGTCAGACCACTGTGTTGCCGGGTAAAATATATCCACCTTTAGGCTCAGAATCAACAATGCAGGATCTGTAGCTTCAAATGAACTGTCACTTTAACCAATCAGATTTCATGTCATATAACAGGTGTACAGAAATGTCAAGCAATTTCATGTCATTTGATTGGAAGGTCAAAGAGCGGCTTAGCTAAACAAACTGCATCAGTAGCGACTGGTATCGGCTAAAATATATTGGTTTCGATTTAATAGCTATTTTTCCAACATACAATGGCCGACAAAGGAGAGGAAATGGATTTGGTTGCAGACGTATTAAAAAAATAAGCGGTAGTTCTGGGAAGTATAATGTATTTTATCAACAATTACGTGTTTTTTTGAGTAAATATTGCTGATTGTGCTTGAGATGGTGTACGTGGTGCAGCTGTGGCCGTAGTGAATGGAGACCTGCTGAGTTGCATTCTTTGGGTTTCTTGCTTTAGTAATGGCATTCATTCTTGCCACGTATATTTGTATTGACATTAAAAGATGGATTAAATCAGGTGGAACAACACTGAAAGTCTAGGTGTGAAATACACAGCCCACCACTGCTTTCCAGGTTTATTTAATTTACTTGGCTCTCGACTACAGGATTTAGATTTTTTAATGTTTTGCATCTTGTGACATGTTTCTTTACTTATTTTGGTCTGGTATCATAATTGTTTTGTATCATTTCATCAGGTATATATTTACCTGTGTTTTTACTTCCCGGACATGTAGTTTTGCACTTGGTTTTGTATTCATTTTGTATTATATTTGGACGTATTTTGTTTGGTTTGTCTGACTTTATACAGTATGATTTTATAGCTAGTTGTGTACGGCTAACCATTAAGGCTATTATTATTTAGAAGGGGGCAGGAAATATCAGATTGTCTTCATCCTGCTCCTTTTTGAGCATGGGTGTGTAAATGTTTGTTCACCTGATGATTGTTGAATGTCTGCTGATGAAATGCACAACCATGAACAAGATAAATGAAATGAAATGGAATGAAATTTTTGAAAATGCGATCAAAGAGGTAAATAAAAGCCATCTGTACCAGTGGTTCTGAACTGGTCTGGCTTCAGGACCCACCATCACCCCTCAATGATAAGACCTAGACTGATAACAGTCAAACTTCTCAAATGTATTTAATTAAGATGGTGTGTTTTGAACCTGAGATAATCCAGAATATCACAGTATGAAAACACACGAGACAAGTTTAATGATAAACCAAACTGACCAGCAGGTGGTGACACTAAATATGGAAATATTCCCTTTAACACACATGTTTTTTTACATTTTAACCAAAACTAAAAAATGAACTCAGTTAAAAATTAAAAGTATGCACATGGGGGTGCGGTCCATAAACAACGTCACTTACGCTGGCATGAAATGAAACTGAAACTTAACATGCTTCAATGTCCGACTCCTGACTTCTATTCCTCTCTTATACAGCGAATCTTGCACGAAATTTTCACAACTTCTAACCTGTATCCACTGGACCCCCCACTGCTCTATGGGCCCCCCAAAAATGCTGGGCCCCATGAATTTGTCATGTTTACCCCCCCTTAATGACGCCCCAGCCTGTAGATACACTATGTTTAACCACGGTCATGGCCCTGTGACTGAAGCACATGACATTTTTAACACATCGTAGCATCAAAAGTCGGTCACATAGACCACTGGAGAAAACTGCATTTGAAAGTGCAGACTGGAAACACTCTCCCACTTTTTAGTTGATGTTGATAGAGCGAATACAACCGGAGATATGACGGTTTGAAACTGGAGCAAACAAACATGAGTATAACCCTAACCCTAACCTAACCCCTAACCCCTAACCTAATCCTAACCCCCTAACCCTAACCCAGACCCCTAACCCAACCATAATCCTAACCCTAAGCCTAACCTCCTAACCCTAACCCCCTAACCCAACCCTAATCCTAACCCTAACCCTATATATATATATATATATATATATATACACTATAGTTCCTATAGTATAGTATGATATAGTAAACATTTCTTTAAAAAAGGCAAAATCAAAAGTACTCAAAAACAGCCAAAATAGACTCAGACCCCTAAGGGTTAACGCTGTCCACAGGAAATCAACTGTTTGCCATAAGAGAAAAGTCCTTTATTAGCGGTAATTGCTGAAACGTGCATATTTTGCTGTCACTGTTCAAGCGCAGAAGTTCCCTCAGCTCCTAAACCAGGCCGTCTCCTCAGATCAAGCCTGTGGTTTTAGCACTGAAAGCTCCGACTGCCACTCCGAGCGGCATAAGGTCATCTGATTCTGTGTGCCCCCCCCCCACTTCCACACAGCCCTGCCTCCTCTGGTGATAATCAAGCTGTAACCCTCCTATTAGCACCAACAGCAGATTAATCAGGGCCCCTGGGGCACGAGTCCTCTCTGACTGGGCACAAGTGGAGTCTGACAGCGTTTCAGCCTCCGCACGTGTTCTGTAGTTTGGCCAACAAAGGCTGGTGGGCGGAACTCAAGGATAAAGTTAATGACATGCAGTCTTATCTACTTACTGAGTGTGTCTGTATGTGAAGACAGCAGTTTACTTCAAGATTTAGACTGTCAAGGTTAACATTAAGAGGTCCAAGAGTGGGTTTTTAGAACACAGGGATAAAGAACACAAATACTATCAGCTCCTTGTTTAACCCGACTCCTGGAACAGTTACGGTTAAGGGGAAATCTATAGTCAATGGTCATATCTTTGCAGGCTTTTCCTGTGTTCCTGTGTGTTTTTTTTTTTTTTTATGACTTTTTTTTTTTTTTTTTTTTTTTTTTGTTAAAGGAATAAAAAAAATAAAAAAAATCTACCCTCAGAATTTTTTGTGGAGTTCCAAAAACGTCCAATCCGCTGGACACCAAGTGTTTAATTTTTGAAGGAAGGAATGCAATATCAGAAAGTGATACACTGTGTGAAAACTATAAAATCAAAACATTTTTAATGCAGCTAATCTGATGTTTTCTCACATTTTATCACATTCCCAATTTTTAATGGCAATTACACTCAAATTTACAATTACAAATTACCCAAATTTGCAATTTACAATTACATTCAAATTTACACTCAAACATGTTAGTGCAGATCAGGTTTATCTAGAACAGCAAAGTTACAGAAATGGTCTGAACGTCAGTGTATGGGATGGTGCATAAACATCCACTGTGTTGGCTGATATGAACCTAAAACAACAAAACCCATAAATATATTAGAGAACAGATGTAGAATAGCGGTCCATTGTAGTGACCACTATGCATGAAAGGGTTTATAAAGAGAAACATTAAGGCGGACTGAGGGAGAGAAAAACAGAGGAATCTTTATTTTATTATTATTATTGTTTTGTTTTTTGTTTTTTTATGAGATTACTGTTTGTGTTTTAAGGTCTTTAACATCACTGAAGACCCACCACAGACAGCTAATAAGGCTCATTAAATCTGACTGTTAATTTTAGTATTCTATGTTCTTAATGGGTGTTGACTCACATTTATGGTCTTTGTGTTTGATGTCATTGTGTTTACTTATGTCTGATGCTTTCTCTTCACACACTGTCTCCGTGGTATTTACGGCTGCGGCTTGTAACTGTAGTACTTAATGCTTTGTGCAGCACATTGAGCCTCTACACCTGGACTGAAATGTGCTATATAAGTCAAGTTTTATCTGGGCAGGTGGCCATGCAGTGCTCAAGTGAGCAATTGCTAAAGTTGCTCCATTTCTGCCACATGTCCAAACTGGTGACTTCAAAGAATGCACCTAGAAGTAATAATCTACCTTTGATAACATGAATGAAAGTAACATAGTAAGCAAAATAAAGTAATAGTAAATAAGAAGGACTATCTTTTATGGTGACGGTGTTTTATTGCTTTATTAGGGGGATTCTGTATCTGAATTTGTCCGATCCTATACACACAATACCTAGGTGTAGCATTGGCAATTAGCATTAGCATGTATCAAGAGCAGTGACTGTTAACATGAATGAAAGTAATATAGTAAGCAAAAATAGTAGTAATAGTACATAAGAGTGGCTATTTTTTATGGGGAAGGTGGTTTACTGCTTTATTTGAGGTATTCTCTATCTGCGTTTGTCCTACCCTATACACACAGCTAGCTAGATTTAGCATTAGCAATTAGCATTAGCATGCATCAAGAGCAGTGACTGAAGCCCCTTGGAGACCAACCCCAGATCCTCATCAGCACCGTGGTCAGGGGCATCGATGGGAAAATTAACCTATTTACCTGTTTTAAACACTTTAATGATGACCATTATAACGAGCCGCCTAGATTTCTTAAGTCGTTCTTGCAATAAAAGTATCAGAGAATGTCTGTTTTGCCAATTCTCTTGCACATTTTTTCAGGAAGAATTTAGCTTTCAATATATGTCCATTAATTATCATTATTATATGTAATAAATTCTTAAAACAGTGTGTTTTAACAAAAAAATAGTCTTGAATTTTTATCATATTTACTATGAAAAACAACTGTAAATGTGCATAATGTAATTTAATGAGATTATAGAAATAAACTTTCTATTATTTTATATTTGCTCAAACATTTTTGTTTGTCTAGATCACAGGTGTCAAACATGCGGGCCGGGGGCCAAACCTGGCCCACCAAAGGTTCCATTCCAGCCCTGCAGGATGAAAGTGCAAAAATGAACCTGAATAGTCAAGGTCGTCAAAATCCTTTTGGTTCAGGTTCCACATACAGACCAATGTGATCTACAGTAAAAATAACAACACAATAACCTAGAAATAATGACAACTACAAATTTTCTTTGTGAAAAATCATGCGGAAAAAAAATTAAAATTTACATTTACATTTACAAAACTATTCTTTCACAATAAAATGCAAATAAATACATAAATAAAAACACAGATGAACAACCCGAAATGTGCAGTTTGAATATTCTGTCTGTTACTAAATGTTTGGTGCATTTATGGATCCACTGGGATCTGGAGTTGTGTTAATAATTAGAGATGGAATATTGTAGAAATTGTTCAAATTTTAGTTCCAAACTCCAAAACTGTAACAATATTCTGCCTGTTACCAAATGTTTATGGAACACTGTGTGTAAATGTACATGTAGAAACAATAAGTCAAGGCATAATATTGTTAAAACTTCACTAACTTTTCAAATGAAATTTCTGTTTTTTCAGGTTATTCACATCTTTTTTTGTAAAATGTAAATATTTTCATAATTTAATTGGGTTTTTGTTTTTGTACTAAAACAAAAAAACAAACAAACTTGGATTTGTCATTATTTATAGGTTATTAAGTCATTATTTTACTGGTCTGGCCCACTGCAGATCAAATCGGGCTAAATATGGAACTGAACCAAAATGAGTTTGCCAGTCCTGCTCTAGATCATTCTGTGTCCATGTTACAGCTTCTTATTTTTAGTTATTTCTAGTCATTCATCAATGAATTATACCAAGCAGAAAAATACAGATAAAAACGATGACAAAAAAATCAGTGAAACTCAACAAAAACACAGCAAAACATACTAGCAGAACACTCTGAAACAGCACAACCACTATTATATACAATTATTTACAAGAATTCAGTGCAGAAACTCTATAAGGCCACGCTAAAACTCTGAAAAGTAAAAAAACAAAAAACAAAAAATGATTGTACTCTGCTCCCCCCATTTCCATCCCTCCCCCTAAGCCATTGTGGGCCTCTACCTTAAAGTGTTCTACAGCAAAAGAAAGAACCTGATCTCAGTTTTCAGATGATGTTTGGGTTTTCTCAATAGCACAAATGGTTCAAGAGTTACGGCAAATTGAAATGACGGTGGATGTAAAAAATGCAACACCACAGACACATATGGTTAAAAAAAAGGGTGAATGGAAGAGAAACTGGAGAACAGGTGTACTCGACATGGAAAGGTTCTGCTCCAACTGAGAATGGAACTCAGAACTTTCTTATTATGAGGCAGAATTGCTAACCATGACACCACCATGCCACTCAAACTTATGTACTGGTTATCACAGCAAGAAGGGCCTGGGTTCAGTTGGTAAGAGTTGTAGAAGTCAATAATGTAATAACAGCCGATAATGTAAAAACGGCCGATAACGGAATAAAAGTCCTGAACCGTTAACGTAATAACTTTTGGCCAATAACATTATAACTTATTGACTGGTTATTACGTTATCGCCCTGGTAAAAAAAAAAAAAAATTCTTTGCAAATGTACCAGCCAAAAAGTTATAACGTTATCGGCCATAAACTATTACGTTATCGATTCAGGAATTTTATTACGTTATTACATTTATTACGTTATTATTACGGTTTTATTACATTATTGGCTCCTACAGGACAATAGTCAATCAGCATCCAATGGTGGAACTGATTTATCCATGCTAGGATTTGAACCGGCAACCTTCCAGCCCTGTAGAAGCCAATAATGTAATAAAAAACGATTACATAATAATGGCCGATAATGTAATAAATTTGCAAATTTTTTAAATGTAATAGGCTAATAACGTAATATCTGGCCAATAACAACAACGTAATAAACGTTCTGAACCGATAACGTAATAACTTTTGGCTAATAACGTTATAACTTATTACGTTATTGGCTCAGTTATTACATTTGCAAAGATTTTTTTTTTTTTTTTTTTAACCAGGCCTATAACGTAATAACCAACCAATAAGTTATAACGTTATTGGCCAAAAGTTATTACGTTATCGGTTCAGGACTTTTATTACGTTGTTGGCCAGATATTACGTTACTGGCCTGTTACATTTTGAAAATGGCAAATTTATGACGTTATCGGCCGTTATTACATTATTGGCTTCTACAAGGGTCAGCATGGGTTCACCTGTGGGCTCTGTCTGGGTACATTAGCGTCCTCCCACCATCCAAAGACCTGCACCTTAGTGGGTAAACTGGTCTAAACTACCAGTAGGTGTGGATATGGGAGTGAATGGTTGTGTATCTGTCAGCCCTGTGGTAAATAAGTAGTGGTCTTAAGGTTTACCCACTGCCTTTCCAAAAACAAACTGCTATGAAACATTTATTTTGAGGCCATTTTTGGTAGAGCTTAAACTGACAGTGAAAAATCAGATTAAATAATTGATCAAAGTTATTGTTTCTGTCTTGTTTTAGGTATTTTTTGTGTTGTTCTCGAGCCATCTAAGGTAGTTGATTGAACCTGTAAAACCTTTGATCTTTGTCTTTGTGGTTTAACAGCACGGGTCTACTGACCTTCATGGGGGATGGAGTGATTCACAGCATGTCACCTGTTAAAAAATGAACATGACATAGTTGAAGCAATGGATTTGCTTTTATCCAGCGAAGAACTGCCTGTCCTTTATACATGTGGATGGATGGATGGATGGATGGATGGATGGATGGATGGATGGATGGATGGATGGATGGATGGATGGATGGATGGATGGATGGATGGATGGATGGATGGATGGATGGATGGATAGATAGATAGATAGATAGATAGATAGATAGATAGATAGATAGATAGATAGATAGATAGATAGATAGATAGATAGATAGATATTATTTCGATATTATTCTGTTATTATTTTACTGGTTCGGCCCACTGCAGATCAAATTTAGCTGAATGTGGAACTGAACTAAAATGAGTTTGACAGCCCTGTACTAGCAGAACTGCACTACCACTGTTATATTCAACTATTTACAAGAATTCAGTGTAGAATTCTATAAGGCCTCACTAAAACTCTGAAAATTAAAAAAAAGAAAAAAAACAATTGTACTCTGCTCCCCCCATTTCCACCCCTGCCCCTAAGCCACTGTGGGCCTCTGCCCTGAAGTGTTATACAATAGCAATAGCAATAGAAAGAACCTTAAAAAAAATTCAATCACATTTTTTTCATGCCTAAACAGGAATAAAAACACTCAGGAAAAAAAAAAAATCTTGATAAAAATTCTCATAATTCATGCATGAAAGGGTTAACCTTTAGGGTTCGGTAACAGTAAGGGTTAATTAATATAAGTAGAAATCACTTGGATGGTGTCGGCTTGTATTTCTTGTGTGTATGTGTTGTTTTTAAAGCCCTGAACAGTGGAGGTAGTGACGCTTCATTAGTGACCACTCTGGTGTAATGAGTGTGTGCAGCTCATACAGTGGTCACAGAGGGGACTGTGGGTAGTACGAGTGCCCACTGGGCTGATTGCGGAGCAGATCTCTCCACTGATGTGCTCGACCTACACCTGAGAGCCAGTTCGTTTGATTTTAGGAGCAGCGGCAGCAGCACTGACCTATTACTCAGTGGTCAAATTTAATCACACGTATAGATTAGAAGACCATGCAGCTTTACAGATTAGGCTGACTCACAACGTCCACCACTTTTCTGTAGTTAATGAGACCTCCTTATGGAGAAAAAAAAAAAAAAAAATGGTTTGCTTTTATTTCTGAAAAACCTATTACACTGGTCACCAACAGTATTGTTTCAGTTTTTTGAGCTGATTTAGGATCATTTTGGTGCTGAATCCAAAAATCACATTCATTTTGCTCAATCAGGTCAACTTTCTGAACTATGCTACATATTGGCTTTTGAACATTTGTGCTTACATTTATGGGCATTTTCACATCATATGATACAAAATTCTTTCATATTTCTTGCAATAAATGAGTTCTGAAGATTTTACTTTTGCCAATTTATGATTAATGTTTTTTTTAATATTACAGGTGAATGAAATGGCTTCGACTAGAAGATCGGGAAAAATAAGCCTGATGTATTCTGCTACATCTGCAGTGAGTACACCATTGTACCTAACAGGAATCCTGTTAGAATTTTTTTTTTTTTTTTTTCTCTTAAAACCTATTTTGGGTGAGAACTATATAAAAAAATCAACTGATAAAGTCACAAAAATGTAATCAATTTTGTGAGAAGATCTAATTTTTCAAAATCAAATTAGCAAAAAAACCTGACCTGATTGAGAAAAGCAGATGTCATTTTTGGATTTAGCGCTGCAAAATGGTCCGAATTCAGTTGAAAAAACCTAGACAACTTGCAAAAAACATTTTTTTGTAACCCAGTGTTATCACTCCACCCGCATCAGATCATCCATGCTTTTGTGGATGAGAATAGAATCATAGGGCTACATGGATTTTCACACAATTTAACCCTTTCATGTATAGTGGTCACTACAGTGGACAGTTCTTCTCCAGCTGTTCTCTTGTATATTCATGGGTTTTGTTGTTTTAGTTCCATATCAGCCAACACAGAGAACACTCATGCATCATCCCATGAACTGCAATTCAGTCCATTACTGTAACTTTGCTGTTCTTGATAAACCTAATCTGCAGTAACATGTTTGGGTGTAATTAATGTTTTGTTTTTTGTTTTTTGTTTTTTTTTTCACAAAAAGTTTTTGGAGTTTTTTTGCATATTATCTCCTTGAAGTGAATAATAAATTGTTGTGTAATATAATATAATAATAAATAGTATTAGAGTATGTTAAAATGTGAGAAAACATATGATTAGGAGGATTAAAAACGTTCTTATTTCATAGTTTTCCATATCACTTTCTGATATTAGGTTTTAAATACATGTTTTGCCTCAAAAAATTAAATGCATGATCTCCAGCTGAGTGGACATTTTTGTAACTCCTTAAAAAAAAAACAAAAAAAAACCTTGATCGCATTGTTTTTTTCATGCCTAAAGAGGAGCAAAAACACTCAGAAAATATTGAATTGAACAAGAATTTTCAGGTGGTTCATATTTGTTCACGTTATGCTCAAGTACAGTTCGTAGATGGAAACATTTTCATTACAGAATTTTACTTTTATCATTCAAAAGCATAGAGAAAACTTTGGAGTTGGCATTATTTATAAGTTCCTAACCTGTTATTTGTAATATTTTACTGGTCCGGCCCAGTTTAGATCATATTAAACTGTATGTGGCCCCTGAACTTAAAGGAGTTCAACAGCCCTGGGTTAAAATAATATATAGTATATAGTTGAAATTAGTTAGTGACAAAGCCACAGGTAAGGTTTGGTTTAGACACAAAAATTATGATTTTAAGGCAATTTTTCCAATTATTTTCAGTTTTAGACCCAAATGGTGTCTCATATTTACCCCAATAATTGTGGGTTTTTTTTTTTACATTGTTTTCATCTGGTTGCATCATTAGCATAATTGTTGTCTTCTTAACATTGTTTTTGACTAATTGTGTTTTAACGTAATTTTTTTGTCTTCATACATAATATTTGTCCTTTATATTGTTTTCATCTTTCATATCATTGTTACATTGTTTTTGACTAATTGTGTTTTAATGTAATTTTTTTTGTCTTAATACATAATATTTGTCCTTTATATTGTTTTCATCTTTCATATCATTGTTACATTGTTTTTGACTAATTGTGTTTTTATGTTTTTTTTGTCTTTATAAATAATATTTGTCTTTTATATTGTTTTCATCTTTCATATCATCTTTATATTGTTTTTGACTGATTGTGTTTTTAGTTCTTTTTTTTTTTTTTAATACATATTTGTCCTTTATATTGTTTTCATCTTTTATATCATTTTTATTTAGTTACATCTTCTCTGTCTGAGCCCTCTCAGCATTAATGAAATACTTCCAGAGAACACTCTTCTACACTCCTCATATACCGTCTTATTCTTTTGTATTTCACTCTGACAGCTGGAGACCCAATAACAAAAAGCTCTGCGACCTACTTTGAGTCCCAGCCTTAAGTTTTGTTAAAGCAGGTTTAGGGTTGGGAAAATATTAAAGCTGCAGGAGCAGAAATCAGGTGGGAAAAATGCCAAACTTTGAAAAGACACTCCAGTCTAAACCAAAAGACTACATAATAAAAATATATATGACCTGATATTCATGAAAAAATGGAGCCTCTATGTGGAGACACTGTCTGAAATGACATAAAAACTTGTGATAAGACAAGAGGTAGATATCCAACAGCCTGAAAACACAGAAATTAAATAGACGCTGAAGTCTCGATGTGTGTTACAACACACTCGAAGATAATTATGTAGATTCTGCACAGTGATGCTCAAAAACGTCAACATCAAGCACCGCAGCTTTAACGTTAGAGCTATAAATAAGAAGGTTTACATCAACATGTGAACACTGGTCTGCTGTGTTTAAGTCTGTTGCTTCATCATGCCCATATCACTTTTTTTTGTTTTTTTAACATGCACTTCTTCACAGCTATAAAAAGCAAGAGGTCACATATGTAAACACCAACTGCTTTAATCACCTTGAAATAACAATCAGTATTGTCATTTTTTTCTGGTCATGACAGGAAAACACAATTAAAACACATCGTTTTCATCATTAAAATGATAATGCCATATGTGCACGGACAAAAATAAAGCAAATAAAGTCGCACTTCTCATGAATTTGATTAATTCACCCACACTGCAAAAAAGGATGTCTCTCACTTTTACAGTGGCATAAGATGTGTTGTTGTTATTTTTGATGCACTGCAAGAAGGAATATCTGACTTAGATAAACAGACTTGAATTTGGAATATTTATCTTGAAAGATCTTTTTTTTTTTTTTTTTTTTACATTTATTTACTTATTGAGACTTAGATTATTTGACTTGCTCCAAGAATTTTCATCTTGAGCTACCCCACTTAGATATTACAACTAATTCTAAGCAATATTTATAACAAAATAAGTTACATTGTTGGGGACTGAGTATGATGGATACAGAGACTGTTTGGCCTAAAGACTTTTTTAATTTCATCACAATTAATGCTATATTTTCATGTCACAAATGGACAAGTTCTATTTGAACTGAACTGAGCTGAAAAACAAATCTTCTCTTCTTTTGGATTCCCCAGTTTTTCTTCCCAGATTCTCTCCTCCATATCACATGTTTTATTTGTACAGGTTCAATCTGGAGTATGGTGCTGATCCATCCTGCTTCTGTTCCACCAATACATACATGAAGAATGGCACACAGCACTGTTTACATCAACACTTTTACAATAAGAAGCATTTTTAGACACAAAGAACAATTCTAGATTGTTCTTTCCTCTTTAGTCTGATGCTAAACTATCCAATAAATAATAGTGCTCCTAGTTTTTGCACAGGGATCATTAGTGTAAACGCTGACATGGCTGCAGAGCATCAGTATGATGGGATCCACAACAACCATGTCACATCCGTCCACTGACACATTTAGTGTTTTTGTGTCAGCTGGGATTGTTTTAGATCCACAATACCAACATTTATGAAGAAGAGCACAATTAGCAATAGGAAGTCTAGAAGTTTATTCCTAATAAAGTACTGGGACTGACCAGAGCATCATGGGTAATGTCACGTCCGTCCACCAGCAAAAGTTTTCACATCCACGTGCTATTCCAAATCCAATATTTATGAAAATAGAGCTTCCACTGTCAGAGAATATCAGTAGTCTGTGCACAAATGGATTAGCATTATTTACACACACTTCTATGACTTTAGGACAAGGTTTTTTGGTTTTTTTGTGTTTTTTTGACAAAAATGGACACTCATTTGACCCCCTAAGTAAATTTTAGCCGATATATATTAGTGCTGTCAAATGATTACATTTTTTAATCAGATTAATCACAGGGTTGCTGTGGATTAATTTAAATGAATGATGATTAAATATAAATTTTTAATCTATATTAATCACATTTCATTTCGCAAACTCAAGAGAGAAGGGAATATATATGCACTTACTGTGTTTTATTAAACATCTTCAACAGTTTCAACAAAACAACTTGAAACATCTGTTCCGTCTTGGTGTTTTTTTTGTCCTAATATTTCCATCCAGAGGGCCAACGTGCTGTTTAGTGTCTTCCATCTGTACGGGTTGGTTCTGCTGCCTGTCACTACTGGATCAACTGAACATTTGCACTTGCATGACGCTAACTCTACTTGGACAAAGTGCCTGAAATGCATTGGCAGAGACATTCAGAGTCTGTAAGGCAGATGGGTGAATTGTGTTAAAATTTGTAAACTGATTATTTATGATGATGGATTAATCTGTGCTAACGTGTTAATTTTGACAGCCCTAATATGCATGCGCATGTATATATATATATATATATATATATATATATATATATATATATATATATATATATATATATACATACCATAGATTTAAAAAAAAAAGATTTTAAACAAGTATATTCTGCTTAAAATAAGAATTTTAGCATTCTATAAGCCTTAGATAATATTTTCTTATTTTAAGAAAACTTGATAAGTGCAATTTTCTTACTGCACTGACTGATCATTTACTTAAAATAAGCCATTTTAACCCAATAATGAGTTGAATTTTCTTGTTTTTGCAGCGCAGGCCTTCTTTGTAATATAATGTGATTCAGATAATGGTAGTTATGTGATGATGCTAATGTAGAAAACACAGTAAAACTGAGAAAAGCACATGCATAATAAAGCCAAGTATTTGGTTTGTAGAAGTTCCCTATTTTCACGTCTTCACCAAATGTCGGACAGAGTGAATCATCAAGCACAGCTGTGAATAATCAGGGAGGTCATTCCGTTCACAACTTGCAAATAGGCTTTTCAAGTAGACAGGCGCTGATAACATTAATGATGTCTTTGTTCCATTTAATTGTCCCAAGAAGCCATTCTAATAAACCAGCGCACACAATACCGAGGCCCAGAAACTCCCAGACTTTTAATGGAATGCAGCAGTTGTTAATGTTATCAGTTACACTTATGGGTTTTCTGCTGTAATCAGTCACAATGTGTGAGGTTTGTTATATGTGACGTTTGCATTCGGTTCCACTGCAGCCAAGTGTTTACCCTGAGAGGAATCTAACAATCAAAGCTCTGCATTTTAATATAGTAGACCTAAGCGTAGACAGATCCTGATATATGCAAAAGACAAAAAAGTGACTGATTACAGAATTAAGACTGAAAGCAAGTTGTGCTTTCTTTCTTTCTTTCTTTCCTTTCTTTCTTTATTGATTAGATTTTTCAGAAATGTTCCTAAAGGTCTCTTTTCTGTTACCTCAGTCTGTATTTCCATGTGAAACAAGTAGAAAAGGTTTTAGAAAGGCAGGACTGAGATCATTTCCTGAGAACTGAAGCTGACACCTCACCAAATAAGGAAGACATGATCATGATAATACAGTAAGTATATAAATTAGTATGGTTTTAGAACGTTTTTGTATATTAATGTTAACCCTTTAACCCCTGAGACATTATTCCAGGTAAACATGTGTCTGTTTCAGCATCATAAAAGCTGCTGTGAGTATGTGTTTGTGTTCCTTTACTTCAGTGGTTTGGTTTTACTGTGTTTTAAGATCAAAACAGGTGGAATAACAGAAAAAGACAAAGACAGGAATTGAAGTTAGACAGGTTTTTTACTAAATAAGGCACTCAGAATGTGTAGCAATAAGAGATGTAGGATGTTGAACATGAACTGTGAACTGGAACACACTGAACAAAAAGTATTTGTTGTTCAGTGTTGCTGTTATATCTGGCTGCAGATGTTTTACCTGACGCACTTTTGTCTACATTTCATGAGCACTTTTTGCAGAGTTGACTTTGGAAGGTTTGACTTGTCTATGTGCTTTTTGTGTATTCGTTTTATGTATGGAAGTCTGTCTGTAACTGTTTAATGTACTGCTGCCCGCCTTGGCCAGGACACTCTTGAAAAAGAGATTTTTAATCTCAGTGAGGTTTTCCTGGTTAAATAAAGGTAAAATAAAACAAATAAATAAATAAAAAAAATTGAATTTGAATTTGGGCCCAGTAGTTTTTGTTTTGGGGATCTGTTTTTTTTTTTTTTACTAAATCAGTCCAGCTGCTTTTTGCTCCTGGTTTAACTCCAAACAGCAGTTACACAGTTAAAACTTGGTCAAAACACAGTAAAAAAAAAAACAAAGGAAAATCACAAAAACACTGCAAACAACAGCAAAAACAACAACAACAAAAAACACACACAAGGAAAACAGTGTTAAAACAGCCCAAACGTCTGTTTTTATAGCAAGTTGGTCTCATTCACTGCCCCCATTACACAGGGGGGTGCACTGAGCATGCTCAGACGTCTATGGAAAGAACAATGTCCATTCTATCAGCACATTTCTAAGTTTTTCCTGTTGAGAAAATAGTTGAATTTTTATGAATATTTAAAATAGGGCTGTCAAAATTAACCCTTTCCTGCACAGTGGTCACTCCAGTGGACAGCTCTTCTACAGCTGTTCTCTTGTATATTCATGGATTTTGTTGTTCTTTGCGTTGTTTTTTTTGTTTTGTTTTGTTTTTTTTACACATATATTTATTAAAGTTTTAAGACACTACATATCTTTTCTGACATTAATTGGTAACATTATGTAGATCTCTCCTGAGCGTAAACCTCCAGAATCACAAACCCCTCTCCATAGTTTTCACACAATTTATCAGTAAATACGTGTTTCTGTGCATCAAAAATTAAACGTGTGGTGTCCAGCTGAGTGGACATTTTTGCAACTTCATGAAAAATAGGTTCATAAGATTTTTTTTTTTTTTCATTATTATTTTTTGTATGTATTTTTTTTTTAAATTTAAATAATTTTTATTTATTTATTTATTTATTTTTTATTTATTTTCCAGAAGAAAATTTTCAATCGCATTGTTTTTTTCATGCCTAAAGAGGAATAACAACACTCAGGAAAAAATTTTGATTAAGGTTCTCATAATTCATGCATGAAAGGGTTAACACATTAACGCAGATTAATCCATCATCCTGATTAATCAGATTAAAAATGTGAACACAATTAACCCATCTGCAGCGCAAAATGACTCTGAAGATCTCTGCCAACTCATTTTGGGCAGTTCGTCCAAGTAGAGTTAGCGTCGCACATGTGCAGATGGGCAGTTAGTTCAGTAGTGATAGGCAGCAGAACCAACCCATAAAGATGGAAGATGATAAACAGCATGTTGGTCCTCTGGATGGAAATATGAGGACAAAAAAAAAAACCCAAAAAAATGAAACAGTCGACCAACATAACACTTAAAACACCACGTTAACTCAAAGCATACGTTTGTCGGGGATTCTGCTAGCACTTTGGCTAATGTGTTGCCCAGCTTGTGACAAACACATTAAGTGCATATATATTCCCTTCTTTCTTGAGTCTGTTTGCTTATGGAAAGTAAAACGCGATTAATATAGATTAAAAACTAGAAGCACTCGGAGAGCGCAGACCTCCACCAAGGCTGATCAGTGGCGCCCCCCGTGGGCCCCCCCACCCCCGATCACCACCAAAATTTAATCATTTCTTCCTTATCCCATTTCCAACAAACCCTGAAAATTTCATCCAAATCTGTCCATAACTTTTTGAGTTATGTTGCACACTAACGGACAGACAAACAAACAAACAAACAAACAGACAAACAAACAAACCCTGGCAAAAACATAACCTCCTTGGCGGAGGTAATTAATGATATTGAGTCGTGATTAATCAAAATCAATCCACAACAACTCTGTGATTAATCTGATTAAACATTTTAACCATTTGACAGAACTAATTTTACATAAATCCATCATCCAGAACACTCACCACAGACACTTCAGGGGTTAAAGGGTTATTAAATTGGAAATTCTTATAGTGTAATGCCCTTTGGTTGAAGAAGTCTTTAAATCATTTATATAAAACATAGACATAAAATTCTAACTTCCAATGAGAGAAAATCCATGACTCACAAAATCTGAATGTGCTTTTTGTGTATTTTATTTTCGTAAATTGCACTAAGCTGTATGAGAAGCCAAGGTTTGACAAATATAGATGTAAAATGTGAGCCATGGTTCACCTCAACATGCCCTTCAGTAGACTTGGGTTTAAGACCTCCATGCACCAGATGAACTTTAAGCCAGCTTTGACTGAAAAAATCCAGGCTCGCATCAAATCAGCGACAATCGAATCAGGCTAATTCAGTTACAAGAAGAACAGAGCTATGGTCTGTGAAGAGCGCGGAATAAGATGATTTGATTTTTTTTCTGTTTTCTCGGCCACATCTGATCCTGACATGCTCTGACACAAATATAGGTTATTTGATTTACCAGTAAAAAAATCCTGATCTGTGTTTCGCTCTATTCCTCCCTATCTCACACACATTCAGTCGGCCTGTCTGCCAGCTGGAGGTCTTAGCCCTCCTGCAGTGAAAAAGCTGCTGCCAGTCGACGCTCGTAGTCAGGCGGGTAGCCGAATATCTGCTGGCAAATCAATGTGCCAGAGTGATCACATCCACACCCCCTGAGCTTCTTTTAATGCTTCCTGGAATGTCATTTGGAGTTGGCGTAGGGAAACGTGTCAAACAACTGAGCCCTGTGTGGTTTACACGATAGAGCACAGAAAGTTTTATCGGACTGGGAATTGTAGACGACGTTGCCAAGGTTTCAGTGACAAGAATTAATGTTTCTGAAACGGCAGTGATGTAAGACTGTCCTTGGTGTAGAAAACATGCCCACAGGTTGTTTCAGGAACAAGCCTATTACCAGCGACATCCAGCTAAGTGAGAGCGAGCAGATGACTGAGGTGTGACATTTGTGTTAATATAATCACCCCCAAAAAAAAGACAAATGTTGTTACCTCACCTCCACGGATTCCACCATGTTTTCGTACATTTCAGTGCCTCGGAACAGACTTCATCATTCTTCTGTTGTATAGTGGGTGGGGATGGGAATCGATAAGAATTTAACGATTCTGATTCCATTATCGATATTGCTTATCGATCCGATTTCTTATCGATTCTCTTATCGATTCTCACTGGGTGAAGGAATAAAAGAGTACAAATGCGTGTGTTTGCATTAACTGTCTTTTATATTTCCATCTACACAGAAAATATAACACACACAGTATGTACAAATAATAGCATGATGACGCCGGGCCCGGGTCGGGGGGGGGGGCACGTTGAAAGTGAAACTACAGACTCTTTACTAATTCCTCTATTGCCACATTTCCACTATGTGGAACCAGTTCAACTCTGCCCGTCTCCCGTTGTTGTGCTCCTCATTTCCTTTCCACTACCTTCAGAAACTTGTATTTGTGGAGTTACGACGTTTGTTGCCCACACCAGAACCAGAACTGGGCCCAGCGTTCACTCTGCCGCTACATTCACAAGCTCCGCTAAGTAGCCAATCAAATACATGACATTCCTGTAAATGATTCACACGCTGTGGACAAATGTTTGAACAGCCTGCAGGGATTCCACCCTTTTGAAGACATGGAAGCTTTGACAGTGTTCCAGTGGACCTGGTGTCGTCTGTTTAGACCGTTTCTGCCTCAACACCACGTTGGCTACGTTCTGACCAAAACAACGCAGCGTACAATGTGGCGCATCGCTATGACGTCCAGGTACTCTAAAGTCGGTAGTATCCTGTAACGCAGGGGTGTCAAACTCAGATCCTCGAGGGCCGGTATCCTGCATGTTTTAGATGTTTCCCTCTTCCATCACACCTGGAAGCCATTACATCATTATCAGGCTTCTGCAGAGCATGATGATGAGCTGATCATTAATTGAACCAGGTGTGGAAGGAAGAGGGAAATATCTAAAACATGCAGGATACCGGCCCTGGAGGACCAGAGTTTGACACCTATGCCGTAATGGAAACGGTCTCCAGGAATAGGACCTGGTACCCAAGTCGAGTGGAGCTGGTTCCACGTAGTGGAAACGCGGCAATAGAGTTCCTCTCTTTGACTCTAAAAGTTGTTTCTTTAAGGTTCTCATCCCCTGACACTTTGATTAAAGGCCCGGTGGTGTTAGTTTTCCTCACCATGGGAGACCAGGTAAATTCAGAACATATCTCCACAACCCAATGCATTAGTGTCTTTGGCATAACGTCATACATCTTTAATCCCAATGCTCTAATGGCAATATTCTTAAGCTATAAATTATAAATATTACATCTAGACCCTTTAAGGCTTTTCTGCTTAAAGTATCAAGAACATTTCCATACCCTCATAGTGCAGTGGTGGGCAGTATTTGTTCGTCATGATCGACTTCAGTATATTATTGTGCTGCTAGTCTTGACTGTTTATAGTTGCTAAATATATTGATCAAATAATGTGCGTTTACAAACTTTAAAACATTTACTCAGGCAGAAGTTTGGATGACAGTTTCAAGCTCGTCACTTTCTGTGGGTATGTTTACATATTGATATCGAAGTATGATGAATAAATATCTTTTCCCCCGAAGTCTACAGGTGGATGCTGGGATGGTGGAGGGGCTGAAAGAGCTGGCAGCGACACAGAGCATAGATCTGTCAGAGGGAGAGCCAGCAAATTTTGCAGTTTAAATACACCACCAAATTGGAGAGTGGGAGATGGAGTGTAGGAGAGAGATGAATATCAAGGAGGATCTATCGACTGCCTGAATTAACTCCTGGGTGTCACTCCATAAGATCGTTTTTTTACATGCACGTGCACTTTTTTTTACCCAAATATTATCAAGAAAAATCTATGTGTTTAATGCCTTTTGACCTTTCACCTTTTACATCTGCCATCATACCATTGTTCATCATGTCAGTGACCAGAGAAAATTATAGCAGCAAAACTATTGGTTGAATTCATACCAAATTGAGTTTATAGATTGCCAGTGACCCAGTTTAGGTCTCATTACATTTTGGGAAAAGTAGGTCAAAGTTCCAATTTTTTATGAGTTTTTAATATCTTTCTTTTTTTTTCCATCAATACAAGGGTATTGAAAAAGAATTAACCGATTTAATTATGCAATATTTTATAGAGCTGCAACCGATTAATCGACTCCAGGTGATCCAAAAAAATCATTCAACCACAATTCTCCTGAATCAAAGCTTTTTTTCCTTCATTTCTCTGCTGTTAAACATTGTTTCCACTGTTGTGTTTCACACGGACGCTTATTGTGACGCATAAAGAAGCTTCATTTCAGGAAAACTGCAATAGAATATCTCCCTTCAATCAATTCAAGTCGATTAATCAAATCAGGAATTTCTGCATTGGCTTCAAGCACCTAATCGATTAATCGGTTGCAGCTCTAATATTTTAATGAGGAAAAACAATAGAAATATCTCCGAAAATATTGGTCCTATCAACTTCCTGTTTCCACTTGTTTCTTCTTTGACCAAAAATACATAAGTATGCCAAAGTGTATCAGTCAGCTCTTTATGGATCTTCCTGAGTATTTTTTCATATTGCAATATATATCGCAAGGTTAAAAAAGAATTGCAATGTCAGTTTTTTCCAATATCGTGCAGCCCTAATTAATTGTATTAATTTTCAGATGTTTTATACCAGGTTTCTTTCAACACGTCAGATATTTCTAAGCATTTGTGCTGCTTCTTCTCATGGGGTCAGGGGTCACACTACATAGTGATTTTAACCTTTACAACCCATTTAACCCTCTGGTATCCGGGTGTGCTTTTTAGGCACACTTTGCACTTCGTGTTAAAAAACTTCATATTATTTTTCACAATTTAAATAAGGCTAGAATTCAGAAGTTGTTCATTTGTGCATGATCTTTAAAATTCTGGCCACCGACTAAAATGTGCACATTGTAAACAAAAGAAAATTACAAGACTAGCATCTGTCTGCCAAGTGTGTCTAAAATGCACTATTTCTTCCATTAGAACCACTGTTTTTGATCCGAAAGCCATTAAGGCATAAATCCTGTTTTTACTGATATTTGGGCTTCATTTGAGAGGTGAGGGTCTAAATTAATTTATTAACGTTGTTAATGTTGCTGTTAATTATTGACATATGCCAGGCTGCAAAAATCAAATAATATGTCATCTAATTTTTATTTAGTATTTTGAAAAAAAAAACAAAACAAAAAACAAACAAACATATTTTGTGTTTTTTGCATCAAAAATGTAGTGACATCATGATGAAAAGAGATCATTTAAAGGGTTAAAAAAAATCTTAAATGAATGATTATTTAATATGTATGATTAGGGCTGACCTTGATTTACAAAAATAAAATCAAATTATATCAGAAGACTAAATCAATATATAATATTTAATAATTTGATAGGTGTGCCTTTTTGGCACACTTGGTGACAGATGCTAGTATTTTTGAACATTTGACCTAGTGCCAAAAATAATCATGCAAATTAACCAGTGTTGGAGTTAATCATTGACACATGCCAGGCTGCAAAAATTACATAATATGTGATCCACTTTTTATGTAGTGTATTGAAAAAAATACATTGTTTGTGTTTTTTTGCATCCAAAAAAATGGTTTGTTTCCATTACAAACACAGCATTTAAAGGGTTAAAAAATGTGACAGTTATTGAGTATTTGGTATTTTTATTTACGGCTCAAGTTGATGAAATAGAAAAAAGTGTAAAAGAACTAAAAACAAATATGAATTTTTTTTTTGACATTATTCCACAAGTGTGTGAAAAAGGCACACTTGGTGCTCAGTAAGGGCCTTACTGGACGGGATACCGGAGGGTTAATTCAATTTTTTGAGTCTTTTTAGACTATGTGCGTATTTCTTGTATTTTCTTGTTGCATCTAAGCTAGAAAAGAGTGAGAAATAAATACATATGTGCTTTTCAGCAGGGACACTTTAGCACAGTCCTGTATGTCCACCACATAAGGGCCATTATTATTATGTATTGCACATACTCATCCTTGTGTTCATCCTCATTTAATGGCCGTGGGTTCAGCCTGATGAGCACACTCAATGATCCTTTTTTTTTTCCCCGATAAGATGATTATGGATGCACTATATGTTGTCTGAACCTTGCCCAGTGTGAGCCCCTTTGGTCGCTCTTTTATCTTTAAGACTTCCTCACACCCTCCCTTTGGAAGAAGATGTTGTCTTCAATTACCCAACAGCACACCCATCAATACTGGAGGCAATTGCTTTACAGAGTAGACCCACACAACAAAGGGGATTTGAAGGCGTCAGCACTCTCTCGTCACCCTGACCCGTACTCCTCTGACACCGTTGTCAAAGATAAAGGAAGACTAAAAAGGTTCGAAAAACAGAGCTGCTCCATGCTGCCAGCCCTGGAATCATTGTGCTTTTCTGACTTTTTATAAATGTTTATGGAGGAGAGCAAAAAAAAAAAAAAAAGCAGGAGATGACCTTCAGATTGAGAAATATGGCAATAGGCCTTTGCCAGCTCACTTATCATATTGTGATGGATGACTACAATGCATTTAGAAAAAGCAGCCATCACTGATAAAATTAATAACATCTGGCGTTTTTCTTTCCTTATAAATGTAAAACAAATAAATAAAAATGAAAAAATCTTGGGAGGAAAAGGAAATGCTCCAAATTTATACATAAAGGTCACAGCCTAGAGAGATGTGACAAAGTCTACAACAAAGGTAGAGGCGAAGATATGTGCTTTGGAATTTCATTACTGCAAATATGAATGTAGAAACTATAGACACTGAATGTAGAAACTATAGACACTCACTGTTGCTGCAGACTGTAAGGCCCAATCCCAAACCACCCCATGGCCCTCCCCCTTACCCCTACCCAACCATTTTGCGTGTTCACATGAAGGGGTAGGGGTGTCCTGATTCTCGATGAGTTGGAGGGGAAGGGCTAAGGGGGTGGGCTGTTTGGCCCTCAAAACCAGTGGTCTAGTGGTCCCTGGAGAAGTGGGTATACTCTCAAATTCTGCCTTTTTTTTAAGTAGTCCAGGAAAAACACTGTTTTAGAAACAGTGACATGTCAGACTACTCTATTTAGTTTACTCAAAAATGAGTAGTATTTGCTCACAATTATAAAATGATCATGACTTGATCAGGAGCAGTTTGTAGGTTTTACTGGACACACAAGCAGCTGCAGGAATGGAAATGGATTCAACATGAGGCAAACACAGGATAATGTTAGCCTTTCATAACGTTAGCCTACTCACACAGTTCAACTATTGACGACAAAGTCTCTCCTCTAAATGTGCAGTCACATGTCCAGTACTTTAAAACAGAGACTCATTCTGAAACCACCTAAAAACTGACCTCAGAATTATCTATTCCATGAAAGTAGGTTCTCTCGATATGTGTCACTCCTTTGAAAGATGTTTATTCTGCCTTTCTTGTTCGCATTTCCAATAATCATGCATCTTTCAACAAGACGGGGAGTGACCTGTCAATCAACTGGGGTGGCACTGGCACCTGAGGAGGTGTCCAATCAGATTCCAGAGGTGGACAGTGCTAAGCAGAGCCCTGGCTAAGTTAGCAATATTTTCCTCAGCATGACCCGCCCTACTCTGCCTCTAATTGGCTCATTAGTCCTCATGCCTAAAGTTAACCAATCTAATCAGTGAAGGCAGCGAGTACTAGCCAATTAGAGGCAGAGTAGGGCGGGTCATGGCTTCACCATCCGAGGGGAAAACATGGGCAAATTGTCTCAGATACGACTGAATGGTGCACATGAGGGGGATTCAGAAGTGGGCATACCCAATGCTGACTGAAAAATAAGTAGGTATACTCCGTACACCACCGTATACCCTGGACTACACCACTGCTAAAAAAAAGAGATTTTTCGGGACTACTCTACAAAGGGTGGGGTATGAGAAATCTCCCATAATTCTGTTTGAACCGTTGGTAAAATGGAGGTAAACACAGCAAAAAAGTGCAGCAGTGTGATGAAAGAAACACACAAATGTACCTATTTTCTCTATAAACAACTTAATCATTTGATCGACCATTTAATGCCATTTTAATGTGTTTCGCATTTCTGCAGTTTGCGGTTGATAGCAGCAAAAAGATGCCCAAAGCCCGTGGAACACAGACGGTTACAGGTGCTGACGGCACAATGAATTATTTCAGAAACAAAGTTGTTGCATCTGTTTATAGCGGCATCGACGACTGCTGATGATGTAACAGGTCTCAAAGGGTTGTTTCATTTCATAGGGGGAATGTAGGGGTAGTGCCAAGGGGTAGGGGTAAGGGGGAGAGCCAAGGGGGGTATTGGGATTGGGTCTAATAATGCTCATTCATGTTCAGTGCACCCCCAGTGGGTTTGGGCTGTGGTGCTGTGCTTTTGGTACTTCCATAGCTTTGTATGTCTAGTGCACTGGTGCCACATTTGGGCACATGGTGGGATCAAAAGGAATAGATTATCCTATCTTATACTGTAGGGGGGGTGGGGGGGGGTTAACGACAGTGGGATCTGTGGACTCCCCTGCATGATGCACTGACACTACAGAGAATCCTGAGGTACAAAATACACAATGCATGAACAGATGATGTTTCCTTTATACACTCCTGGAAAGACTACTGTTAAACTGTCGCTCTGCTGCTTCAGTGTTAACTGATAAAACAATAAATGTTCAAGTTCAATCACAGCCAAAGGTTATAGCTGTGATGCAAATTAGCATGGTTTATTTGACAGTAAATGTCTTAGCAGTACAATTCTGAATATTAATAAGTACTTCAGAAGCATATAAGGGAAAAAAAGCAGGTGATAATATTTTTGTCACAACCAGAACCTTTAGCAATTACTGTATGACTTTGTGTATATGAAACTAACATGATACAATTCTACTCGCAAAATGCTTCCAGAATAAAGCTAGTAAAACTTAGCAAAATGTAACGACTAAAATCAAGTCAAAACTGTTAGTTAAAGGTTAAGGTCAATGTGCTTTGTTCTCCTGCTACACACATAGTACCTAGCATTAGCATCAGTAATTAGCATTAGGACATAGCACCCACCCAATAAGAGCAGTGAGCTGTCATTGGACCAACTCCAGATCTTCATCAGTACCTTGGTCAGGTCAACACTAAAGACAACTGACCTATAAGTACCTGTTTTTAATGACGGGGAAAACAAAAGGACCCATTGAAAACATGGAACCTTCTTGCTGTGAAGCAAAAGTGCAAACAACTATGCCACTGCGCCACGCTGTGTAGCTACAGTTGTGTATTGGTTAGCTTTAGCTTTGTAGTTGGAGCACTGGGTCAAAATTTGAGCTACCACTTCTACCTCGACATATTTTTGAACATCAGAACACATTCACTGTGGATATTCCTTCATGTGTTAGATTTCTAAATCTATTATCAAACTAAATGAACCTATGTATATATTAGGCCTGTAACGGTCCACAGCTGTACTGAAACAGCACAGTATGATGAGGAAAAGAAAAAGGAACAAAAGACATTGTTTGATGTGGAACTTTAAATCCGCGCAAGTTCCACATGGACATATGGAAGGAGCACACAATGACCCAAAATATGAAATAGCTGCTGATATAAGATTAAAAAAAAACAAACAAACAAAAAAAAACAACAAATATGATGTGAACCTGGAAGGACCAGACTGCAGACCCTCCAGCATCAGTCCAGTCCAGTTTGGATCAGTTCAGGTTCAGGTGAAAGACAACAACCAGGAAAGAGAAGACAGACGCTTAATAAGACGGACGCTGTTTGCTGCCAGTGAACTACAGTAGATCTAAAACACTTAGACTAGCTCTGTTTCTCTGTCTCTCTCTCTCTCTCTCTCTCTCTCTCTCTCTCTCTCTCTCTCACACACACACTGTATAACAGAGGAATAGAACCAGGAGTTGGACATTGAAAGTATATGAAGTTTCACTTTCGTTTCACACCAGCATTAGTTACGTTAATTATGGACCGCACCCCCAGGTATATAACTGCACGCCACCCCCCCACCTCCCCGGCCCCGACAAACCCCCCCCCATGTGTTTTTGACAAATCGCACCATGCACACACACACAAATACACACAGTGTCCTAAACAGTTTGTTCTCTGTCCTAAAATAAATAATTTGGTTCATTGTGTTGTCAGTGTTGCTCTTCAGTTTGTTTAAACAGAATACCAATTTGCTCTCTTGTTAATGTTGCACTTCATGTGGAATTTTTTTGTTGTTCTTTTTCTGCAGAATGTGAACTGACAGAACTGGGATTAGATTTTTGTTGTTTGTTCAAAACTACCTTTCAGGGAAAAGTGCAATACATTTAGTGATATTAATAATTTATTTTATTTTCTATTTGATTTGTAGCAGCAGCATTGTATTATTCCTGTTTTTCTATATTCTATTGTCTCCAAAAATTGGGGGAAAAATGTTCAAAAATTCATAAATGTATTAAAGATATTTTGTGGGGTTTTCTTTCTTCCTGTACTGAACCGAGAAAAAAAAACAAAAAAAAAAAACGAACCATGGCTTTGAAAACTGAAAACGTTACCGAACCGAAAATTTTGTGTACCGTTACAGGCCTAGTATATACAGTATGTAATAACACTTTGTCATATAACTTTAAAAAAAAATTGCCAACCTGCACTTTTGTTATTTGTTTTCTAATTTATCTTACCAAACGTTGTAAGCACATTTTCATGTTTGAAGTGAATAATTTCCCAAACTCGTACACCAATGTTATCTACTATTTTGTCTCTGAATTGTAGTGTATATCATTTAAGGAGTGCAAATTCTTTTTTTTTTTTTTTCTTTTTGTTTCATTGAAGCTTCTGCAAACAAGCTGTTTATCAAATCTGCCCACTGGGGGTCTACAGTAAAATGATCGACTTACCTTTCCGACATATTGTGGTTCGGATCCCATATACTCCTCAAGGACAAAGAATTGGTTCCACACCCATCCTCGTTTAATTCGCTGAGCCCTCGTCCTCCCATGTCTCTTTAACCTCGTCTGGCCTTCCAGCGATATCCCCTCCCCGACAGCTGTTCTCATGCTCTTACTTCCTGTCCCCCCTCTGGCTGAGGGCAGTCCGGCCTTGTTTCTGCTCTGGAGCAGAGGCGTTTGGGAACTGTAGTCCAACAGGAAACAGGAGCCCACCAGAAAGATAGTGACATATTCCCTTGTGATCATCAGGGAGGATCGTGGTGAAGAAAAGCGAGTAAAAAGTTCCGATGTTCAAATCCAGCTATTTCCAGGTTGGAAATAGATATTCATCCAAGACTGGACGTGTCCTGCACGAACACATGGGGTAAAGAGTCGGTATGGTCCAAGAGAGTGTTGAAGGTCTTTGACGTCTTTTAAAGATCGAAGTTTAAGAGGTGCTGCAGATCATGGTGTTGGCCGATGAAGGTTCGATGATTGGATTTCAGATGCCTTGGTTCTGATATCCAGGTGATATTTGGTGTTTTGCTTCCCCCAAAAAAACAAAACAAAAAAACAGCCACATCTGTTGTCCCGTTTTATCTGAGTCAGCTTTAACATCTGAAAGACACAAAGAACAACAGATTAGAAGTCACACCAATGTTCATGTGTTAGGCTGTGATTGCATCTGTTTTTAAAAAGCACAGTTGAGGCCAAAACACAATTGAACTCTTTCATAAATGAGATTTATTTTCCAATAAAATTAAAATTTAGGCTTAGAATTTTACTTTTTTTTTAATGTGAGGTAAAGTGTAAAAGAAGTGACAAAACTGTGTTTTGGAATGACTGGACAAAAATACAATATTTTTGCACACTTTTTATGTATATTACTTTATTAATTACAGTTGCAGAAAAAAAATGATTAGACCACCCTTGTTTTTCTTCAATTTCTTGTTCATTTTATTGTCTGGCACAACTAAAGGTACATTTGTTTGGACAAATATAATGAAAACAACAAAAATAGCTCATAAGACTTTAACTTCAGAGCTGATATCTATCCATTTTCCATGTTTTCTTGATAATAACCAAAATCACCTCAGTTCTTACATCAATATCTATGGCATTGTACTGACAAAAACAGTGCTTTTATTCATTCCATGTTTTCTTTTCTGTCTGTTTTAGTCCCATGATACACACAGGAGTTAGGACTTGATTGTATAACCATTGTTTTTTGATGACTTTGGATGGTTTAATCATTTTTTCCGCAACTGTATATTTATGATATATTATCTAGTACAAATTGCTGTTCTAATTTTGTGTCTTAATAGGGTGTTTTGATATGTATATTTGCTAAATGTATGCAAAGCTCTGTACATGTTTGTATATTCAGAACTTTATATAGATGTCTTATTCTGCTGTATTGATAATTTCTTTCCTGCTACTTTTTATTTCACTTGAATGTACCATCTGTAACACCTAATAATTTCTCCCCTGAGATTAATTAAGTGTTCTGACTCTGACTCTTACAGGAAGACATTTATTCTTTGTGCTTTATTAGCAATTAGCGCGTTGACCCCAGGGGAATAACGGGTTCTAGATCCTCTGATACAGTTCATTCCTTTACTTTCTTGGTAAATTCCACTGGCATTTTCAGTTGAATAACCTCTCAGTTTCTGCACATGAAATCCGACACCATGGCAACGTGGGCTTGTTGTTTAACTGTTGCTAGGTAACCCACTTCAATGATGATTCTGTGATTCTGGCCATAGAAATGTGATTGCAAAGCCAAAATTACTAGTATCTCCCAAACTTTTGGCCCTATCAACTCACTGTTTCCGCTAGTTTCTTCTTTGACCAAAACTACATAAGTGTACCAAACTGCATCAGTCAGCTCTTTACGGATTTTGTGTGATATCCAAGACACACAAACAGAGTCCACTTCCCTTTTATTATTAGCAATTATTAAGCATAATGGTGCAAACAGGCGGCAAATCAGACAAAACATGTGGAAAACAATCCAAACATAAAACAATTGTGGCCAAAAGTTATAAGAATGATACTTTTGTATTTATAAATGCATTTGTAAATTAAAAAAAAAAAAATCAAAAAAATAAATTCTAGGTGTTTCTGGGGAACACTGAAGAACAATTACATCTTCACTTCTATATATTCTAATTATTCTTTTATCTATTTGTTTACTTTTTTTGTATTTTATGCATTGTCTGTTTTATCTTGTTGTACAGTGTCCTTGGATGTCTTGAAGGGCACTTATAAATAAAATGTATTATTATTATTATTATTATGAGCATTGCACAGGGTTTCAAAGAAGTTTAACGACAAATAACTCACATTTTATCAAATAATATATTTGTGTCAAAACCTTTGGTCATGACTGTATAAGTTTCCAAACACCCACCAGCAAAAAATGAAAAAATAAAGGAAAATAAAAGGTGAAATAGAACATTCACTCATAACCTAAGAAAAATGTACACCTGTGAACTGCTGATACTATCTGAATGTTTCACTGCATTGAAAAGAGGTAAAATATTAATGAATAGAGTCAAAGCTGAAGTACTGTTTGATACAAATAAAGGAGATGACGTGTCATTTCAAGGCACTTAAGATTAATCAGTGAAAGAATGTCATTTCAAGGTTAATCATGATTAGCTGGAAACAAGAAAAAAAAATGGCTATAAAGCGTGGAAATAGATCTTTAAATTATAATAAATAGTAGTGGTTGAATATTCATGAAACAAAAAGCGACTTAACCGAAGTGTGAGATATAAAGAGATTAAAACAACTGATCTAATGAATGGAATGAATGAATAAATTAATGACATATCAGTGATAAGTAAGTCTATAAGGAAAGAGCAGTTGCAATTTTACTTAGAAGAGTAAGATCTTCAAATAACATAAATTCATCTAATCCTTTGGTATGCTGTTAAAATAATCTGCATATTTGTAACTGCTATGTGCACACGTGGTTCTGACTTTCTCCTATAGATGTGTTTTTGTCGCCTTTGTGTCTTTTCTCTTGTGAATCTGGCTTCAGCCTCTATGACATGATACAGATGATTTTGAACTTTTAACCCATAAAAACCCACTTTTATATATATCAGTTCTAAATGACATTTTCATTTATCACCATTTATATGCCACATTATCCTCTATATTTTGTATTTCATCAGTATAAATGAGGTATTTTCCTGTTTTTAATTCATTGATCATGTAAATGTTCCTAAAAGCTTAGATTAAAATTGAGGGTTATTATATCAAAAACAGAGAAAACTGAAGAAAAAGTGACTTTTTCAGTCAAATATATCATTAACTGAATATAAAACAAGTGTGTCCATCCACTGTCATTGATCCAACTCCATGGGTTTTACTGGTGAATCAATGTTGTAGAAGATGACGGTGTTTCCATGGTAACTACAGAGCCTCTGAACGTCCAAATGGGTCATATGTATTTTACACCAATTATTTACATGGATTAATGGGATTAGTGGATTAACAGGTATTAAACAGTTTAGATCAGTAGATGGTTTTGGGTCTTTATGGGTTAATAACCATAAAGACCCAGCGCTACTTTGGTGCCATTTCCCAAATTGATTTTTATCTATAATTAACCTTCCTTAAATGATTTATCACCATTGATTGAAATATTAACCTCCGTATTTAAATTTTTTTCAGTGTAAATCATGTATTTTCCTATATTTAATTCACTGATCATGTAGCTGTTCATAAAAGGTCAGATTTAAGTCGACAGTTATTATATCAGAACATAGATTTTGCTGAAAAAGTCAGTTTTTCTTCAGTTTTCTCTCATTAACTGAACATAAACCCAGTGTGTCCATCCACTGTCATTGATCCAACTCCATGGGTTTTACTGGTGAATCAATGATGTAGAAGATGACAGTGTTTCCACGGTAACTGCGGAGCCTCTGAAGTCATATCTGATGACCATGAAAAGATGACAAACTGCATTTTACACCAATTATTTACATGTATTGATAGGATTAATGGATCAACAGGTATTAAATATTTTACATCAGTGGATGGTTTTGGTCATAGATGAATGCCTGGGTCTGTATGGGTTGAATACAACAACGACATCCTAATGATAAGGCTCAACACTGGGGCGGTGTTGTGGACGGACAGGGATGACAACCGATCAAACCGATTTTTCCTTTCAAGTAAATTGCACATATTTTGCGAGGAAAACATCGCAACAAATACAATGGATAGTGACAGATCAACAGCATCATCACAAAATTAGAGCACCTGCCAAAAGCATTTTTGTCATACGTGTGGTTTATTTTTATTTTTATTTAAGTACCTACGTATTATCACAAAATTAGAGCGAACAGACCGCTATCTGAATAGACGTTTATTATTCTGAATAAGTGCAGATGTCATAGTCAGCAGCTCATCAGACCAAGGATCCAGGTCCTTAAATCTGATCAGAGTGCACTAATTAGAAAAAGGCTTTAGCATAACAGGTTGCCAGCCTTAGTGGATTAATCTGACAGCTGATGCGTGGCACTCACACGTGCAGCCAGTGGATGATGGTGTCGCTTTTGAATGATGGGAACTTTCTGAACGCTTCCTTTAATGAGGCTTTTTGGGAAAAAAAAAAACAAAAACATTTTCCGCAAATATGAGAAAAGTGACTGTATTATGTTTACTTCAAAGTTTATCTCTAAATTGCTGAAAATGTTGCAGTTTTACCTAAAAACAAGATCAGATACTGATGATCATGTGGTTTCCATGTGAGCTATGTTAACACCAACTACTGCACCAAAACAATGATAAAGTCTAATGAACTTAGAAACTAAAACTAATACATATATTGTAATCCTTTTCATTTTAAGGAATCAAGTGTATGTGAATAATCTACTTTGATGCCCAATTTGATATAATTTACCCATGCTCTACAATGGAATCCCAGGAATTAATCCCATGATTAACTGTTGCACCCTATAATTAACTTAAACCAGTTTTGACTTGGATTGCACAATTTGCCCCTGCTCACTCATGCATGAAAACCTGGGTCTGTAAATTTGGACAAATATCCACCAATCCCCTACCTACTGATGTCCATAAAAGAAAATTCCAAAATTATCACATACGGAACTGGGGGTAATTTTTCAAAATGTAGTTTTTTGGGGGGCTTTTTATACACCCTGTATAGCCTAAATGTCATCTAAAATTATTGTTTATTTGCAACATAGTATAGCAAACTATTACATGATTAAAAACAAATTAATTTTAGCCAAAAAAAAAAAAAAGTCTGAATGTCTGGGGTCGCCAGAAATGTGTGATGCAAGGTTATAATCGTTAACGAAAACGAATGAAATGACAAAAACTAAAATTGAAAAAACATTTTCGTTAACTGAAATAAATAAAAACTATAATTAAAAGAAAAAAAAAAAGATAACTAACTGAAACTGTATGGTGAGCTTACAAAACTAACTAAAATGTATAAAAATTATGGATAAAATTCTCTTCGTTTTTGTCTTTGTCAATGTCGGATTGATATCAAATTGATTTATTTGGCTCCAGCAGTTTTAGCTGCAGCACCATACGACACTACACAGTCCATCATGTCTGCTCACTGTGGTTTCCAGTGGTCTTCTGGTCCTAACTCTACCTAGAACACAGACTAAAGCTGGGACACAGCAGCACAGTCCTGTCTGGGGTTTACTGTAGTGATGAGTGGAGTCGAGTTTTTTTTTTTTTTTGCTCACTGTGTGTGTGTGAGTGACACAGACAGAGTGGAGCTGAATGACAGCATCAGTGTTGAACTAGCATCCAGGTAAAGACTGGAGAGTTTATCTCCATGAAAAGGCCTTCCAAGGCCTGAACTGCACAGTTTAGAAGAGGAGAGAAGAGGAGGATGAAAACTAATCCAATTACAGAGGAATGGAACCTGTTAGAATGATAAAAAACGTTTGATGTTACTAGCTACAGCTAGCTGAACTGAACTGAAGCAAAGCTGGCTAATAATGGAACTGGAGATGATTAAGAGATGAGATATCTGCTAAGGTGTGGTTTACTGATGAGGAACTGGGTTAGATATGTTTATAAGTGGTTCATATATGTTTCTATATGTTTCTATCTGGTTAAACTGCTGGCTGCTTTGTGCATCTCCTCTCACGCTTTGCACATCTTCGCATTGTTTTCACGTAAGTGACGTTGTGTATGGACCCCCCCCCCCCCCCCCCTCCCCAACCTGCTATATGGAATTTATACATTGTACTGTACATGTGTTTGTGTCTGTGCTCAGTCAATGAGGCACCCTAACCCCACCCCCAAATAAAGTGTCCAGGGTAACCCATACCCATGCCTCACTAATTTCTTTGAATAGGATGGTGAGGAAGATAAAATATATGAAATAACTAAAACTAAACTAAAATAAAACTAAAACTCAGCATTCAGAAAAAAATGATAACTAATAAAAACTAGCAAACCTGCTCTAAAAACTAATTAAAACTAACTGAATTGGAGAAAAAAAAAGTCAAAACTAATTAAAATTAAACTATAATTAAAAATCCAAAACTATTAGAACCTTGGTGTGATGTTAAATGGTGTCATGAGCCAAAAAACACATTGGGAACCACAGCAGTAGGGGTTGAGTGTTCAGCCGTCCTATCCAAACTGTCAACTAGTTCAACTGACGAAAAGAAAAACAAAACAGTTCCAAAAAGTCTTGAATCTTCCGAGTAGTCAACAGGAATAACACTGTGTTACCCGAAAATCCACACTTTTCTTCAGGTCATGAGGGAAGTGTGTGCTGCGCTGCCCCTTATGCCATCACACACACCAGGCTGTCATGGATCAGTGCACACTGAAACAAGAGATGGTAAAAATGCCTCTTGGGAGAAGCTTATATACGCACTAGTGTGTGTGTGCTTGAATGGATGTGATCTCCAGAGAGCAGTCAAGCACATAACCCCAAATCGTACGGAATCAAAATAATATTTTAGGGAAATAGCAGCGGAGCAGTACATCATAGTGGGTAACCTACTTGCGGATTTCTTTGCCCTAAAACTTCTAAAGTATGCTGCTGACCATCTGACCTGGTTACTGTTGTTTCAGGACTCTAATGTTTTCTTTTTTCATGCCATTTGGATTAGAGTGTAGAAATATCCCATGTATGCAAAATAATGTGCCCAGAAAACTGGAAGTTATGCCACATTTCCAAGTCAACAAAGCATTACGCAACGGCTCTGCTCAACACGACACGACTTAATTTTAATACTTCAACCAAATACATGCAAAATGCGGTCGGTATAAATAAACGTACAGATGATCGGTATGTCAAAGTGGGGAACACACGCACGGTTTATATTGTGGCTTTTTAAGACTCATGCAGATATTTTTGTCTAGAGCACAGGTGTTAAACATGCGGCTTGGGGGCCAAATCCAGCCCGCCAAAGGGTCCAATCGGGCCCATGGGATGAATTTGTGAAATGCAAAACTTACACTGAAGATATTAATAATTAATGGTGTAAAAAATCCTTTAACCCTTTCATGCATGAATTATGAGAACGTTAATCAAGATTTTTTTCCTTTATTCCTCTTTAGGCATTTAAAAAAAAACAATGTGAATATTATTGGGTTTTTTTGTTTGTTTTTTTTATGAAGCTATTTTTCATGGAGTTGCAAAAATATCCACTCAACTGAACACCATGCATTTCATTTGGAAGCAACGAAACTTGTATTTACTGATGTCCTGTGTGAAAACTATGAAATAAAAACATTTAATGCTGCTAATTTGATGTTTTCTCACATTTTAACATACACTACAAACAAAAAGTTATGGATATTTAAAATTTTTGGGTTATTTTTTTCAGTTGGGATTTTTGCACAATGCTTTTTACTATTTTTGTGTGTGAATTGAATTGAAACACATTTTTTTAATGACCAGACATAGTTTTATTTACAAATGGCAAAAATGACCAAAAAAAAAGAAATATCCTTTTTTTTTTTTTTTTTTGTAGTGTACTCTAATACTAGTCATTACTCACTTCATGGAGACAATATGCCAAAAAAAATTTAAAAATTGTTAATTACAGTTTAATAACAATGACAAGGAATTGGTTTACGCTCAAAGAAATAAGATCAGGTTTATCAAGAACAGCAAAGTTACAGTAATGTTATCAATTGCAGTGTATTATGTTGGCTGATATAAAACTAAAACGACAAAATCCATGAATATACAAGAGAACAGCAGTAGAATAGCTGTCCACTGTAGTGAGCACTGTGCATGAAAGGGTTAAATTCAGGTTCCACATACAGACCAGTAAGATCTCAGTTGGGTCAGACCAGTAAAATAGTATCATAATAACCTATAAATAATGACAGCTGCAGATTTTATCTTTGTTTTAGTGTAAAAAAGTAAAATTACATGAAAATATTTACATTAACAAACTATGCTTTTACAAAAAATGTGAATAACCTGAACAAATATGAACAACCTGAGATGTCTTAAGAAAAGTAAATGCAATTTTACCAATATTGCACCTGTTAATAAATGTTTTGTGTATTTGTAATTATAATGTAAGTTGTAATGCACATGTGTAAATGATAAACCGATAAACTGAGGCATAATATTGTTAAAAATGCACTTGTTTTTCTTAAGACATTTAAAGTTATTCATGTTTTTTTTTCAGATTTTTAAGGAAATGTTGTAGATGTAAACATTATAATGTAATTTTAATTATTTTACTGGTGCGGCCCATTTGAGATCATACTGGGGTGAATGTGACCCCTGAACTGAAATGACTTTGACAGCCCTGGTCTAGGGAATATTGTCTGGCAGTCCTGAAACCTTGCACATGACAATCCAGGCTCTTTTCATGGGTCTACCAAGCACTACTAGAACAGGAGCGTCCCTGCCTATCTTCAAGAAGCTTTTGAAGTCCCAGCTCTTCAGAGAACACTTCCTGTCCTAGCACGTTCAAACATTCCATTCTAAATGTATTATTATGTTTATTCTGTTGTTTTACTTGGTATTTTTATTTCACTGTTTTTAATTGTACAGCTGTTTTTATGTCTTCTTAATCTCTCCTTGTATTTTAGTCTATCGTTTTGCTTTTTTATTCTTCTGTACAACAATCTTTTTAATTGTACAGCTGCTTTATGTCTTTAATCTACTCTTGTATTTTATTCTTTTATTAAATTCTATTAAACATAAATAGAAAAGAAATATTCGCGGAATTACAACACATTTGCAAATGTATTTTAACTGTATTTTTCTGTGAAAAAAGAAAACAATTCTTTTAAAAAATGGAAATTTTATGGTTCTTCACAGTTACAGTTTTTTCGTGTTATTTTTCATTTGACATGTAAAATCACAGTCTATTTTTGTCATTTCATTGATATTTTCCTGTATCTTAAAAATACAGGAAAAATCAGTAAAATAAACAGTGAAAATTCTGTTAAATTACAGATTTTTACTACACTGTAGATGTAAAAACAGTCTGCACACATATCTTATCTAACTTTATTAGATCCATGTGGCCCAGTGAAGCTCACTCTAAAACTGATAAAGATGCATGAAATTTAACAGAGATTTTAGTGTCTTTCTTCTCCATTTGTGTCAGATGATGGAAAAAATACAGAAATTTACTGCAGACAAATAAAAGTTACATAAAGAAGTTTACTAGGGGTGTGCCATAGTGTTATGTCATATTGAAAAATTAATTAAAACTTGGATTATATTAAATAGACTGGTCAAATGACATTAGTGTTGTTTCGAATTACCCTGCCCCCCAAAGGGAAGGCAAGGTTTCCTGTTTTTGGTTCGTTTGTTTGATTTTTAACACTTTAGCAGCAAAACTATTGATTCAATTCACACCAAATTTGGCTTATAGATTGCAAGTGACCCAGAATAGATCTCATTACATTTTGGGAAAAGTAGGTCAAAGTTAAAATTTTTTATGATTATTTTAAATGTTTTTTTTTTCCCCATTTACTTATAATGGGTAAAATTTCAAATGTCTGGAGAAGCAAAACTATTAATTAAATTCATACAAAATTGGGTTTATGGATTGCCAGTGACCCAGAAGAGATCTTATTAAATTTTGGGAAAAGTAGGTGAAAGCTTTTTTTTTTTTTTTTTAATCTTTTTTCCCCCCCCATTTACTTATAATGGGCAGAATTTCAAATGTCTGTAGCAGCAAAACTTTTAATTAAATTCATACCAAATTGGGTTTATAGACTGCCAGTGACCCAGAATGGATGTCATTATATTTTGGGAAAAGTAGGTCAAAGGTCAAATTTTTTCATGAATTTTTAAAATCTTTTTTTTCCCATTTACTCATAATGGGCAAAATTTCAAATGTCTGTAGCAGCAAAACTATTGCTTGAATTCATATAAAATTTGGTTTCTACTTTGTCAGTGACCCAGAATAGAGCTCATTACATTTTAGGAAAAGTAGGTCAAAGTTCAAATTTTTCATGAATTTTTTTATTTATTTTTTTTCCCCCATATACTTATAACGGACAGAATTTCACGTCTGTAGCTACACAGACATATTGGTTGAATTCAAACCAAACTGACTCTATAGACTGCCAGTGACCCAGAATAGATCTCATTACATTTTGGGAACAGTAGGTCAAAGTTCACATTTTTCATGAATTTTAAAAATGTTCCCATTTACTTACAACGGGCAAAACATGTGCGAGGGGTGGGGTCTGTTGTGCCCTGCACCACCCTTTGTATAAGAATTTGAGTTAAACAGTCCAGGCCACAAATAGAACAAAGGTGTGAATGTAAAGTGCCATGTGAACCCTCCATGTTTTTGAAATCAGTGTTTGAAGCATTTTTGGACAATACTAAACTGCAGGTCGTGGTATATTGGGATCGTAATGGCAAGAAAAGATGCAGTAAAAATAGTCCAGTAAACATAGAGTAGAATGGGACCATTACAAGTGTATGTTTCCTTTAAAGAGACTGTTTTTTTCTGAAACTTCTAACAGGTTTAGTCCAATACATTTAGAGTATTTTCAGCTTTCCACTTCTTTTTGAAGGCAGGTCATCAGGAGCTCAGTTCTGTCTGTTAACCTCCGACTCTCATCATTTACGCTACAGTGGATTTTTTTCCTCCCTTTAACATGATTTAACTTGACTGCATGAACACTCCACAAATACCACAGACTTCTTAAAGGTTCATTATACGATATTCAGTGAGATTTAGCAGTGAAGTTGACCTATGTGACAGCAAGAAATAAAAAAAAAAAAAAAAAAAAAACCTCCATTGTTATAGTTCAGGTTTTGTCACTTCTGCACTTGTTAGTTGCTGTTGACTCTGGTCAGAGAAGGTGGTGATAATGCACCTTAACACTAAACACCACCTGCTATAAAACATGGTGGATGAATGGAAACATGCTCCTTTTGATACAGTCTTGGGCCAAAGTGTTGGCACCCATGGATTTTTTTCTAGAAAATACACCATTCCTTATAGAAACTAGAAGCACTCAGAGAGCGCAGACCTCCACCAAGGCGGATCAGTGCCCCCCCCCCATGTTTGTCTGTGTGCAAAATAACTCAAAAATTTATGGACGGATTTGGAGGAAAATTTCAGGAAATGTTGATACTGGCACAAGGAACAAATGATTACATTTTGGTGGGGGTGGGGGGACCTTGGCGGAGGTCTGCGCTCTACGAGTGCTTTTCTAGAAAAGAGAGCACAGACCTTCGCCTAGGCAGATCAGTGCCCCCCACCCCCACCCCCACCCCCAAACACCACCAAAATTTAATCATTTGTTCCCTGTGCCAGTATCAACATTTCCTGAAATTTTCATCCAAATCCGTCCATAACTTTTTGAGTTATCTTGCACACGGACAGACAGACAAACAAACAGACAAACCAGCGCAGACAAAAACAGAACCTCTTTGGTGGAGGTAATAATTGCAGTTACAAATGTCTTTGGGATGTATGTGTTTCATTCCTTTATGTGCATTGGAACAACACAAAAAAACTGAAGAAAAAAGCCAAATTTGACATAATTTTACACAGAACTCAAAAAACGGGCTGGACGACACACCCTTTGAAAAGACTCACTGAAATCAGTTGCTTCCTATAACCCAGGGCGGTCCAAAGTGACAGCGGAGGTAGGGACTATAGATACAGTCGGCAACAACGTCACAGCCGGGCGTGGGGAAACCCGAGGGGGAAAACATTCCTGTCCGCTACAATGTAAAAATGTGGAGTTTCAACTTGTCTTGCTAACACTAACAAGTTGTCATGACGTACTATTGCCTTCTGACAAGGACTGATATATGAAAAAATTAAATCCACTGGGGTTGGACTGTTGTCCATACATTTTAAAAGACTGGGCCAATGATCCGACTCCGTGGAATGAAGTGTCATTTCCACACATCTGCTGCTACTTAATGGGGTCACCTGGTAAAGGACTATATCACTTGTACTATAGATATGATGAATTAAACTTAACATAATTTCAGTACCTGTTATTAAATAGACAAATGAATGTTAATTCATGTTGTTGTTGGTCTAGTATGACGTGAGGTTAATTTAGCTTTGCACAGAAACAGGCAATACAAACGTCCTTCAGAGGGCTATATTAGATTTTATGCTTGGAGTACATTAGAGACAGTACTTTATATATGTATGTATGTGTATATATATAATCAGTACTTCTACTTTTACCGGACTTTTCTACACAAATATCTATACTTCTACTTAGGTTCTGAAAGTGTACTTTTGTACATGTTGCAAGGAAATCTACACAAATTACAAATGTAGCTCAAAGTTCAGTAGCGTTTAAACAGTTAATCTAATATTCCTGATCCCCCTGACATAGTCTATGATTGTTTGGAAATGGTTCACATGACATTAACCTGACCTGAAATGAACCGGACCTGTCAAACTCGTCCTTTCTTCTGATAGCTTGAAGCCATTTTCTCCTCCTCTGTGGTTCCCTTTCATTATTTGGTAAAATGTAAAACTTTAAATTATGATTTTTTTGGTTTGTTTGTTTATTTGCGGTGCAAAAGGGCACACAGCATCTGTTCGGCAGTATGGCTAATGGCACAGAGCGGTTTGTTTTCCCCCTCAGCTCTAACCGGATGTGACATTTGTGGATGTTCCTGTTGTTGCTGACTGTATCTATAAATCCAGTTTATGAAGGAACTAAACAGACATGTTTTTCTCACTCCAGGCCAAGAAAATGTTTGCCTGTGAGTATTTTTACATGCTCTTATTGTATGAATGTGTGGTAAAATATGTCTGATGTAAACCTTTGGTGTTGAATGTAGGGATGTAAATTTCCAGTTAATTTGTAAATGCTAGTTGTTAGCATGTCTATGGAATTTCCCATTCATGTTAGCCTCGAGCTAGCAATTTAATTTCTATTCATTTAATGTACACTGAACAAAAACATACACGCACCACTTTTATTTTTACTCCCATTTTCTCTAAAATGCACATGTTAGAGTGTCTTTTTATTGTGTCCAGCCTAAGGCACACCTGTGCAATATTCATGCTGTCCAATCAGCATCTTGATAAGTCATACCTGTGAGGTGGATGGATTATTTCAGCAAAAGAGAAGTGCTCACTAACACAGATTTGTGAACAATATTATCTTAGATCTTTCAGTGCAGCTCATGAAAAATGGGAGCAAAAACAAAAGTGGAGCGTTTATATTAGGGATGCACCGATTCCGATATGAGTATCGGGTATCGGCTCCGATACTCAGTGTGTGTACTCGTATTCGTACTCGTAAAAGTAATCCGATACAAATGCACCGATACCACTTATGGCCGTGTGACATTCCCAGTTCAGTGCAGCAGGTACGAGGAGGAGGAATAATGTGTGTGACGAGTGTGGAGATTGAACCAAATAAATGAGGCTGATCACAGCAAGGCTGACTGACAGTAGCGTTCAGACACAGACAGATACAGACGCAGCCTTCTGTCTGTAATCTGAGTACATTCATCTGTTTTCCAGCTGATGGAGGATGAGTACCCAGACAGAGAATACCAGCGGGAGGACGGAGCGGTGCGGACCGCCGCCAGCGGAAGTGAAAACCAAACCTGTCACTCATCTGTCTTTTCTCTTCCTGCTGAAGCTAAACTTTTAAACCTTCCAGAGAAAACACTAACATTAGTATCACAGTAGTGTTCCTCTGTCGTCTACAGGTTTGGTATTACTGACTTTTTTCTTCTCAAAAAACTTTCCTCTTCTTCGTGGTATTTGTCCAGTATGGTTAATTCAGAGCGGCGCCCCCTGGTGGATTAATTGTCAAACGCTCATTCCAACACATTAAATGTCAGTAGCAGCACTTTGTTCCAGTCAGACTAATGACAACGACAATAAAGCACATTTACAAAAGGAATTAACAACTGGAATGGGATTATTAAGGACTAGGATCAGTACTCAGTATCGGCAAGTACTCAAATGTAAGTACTCGTACTCGGTCTGGAAAAAAGTGGTATGGGTGCATCCCTAGTTTATATTTTTGTTTAGTGTATAATGCTGTGTAAATGTACTGAGGCAACGGACATAACAGACATTTTCTATGTGTATGTTTTTCAGTTTTACAGTGAGTCTTAAGTAAAGCTCTGAAGAGACGTTTGACATCGGCTTTTCTTGGAACACCTGTAATCTATCTGCCAACCTAGTCACCACACACACATGCAGGGCCAAAAGAAGAGCTTGGAAGTGTAGCTTTTTTTTTTCATTTTTGCAGCGAAAGCAGTGGAGCTTGAGAATATATTACATGCTTACACACTCATAACATAGAGGAAGATGTCGAGAGCTTAAGCGTTGGGAAAGTGAGAAGGGAGTCCTCAGCCCAATCTACTAGTTCACACTGTGACAGGACACATAACACAGTGATTACATTTTCAGAAACACAGCAAAACCTTTCACTTCAGTCATAAATATCTCCTCACAAAGCCTGTGGCCCTTAGCGTCCTGAAGGATTACTGTAAAACTGAGGGCATTTTTCAGGTGGATTCCCAGTGAACTTGAGCCCTTTTACCATCAAGTGACAGATTTAAGCTTTGAATAACTGTGTTGTCCCCGCAGATTCAGCTATTCTCAGATTTAATCGATTTCTTTGCCTTGTGGTCTACACGCTGAAATACACTGATACTGCTTATTGTTTTGTCTCCGTAATATAAGGAAATTTACTTTTTAAAAAAAATGCCATCTACAAGATACACTTCCAGTCACTGTTAAAGTCTGTATTTAAACATGATAAATCATTAACATCCCTGTGATCAATTCAAGTCTTATCGAGTTGAAACAGTAACAAACTCTCATTAAACTCAACTACAAACAAGTTAGAGTCTTCTGGAAATGCTCAGCAACTTCACTCATCCACAAAATTCAGAGGGAAAACATTTAATAGCTTATAGTTTCAGTCTGAAGAAAGTAGGCCACAAAACCTCTAATTAACAATGGGACATACTGAATTTTTTTTTTTTTTTTTTATAACTTAAACTTAGGGAAGGAATGGAGGGTGAGGATGAAATTAATAGTCATATTCATATAATAGGCTAATTCACTGTTAAGAATATCCTATTTAAGATGCATTTACTGGGTCATATAGGAGAATAAAACCTCCAGAAGACAATTATCCACAGTATGATCTGTTAAAGGACACCCATTCTTTTCTATTGGATGTAGATAACGCATAATCAGCTTGAAGTATATATTAAAAAAAAAAAAAAAAATTAAAAAATGTGCCACTCAGTGCAACATTTTTGTGTTTCTATTCCTTTTTCTCTTTCTTTTTTCAATCATGTCTCATCTAATTTAAAATCTAACATCACAAGACTCTAAAGATGCTTTATATTTAGTATTTTTTTGTAGTTCTGTATAATGTCAATATTTTTTAGTATAATTTTTATTTGATATTTAGTCTTTTTTTGCACTTAAAAGAGCTGCTGAACTGATTTTCATTGTTTCTGTAATAGTGACAATAAAGACCTATTCTATTCTATTCTGTTATTTTATTATATTCCATTATATTCTATTGTATTCTATTTTATTCTATTCTGTCATTTTATTCTATTCTATTCTATCCTATTTTATTTTATTCTGTTCTATTCTATGTTATTTTATTTTATGTTATTCTGTTCTATCCTATCCTATTCTATTTTATTCTATATTTTTTTCATTCTATTCTATGTCATTTTATTCTATTCTACCCTATCCTATTCTATTTTATTTGTTATTTTATTCTATCCTATTCTATTCTATTTTATTGTTATTTTATTTGATCCTATTCTATTCAACGCTATGCTATGTTATTTTATTCGATTCTGCTCTGTTATTTTGTTTCTATTCTATTCTTTTTTATTCTATTCTATTCCATTGTATTCTATTGTATTATATTCTGTCATTTTATTCTATTTTATCCTATTCTATTTTATTCTGTGTTATTTTATTCTATTCTATTCTGTTATTTTATTTTATTTTATTTTATTTTATTTTATTTTATTCTATTCTATTCTATAAAATACTACCCTGGGTAAGGACCATTTCAGCCCTTTTAAATATTCTACAGGAACTAGTTTCCGTCTTGTGCACAGGTGTGTTCAGGTCTTGACTTCTTCCAAAGCGTCTGAATTATTTTAACCTCTTTGGTTGAAAGGGCAGCATCGGAACCATTCCAGCCTCTGTCAAAAGTTCATTTGCATGACCCACAGGACTGACGCCTGTAGGTATGTGATCCAAAACTCCAGTTTGCATAACAGACAAAAAAAAAAAAAAAAAGGTTCCAGAGGTTGAACTGATTAAATCCTTGCCCTGACTCCCTGTTGTTGAAACTACTGAGGCTGTGCTTAGTTGACATGAGAGTTAAACAGAGCTTTGACTGAGTGAGTGTTTGAAGTGAGTTTTTTTTTTTTACTTTCATTTTCAAGGACTGATCACAGGACGAATTCACCACAATATCAATTATTCCACACAACGTCACTTTAAATGTCACAATATTTGTTTTCACATCGTATTGATGATTTGAGAATCAGATCCCCGTGTTTAGTTTTCCCCTGCACATCCCAAATATTGTCAGAGGGGTTCAGGTCTGGACTCTGTGGCGGCCAATCGATGTGTGATATAGATTTGTCATGGTAACCGTCTTTCACAATTTCAGGCTGATGACTCATTTTGGAACATGTCTGTACCATCAAGGAAGAAGAAACCCATAGATCTTTGGGGTTTTTTTTTCTAATTGACTGAATCAGGTTCTGCTTTGAGATGCTTTTAATGAATATTGTTGTATATTGTGGCTTTTAATTTATTTATGGTGTTTATGTATGCTTTTACTGTATGTTTTTAGTGTGGGTATATGGCTGAAATTTCTATTTTATTTAACTTCTGCTGCTGTTGTCTTGGCCAGGATGCTCTTGTAAAAGAAATTTTTAATCTCAACACAATGTGATATAATGAAATTGTGTAAATATACTTAATATAATTATATAATATATTTATTTGTCATTAATTGGCATGTTATCTGTACGCATTAGGCTATAAGCTTTCCATGTGTATGTTCATGCCACGTCAAATAAAACACACTGAGGGTTCGGGGTTATGGTTATGTGAACCGGCAATCTTGGTGTAAATTTATAGGCGACCAAATGGCATTGAATAACATGCGAAAGGACGGCAATGCGGACATCTAGCTAGAACGCCAAAAGTCATAGAAACTGGCGCAACATGTAATATGATTTCATGAGATCAGTCTTCCTCACACTGCAAAAATCCAAATTTTACCAAGTGTATTTTTCTCATATCTAGTCCAAATATCTCATCGCACTTAAAATAAGACATAATCACTTAAGGGTAACTTTACAGTGAGATATAAGAACTTATTTTTAGACAATAGATCTGGAAAATCTTATTTCAAGAAATCTTAAGATAATTTACATTTGTTCCATTGGCAGATTTTTTTTTTTTTTTTTTTTTTTTTGCTTGAATGAAGCAAAAAAAAAAAAAAAATATTGAATTAATTTAAAAAAAAAAATCTTGAATGAAGCAAAGAAATCTTGAATTAAGCAAAAATCATGAATGAAGCAAAAAAAAAAAATCTTGAACAAAGAAAAAATATAGAATTAAGCAAAAAAAATCTTGAATGAAGCAAAATCTTCAAATGGAACAAGTGAAAATTATATTGGTAAGATTTCTTGAAATAAGATTTTCCAGATCAGTTGTCTAAAAATAACTTCATATATCTCACTGAAAAGTAACTTTTTTTTTCCCTCATTCAAGATTTTTTTTTTTTTTTTTTTTGCTTAATTCAAGATTTTTTTTTCTTCATTCAATTTTTTTTTCTTAATTCAAGGTTGTTGGGGGTTTTTTTTGCTTAATACTAGATTTTTTTTTTTTTGCTTCATTCAAGATTTTTTTTTTTTTTTTTAATTCAAGCTAAAAAAAAAAAATCTGCCAATGAAACAAGTGAAAATGATCTTGCTAAGATTCCTTGAAATAAGATTTTCCAGATTTATTGTCTAAAAATAAATTCTTTATATCTCACTGAAAAGCTACTCTTTTTGGTGATTATGTCTTATTTTAACTGTGATGAGATATTTGGACTAGCAATGAGAAAAATACACTTGGTAAAATTTTGATTTTTGCAATGCAATGACTTTTTTTTTCTTTCCCCTGGTTAAATAAAGGTTAGTAAATAAATCAATGGAAAAACCTGGTTATTCATATTCACCTAGTCAGCTGACCTCATTTTTTGGACACATAACGCTGCTGAACCTGGACCTGAACAACCGAATCAACCCCAGATCATAACACTGTCCCCACAGGCTTGTACTGTAGGCACTAGGCATGATGGGTAATCACTTCATATGTCTGTCGTCTCACCTTAATATACCCGTCACTCTGGAACAGCTTCAATGTGGACTCATCAGACCACATGACCTTTTCCACTGAAACACAGTCCAATATTTATGCTCTTTACAAACAAGTAGGGATGTAACGATAACCGGTATAACGATAAACCGCGATAAAATTGCCAACAGTTAGTATTACCATTTAAATTCTAATTATCATGATAACCATGTTTGATTACCGCACTTTTCCAGAGAAAATGCCTACATAAATCTGCTTTTATGTCAAATATTTGAGTATAATTTTAATTGATTGCAATTTTAATTTTCTATACCTAATATTTGGAACCAATATTCACTTTTAAAGTCTTTGAAAAGATTCATTAAGCATCTGTGTGTTATTTATGTGATAAATTATATACATTTTTCAAATCAAATTGTATACATTTTTTTTTGTGTTTTCTGACCTTTTATGTTGATGTAGTAGGTTAAAGTGAAAACAATAACAGGCAGTTGATATAAATGAAGTTGCGCTGAAAAAAAAGATCCCAAACATGGGTATAGTAAACATTTGTTTATATAGTATATAACGGTAAAATTAAAAGTACTGAAAAACAGCCAAAATAGGCTCAGACCACTAAGGGTTAATATTTGAATGTTTCTGCAACAGAAAGTGCATTGTGCCGATTATTTGATTTGTTTTTTTGTTGTTGTTGTTGTTGTTGTTGTTGTTTTTTCAAAATACAACTTGGTGAAATTCTTTCAGTGTGTGTATTAGTACTTTTTGAACATTTTGAGCACAATTTCAACAATACCGTGATAATAATGATAACCATGATAATTTTGGTCACAATAACCGTGATATGAAATTTTAATATGGTTACATCCCTACAAACGAGAAATTAGAAGCTTCTCAATGTATCACAGTTAAATAATTTGCTCAAACATATTAATCACTGCAGTAATTATCCAATGGAAGGGTCTGAACTATTTACTTTATAAAACCCAGCTACGAAAACTGCCCAGCTTACATTCCATAGAGAAAATAGACGAGCAGTGTTTTGTGACTGAATTACAAACTCACACAAAAGGTATTTTAAGCAACACTTCTGTCAGTTGATGCTGATGAAGACACTATGCAGCAACCTGAATGAATTTGAGGAATGCCACTCAGAATATGATGCCTTTACGATGTAAAATCTTGCCAAATGGACAGGTGTCTCCTGTAATATTCCATGCACCACTTACCTCTAACTAGCTAATTAATGACCCTGTCAATCATACATCAGAGGCAATGCCCAGGGAAGAACAGAGCAATGATCCATGTTCTAAAACTTTCTCCGTCTACTACGTGGAAATACTGAAGAAACAGGAAAGTCACTGGAGTTTGCATTTACACAGAGGCGGATCAAGAAAAAAATGGAAGGGGGGGGGGGGGGGGGGGGGGGGGCGCAGGAGAATGGTGGGGTCGAAGGGTCGGGGTTCAAGGGGGTGAAGCGAAGAAAAATTAACATTCTAAATGCTTCAAATCACATAAACTGTATTTTTCTATTATTATTATTATTATTATTATTATTATATACTAATAAAAGAATGCAATTTAACCTCACTAATGAAACCACTTTTGGAACCAAAGCAAAGAGTTGGCTTTAATAAGGTTGTCCTCAGTTATGGCATTGAATTCCACTGCATTCCAAATACTGTAATTTCTGGTCTATAAGCTGCTGCTTTTTTTCCCACACACTGTGAACCCACGGCTCTAAAATGATGCTGCTAATTTATGTTTTCTCAGCTTACGATCGATCTGGCTGACGAAGAAGGAAAAAGAGCTGCTGCACGTAAGCTTGGCATCAATGACATGATGGTGAGACGTTGGAGATGGGGTGAGTGTGGTTTATAGTCCAGAAAGTACGGTCATTTAAGATTAGAAACAACAGGACACTATAGAGTAGTGTTTTTCAACCTTGGGGTCAGGGCCTCACAAGGGGTCGCCTGAAATATCAGGTAATTAACAAAAAAAAAAACGTACTAATAAAAATCTATGGTGAGTTGACGGACAATCCCAATCCATAACAGACATGACAGACTGTGAAGCTGAAACTGCAGCACTGTGGTTCTGCTTCTGTGTCAAATGTTCATTGTGGTCAGTTTCAGATGCTGCAGCTCTTTCATAATTCATAGTTTCAGTTCTTGTTTGTTCAGTATTAATTGTCCTCCTTGTAAATCACAGCTGGACTGACTGGACAGATCCTGACCAAGGAAAATCACATTCTCCCTTTGTGCAGTAATCTACACCTGGATTTACTGCTTCTGTCCACAATAATAGACATTATATAAACTAAATGTCGTCTAAAATTAACCTTTATTTGCAACATACTATAGCAAACTATTACATGATCAAAAATAAAATTAATTTTAGCAAAAAAAAAAAAAAAGTCTCTGTTTTGAATGTCTGGGGTCACCAGAAATTTGCGATGTCAAAATGGGGTCACGAGCCAAAACTGCTTGAGAACCACTGTAGTTCAGGTATGGGCCTGTGTTTGACAACTGTGTGTGATTCACTCAGTCACTGGTTGTGTTCCTCAGCATCTCCAGCAGATTTAATATTCAGTCCATGCACTTCTATAGTTCCACTGTATAATAATACATTCCATACCTTCTGTGACTACCCTGTTTGTTTTTCTGGACGTGCAAACCCAAATTCTGCTTGAATAAGCAGTTGTCTCTTCATGATTAGACTTCAGTCCAGTTTAGACTGAACCCCCTTTTCATTAATGGCACATGCCCAGTAGACCACCCCCCAGTACAAGAGACAGGACAGTCTTGGAGCGCAGAAATTTTCAGCTTGAGGTATGTGTGCTCAAAGTATGTAAAAATTATTTTTCTTTTTTTTTTTAAATTTATTGTTATCACTGATCCTTGAACCTGTTTTTTACTATGGTATGGTGTATGCTGCTTGAGCCCTTGGCCAGGTCACCCTTCTAACAGAGATCTCAGTCTCAGTGGGATTTTATGTGGTTCAATCAGTGGTTCTCAACCTTTTTGGAGCAAACGCCCCTTTACTTTATCATGACCCTCCTGTGCCCCACCCCCCACCCCCCGAGGAAAAAAAAAAAATTGCACCCTGGGGTGGGATGGAGGTGTTATAACACAGTGTAACTAATTGTTGGGGGGGGGGGTTATAGCAGTCTGTAACGTGGGCCTGACTGAGCTTATTTACATTACATAGATGGTGCCACTGTTGCAATCATGCTCAGATTTCAGGACACCTGTTGTGTGTTAGTGTGTGTGTGTGTGTGTGTGTGTGTGTGTGTGTGTATGGGGGGGCGCAACTGCAACGGACATTGCTACGTACCTCATTGTGGAGGACGTGGGGGGGGGGGGCTTAATATGCAGCTTAATATTGATACTTATAATTGATACTTATACAAACGAATGCCCCCCTTTTCAGTCTCAGCGCCCCCTTCTCAGCTTTCTCCTTCCAAACGCGCATCCCCCCTGACGGTGTCCCAACACCCCCCTTGAGAACCACTGGGTTAACTAAAGGTTACATAAATAAAATTAAAAAGTAATGCTAAGGTCTACGATGTGGGACACCAAGGTTAGAATCCTGGCAACTGCATGTTATGTTATTTTCAACATTTTACATGTTCATGGAGTGGGGGTGCTTTAATGCTGTGTAATGAATTGTCGGGGGGAGGTGGGGGGTTGTGGTAACATGAATCTGATCGAGTTTATTTATGTTGCATAGGTAGCACCACCCTTGCGTTCAATCTCACGGTGATTTGCCATTAACATAACATGCGGCTTGATATTGATACTTATAATTGATATTTATACAGACTAGCGCCTCCTTTTCGGTCTCAGTGCTCCTTCTACACTTTCTCCTTCAAAACACCCCCCCCCCCCCAACGGTGTCCCAATGCCCCCCTTGAGTAACACTGGTTTAACTAAAGGTTACATAAATAAAATAAAAAAGTTACACAAAGGTCTACGATGTGGGACACCAAGGTTAGAATCCCAGCAAGATCATGTTATGTTATTTTCTACATTTCACATGTTCAGGGGTGGTGGGGGGGTGTTATAATGCTGTGTAACAAATTGTTGCGGGGGGGGGCACGGCAATTTGCGATTAACATAAAATGCAGCTTGATATTGATACTTATAATTGATCCTTATACAGACTAACGCCCCCTTTTTGGTCTCAGTGCCCCCTTCTCAGCTTTCTCATTCCAAACGCCTGCCCCCATGGTGTCCCAGCGCCCCCCTTGAGAAACTCTGGGTTAAATAAAGGTTACATAAATCAAATAAAATAGTAACGCGAAGGTCTACGATGTGGGATACTAAGGTTAGAATCCTGACAAGAACATTTTATGTTATTTTCGACATTTTACATGTTCAGGGGGAAGGGGGGGGGGGGGGGGGGGGGGGCTCCAGTAGATAAATCTGCCATTGTCTGGATCATATGACTTGACTTTATAAAGTTAGTTGTTAAATGTTTTAATCCTTAAACATGTAACAGATTTTTTTTGTAACGTACATGGCACATATATTATATAACACACATTAAGGATTAGGATGCACTTTTATGTCTGTGAGGGATGAATGAATCTGATCCTCCACATCTCTATCATTCATCCCTTCTTACTCATATACAGACAGCCACACAATCCCTCCATACCGCTAAATCATCTTCGTATGTACACTATTTTAAGTGTTACATGCATTATCACTCCAACATTATGGACTTTACACCATGCAATCATCTGCCAACCAACAGCTGCTCCTGGGTTATTCCTTGCAAATCTAAATCTGCAGAAAAAAATTTAAAAAAAAATAAATAAATAAACTTACCCAGTGTTTCAAACCTGCTTTTAGCCTCATATAACTCAAAACTACAACCTAGAGGTAGGTAGGCTGCAAATTTACTAACACAATAAACCTGTTGACAGTATTATGCGTTGGAACTCTGGGGATAACACCGAATAATAAATGACACTTCTTTTTTTTTTTTTTTCTTTCCTGTTCATTCAGGTTGATTGTGTTAGGATTTATGTTTTGGATAAGGTTTTGTTATATCTTAGCCAATAAGGAGCAACTAATTCTTTTTCAATTGTGCAACTGTCATTTTCAATCATCATAAAGCCGCAGTATAGGCTGAGTGGAAAATTTAAAATAAATCACCTGAAAAGTGTAAGTAACAGCTTATTTATTTTGGAACTGGTTAAATTTGTAGCCCTTTTCATTTGTATACACAAGTCAATTTATTTTGTGAATTACCCCTCTCAACAAAGTCGGTCTTTCATTTTAAATGTTGTCATAGTCTGTTTGGCTGTTCATTTGTTTATAAGCCTATATATGAGCGAATTCATTGTGGTGGCAATTTATTTGATCGCTCCATGTTTTTGTAGCTTTTGTCATTTCAGTGAAAAGGCAAAAAAAAAAAAAAATGGATTGTGATTTCGATCCTTGTCTTTGTTCCAAATGCAAACGCCTCAGTGTGAATAATGCAGAGTACACTAGGTTTTATAAGACCCACAAATCAAAAACCAAGTCAACAAAGTCACCAGACGTCTCAAGACACATCCCCAGTTGCCTATAAATACCAGGATTTTTTTTTTTTTTTTTTTTGAGCTTTCCCTTCAACAAAGCTGAGTGTGAATCTCCCCTGTTCCTCCCTTCAACCAATTGAGATTTAGAACTTTGTGAAACACAGTAATCAGCAGTATTCATCATGTTTGTCCCACCAGTCTGACTCACCGGATGTGGACCGCTGTGAGAAGCTGCCCACCGGCTAAAAGCTGTGTTTCAGTTCAGTCTGCTTTAATATTTTTTGTCATCTTGTGTTCCCATTTCCTCAGACCCTGCTTTATAAGCAGAACACAGATCAACAGTCATACAGACATATGACAGAAATGATGACAGAAGAAAAATAAAAACAATAAAGTGCTTCTCGGCATTTTGTAAGAAATGCATAGAAGTGTGTTGAAATAATGCTAATCCATTTGTGCACAGACTACTGATGTTATTTGACAGTGGAAGCTCTATTTTCAGAAATATTGGATTTGGAATAGCACGTGTATGTGAAAACTTCTGCTGGTGGACGGACGTGACAGTGGACGGACACAAGGTTCTAATAGTTTTGGATTTTTCATTCGAGTTTAGTTTTATTTAGTTTTGACTTTTTTTTTTTCTCTAATTCAGTTAGTTTGAATTAGTTTTTAGAGCAGGTTTGCTCGTTTTAGTTAGTTTTTGTTATTATCTAAATGCTTAGTTTTAGTTTAGTTTTAGTTTAGTGGTCTCTTTTCTCTTCTTCTCTGTCGTCGTATTCAAATCAGTCCCAGACAGGACTCTGCTGCTTTAGTCTCCATGTTTCCAGGTAGAGTGGGGACCAGAAGACGACTGGAAACCACAAATGAACACAAGTGAACACAAGTGACGGAGCGTCAAGTGTCGTACGTTGCCACTAGATAAAATTCCTAGAGTGAAATAATTCGCTTTCGTATAAATCCGACATTGACAAAGTCAAAAACGAAGAGAATTTTATCCCTAATTTTTATTCGTTTTAGTTAGTTTTATAAGCACACAATACAGTTTCAGTTAGTTATTTTTTTCTTTTAATTATAGTTTTTTATTTATTTCAGTGAACAAAAATGTTTTTACAATTCTAGTTTTTGTCATTTCATTAGTTTTCGTTAACGATAATAACCTTGGATGGACGTGACATTACCCATGATGCTCTGGTCAGTCCCAGTACTTTATTAGGAATAAACTTCTAGACTTCCTATTGCTAATTGTGCTCTTCTTCATAAATGTTGGTATTGTGGATCTAAAACAATCCCAGCTGACACAAAAACACTAAATGTGTCAGTGGACGGATGTGACATGGTTGTTGTGGATCCCATCATACTGATGCTCTGCAGCCATGTCAGCGTTTACACTAATGATCCCTGTGCAAAAACTAGGAGCACTATTATTTATTGGATAGTTTAGCATCAGACTAAAGAGGAAAGAACAATCTAGAATTGTTCTTTGTGTCTAAAAATGCTTCTTATTGTAAAAGTGTTGATGTAAACAGTGCTGTGTGCCATTCTTCATGTATGTATTGGTGGAACAGAAGCAGGATGGATCAGCACCATACTCCAGATTGAACCTGTACAAATAAAACATGTGATATGGAGGAGAGAATCTGGGAAGAAAAACTGGGGAATCCAAAAGAACAGAAGATTTGTTTTTCAGAGAAATTCAGTTCAAATAGAACTTGTCCATTTGTGACATGAAAATATAGCATTAATTGTGCTGAAATGGTTCACTTTTGAGCTGAAAACATAGTTCATATGAGCATCAACATGTTGAACAGAACTGAAATCTGTCCATTTGAACAACTGTCATTTACCAACACAAAGTTCCTTTGGATTCACTGAGACTGATTTCTGGTAACACTTTATAATCAGTCCACACTATGAAGCATTAGTTCAGCATTAACAAATCCTGAATTCATCATTTATAAAGCCTATTTCTGACATGAATACTCATTAATATATGGTTTATAAGCACAGTTATAAATGTTCTACTCATCATTAATAAGCTCATCTGCAATGTGCTTAATGATTGTATTTTCATACTTTATAAATTATGGATTCAGCATTTAAACATTTAGTATTCAGACATGTACTAATGGTTCATGAATATGTCAGTGTGTATTTTATACTAAGTCACACATTTCTTTTCCAGCAGATGTCCTATAAACACTTATTAATACAGGAATTCATTATTTCAGGTAGTTCTAAAGCACTTACTACTCATTAATTAAGTCTATGGTGTGAGCTCATCTAAAGTGTGAACTATCTATGACATTTAAAGCATTTACAAATGAGATTTAAAGGTTGGCCATGCCTAAAGACTCACAAAAGTGTCAGTTATTCTAACAAAGGAAAGACACAGCACATGGGATTATTAAAACAAACTGCATGACTGAATGATGAAGGAGTAGGATTATGAATGATGAGTAGAACATTTATAACTGCGCTGATAAACCATATTTAATGAGTATTCATGTCAGAAATATGCTTTATAAATGATGAATTCTGTTTTTTTTTATTTCTTAACCAATGCTTCATAGTGTGGACTTATTACAAAGTGTTACCTGATTTCTTATGCACAAAGACATAAATAAGACCTCTAAGCAAAATTTAGCTTTTTTTTTTTTTTCTTTTGATTGAAATACACCTTGAAAATACGCTGTACTTTCCTCGATAAACTACAGTTTTATGGAGCAGGATTTTAATTAGCCATGTACAATATGGTCTGCACTGCACTGACACAGGATTTGTTATCTTTATGACTTACAGTATGGGTGCTATATAACATTTTTCTACTCTATTAGGAAGGGGAACATGCTGTAAAACGCAATACCTATGTGCACCAGTCGACATCAGTGTATATGTGTGTGTGTGTGTGTTGTGTAGCTCTGTGTGTAAATAGTGGGTTGTATTTGTGCTATCCAGGCCCAGTTCTACTGCAGTGATCTTTAAAGAGCTAGACAGTGTCAGAGTGATTCAGACTCAGCCGCCGCCTACGAAACCACAGCAGCAATTTATTACTTTTAGCTAAGACAAAGGAAGGAAGGAAGAGCTTTGCGGTTGTTCTATGGTCTACTGGAATATTTCACGCTACATTACAGATTTTTCACAGACAAAAGGATGTGTTTGAAGGTGAAACATATTCCATTATAGTAGGTTAACAACCACTATTACAAAGCAATGACCTGACAGTAATGTCTTTAGTATTGTCTGTCTGAGTTCACAAAAGCTGCTTTCACATACACAAATTATTAGACCACCCTTGTTTTCTTCAGTTTCTTGTTCATTTTAATGCCTGGTACAACTAAAGGTACATTTGTTTGGAAAAATATAATGACAACAACAAAAATACCTCATAAGAGTTTAATTTCAGAGCTGATAGTAGGGCTGCAGCTATCAAATATTTTAGTATTTGAGTATTCTGTTGGGTTTCTGTAAATTGACTTGAGTCCGGTTTTGACCAACTCTATATATAAAGTGTCATGAGATAACTTTTTTGGTGTGATCTGGCGCTATATAAATAAAATTTGACTGATTGAGTGATTTGATTGGTTTTCCACTGTAAGTCGCTTTGGAAAAAAGCATCTGCCAAATGCATAAACATATTCTACTGAAAATTCCTTTGATTAATTGAGTAATCAGATAAAACTTATTTAAATACACAAGAGGAAATTAGGTATTTTACTTAATAATGAAGGGCCAATTGGTTTCCTTTTTTCTTTTTCTTTGATAATTAACAGTTTTATTTGTTACATTCATACATTCTCTTCATGAAGGACCATCTCAAATCACAGCATGAGTAGGTTTATTAATGGCTATTTGGTTTCATAATTAGAGTATTTTTAAGACCACGAACCACTTTGCATAGACGTCAGTACAAATATGATGATCCTATATAGAGCTGCAACTGATTAATCAACTCAAAGTGATCCAAAAAAATCATTCAACCACAATTCTCCTGAATCAAAGCTTTCTTTCCTTCCTTTCTCTGCTGTGAGACATTGGTTCCACTGTTGTGTTTCACACGGACGCTTATTGTGACGTACAAAGAAGCTTCAATTCAAGAAAACTGTAATCGAATATTTCCCTTCAATCTACTCGAGTCGATTAATCGAATTGTGAATTTTTGCATTCGCTTCATGCATCTAATCGATTAATCGGTTGCAGCTCTAATCCTATTTACGATTATGATGCTACCCTGCTCTTGCTGGTTGGTACCAGGCTCGGGCATCCCTGAGTCTGGATTAGGGAGGCCATGGAGATCAGGAAACAGGCCCCGAGGACCATGAACAGGGAGGAGGGATCTTACACCTTATCCCACACCTGGGATACTGTCCTCATTGAGATGCCAGACTGCAGAGGATATAATCGTCCTCCGCTGTCTGGAAAACCAGGATAAAACAGCTGAAAAGACACGTCACAGTAACATCTGTCTGACAAAAAAGAAAAGGACATTTTTATATTTTCAGTAGACAGTATGAACCTGATCGGACTATCCCTGAGACCCTCTGAAGGACTAAGCAGTTAAGGACTGAGTATTAGAAGAATAATCTGTACATAAATATCTGTTTCCTGTCTGTAAAGTGACTTGAAACATTTATCATATTGTTTAAAACATAAATCCTATGAAAAAGAGGTAAATGGTATAAATGTCCACATATTTAAACTAAATTTATCTTGACTGTAACTGAGAATACGTAACATAGCATAATTGTAGAGAAAGTCAAAAACTGAGAGGTTTTGCAGTGAAAAACAGCTGTGGGTACATTTGACCCACTGGCTGTTCTAGTGTTAGTCATATATTCTACCATCTTCCATATGGATGCTTCTATGAAACTGGATTCATTTTGGTACCTGGCACTTTGCAGCTTGTTAGACCCAAAAATAGAAGAGAAATTTAGACATTTTTCCCCCCAGGATGTACCTAATGATGACCTCAGATAAATGAAAAAAAAAATTATACTCTTGCTCTGAGCCATCATGAATTTTTAATAAAATATTGGGGCCAAAAATAGGACCAAAACTGGGACATGAAAAGCTACCTAGGTGTCAGTGCATTTGATCTGGAAAACATGACTGTAAATGGTCTTATATACCACTATAAATAAAGACACTGTGTTAAATTTGTGGATCCTAGTGGTTTTTCTAATCCAGACATGTGGGTTTTTCATGAATCTCAGTCTTATTCCAAGTTTCGCGTGTAACCCATCATATCCACTTGCATTACATGCGGAGCCTGCCCATTTAAACACAAATACATTCCAAGTGATTTTGCCACAGCAAAGTTCCAAAGCAATTTACAGTGACATTGACTGATGAAAACCGCACTTTTCATGCAGTGTCCTTTTTGTGAAACACTCTACGTTGCATAATTAGTTGTGAGAGAATAAACAGATATTTGAAAAAAAAAAAAAAAATAGTCGTGCGTAATTTTCGTGTCCTTTTAACCATGTTACATGCAGATTTCTATATAAAATAATTATAAAAATAATATAAAAATGTGTTTTATCTGAAAGATAGTTTCTCTTTTATCTCAGTAAAAAATCTATTTCTTTAAAATCAACCAAAAGTGCTTCCAAACTTGCTTCATAACATTAATTAAGATCTGGTTTGAATTTTTACCCCCCCATGTCCTGTTTTTAGGGACCAGTTTCACAGAAGCACCCATTTACAAAGTGACTTGTAAGTTATGTTTTGCTTTTCTTTAGCTCTGATGGAGTGTTATTGGCCTCAAGCACCACTTTTACTGAACCAGCGGCACAAAGAGATACTATTGATTTTACAATAATTGCTTGTGATATTGTGGAATAAAATGAAATAAAACTCAATACTCCACTCCATGCTAAATTTTTATTAGTGCACCTCTGAACTCTTTTTGGTGCCGGAGAGAGTTGAAGATCACGGCAATAAACTTTAATGAAATAGAACATCAGACCTCTCTTAGAAAGTTGCCAGAAATAATTTCACTTTCAGTGAGTCTGCATGGCTTATGGGGAGATGACCAGAAACCTTTTACATCCTCTCCCTGGCTTTATGTCATCTCTATCACTATCAAATGAGCATTTATTTCCCCCAGCCAATTTTCAAACTGTCAGTGAAAACCCTGATTTGTATTGAAAATATCGTTAGCCTCGTAGCATAATCGCTTAAGTCATATTTGTAGCCAAAATGTGATATCTGCGGAACTGTTTCATTTTCATCATTGGCTACGACATGAAAAAAATATGACTTAGGCAATCACGCTAAGAGGCTAACGATATGCTAAGTAGTTGCGGTTGATTGTCAATATTAATTTCGCTGGTACAGGATATAAAACCATACATTTCTGAAGTTGTTGGACACAGATCTTTATCGTCTACGTGACTCTGCTGTGCTGTGCTTTCCCAGCCACAGGGCCTGTTAAGGTCCACTGCCTGACCTTTTGGACTTTGCCTTTTTGCCAGCCCCTTAAGACTTGTCTACCTGTTTTTTTTTCTTGCCACTTATAACCCAGCCAGACTACACACATCACCTGCTACACTTCCTTTTTTTACTCATCTCCATTTTAATAAAGGCAGAAATATCAGCCATGAAGTCCTGCTTTCCTGAACAGAAGACAATATAATTTATTTATTTTTGATCAGGACCATACATATAGGTATTGTTACATTTAAAAGTATGTGAACAACATAATGTATACGAAATATAGTTGTATTGGGTATTTTGCCGACCGTGTCCCTGATTAGACTTTTAAGAAATAACACAAAAACTAACGGTAAGACAGAACAACAATAAATTAGCAAAGACTAAATGTTTGATGAAATACACACACTAGTCGCTTTTCCATTCCACCCTAAAATTACGCAAACATGTGCATTAAAATTTACTTAATGGAAAAATTTCACCAAAAGTCTCATTTTTCTAGAGCTGCAACCGATTAATCAACTCAAAGTGATCAAAAAAAAAAAAAAAATCATTCAACCACAATTCTCCTGAATTAAAGCTTTCTTTCCTTCATTTCTCTGCTGTTAAACATTGGTTCCACTGTTGTGTTTCACACGGACGCTTATTGTGATGCACAAAGAAGCTTCAATTCAGGAAAACTGTAATAGAATATTTCCCTTCAATCAATTCGAGTCGATTAATTGAATCGGGAATTTTTGCATTGGTTTCAAGCACCTAGTGGATTAATCGGTTGCAGCTCTACATTTTTCGATTAAAAGTTTTTGCGCTGGCTAGAGGTGGTTTTTCAGGCGTAACACAAATGGTATATCACACAAAACTGCAAATGAAAAACATTTTTTCGCTACTGGAGTCAGGTGAATTAAAAAAAAGGATGATGACGTATGTTACAACAAGTGAAGAAGAAGAAGAAGAAACATGTCACTATATGTGTGGACACACCGGGAAACCCGATCATTTTTTAATTTAGTACAGATATAGGGGTAATATGTAATAATAATAATAATAATAAAATAATAATAATAATAATAATAATAATAATAATAATAGTGAATATATCTGTAAATCAACACCATATTTACGCTCGTCGCCATTTTTATGGAATGACTTCTCGTGTCATCTTGTGATAATAAATAAACAAATCATCGCATTTGTGATTTAATGGAAAAACCCACATTACGCACTTCTGTTTTTTCAACATTTAGTAAATATCAGTAAAGTTTTGTGCAGATGTCCGATGGAAAAGCAATTACTTTGACGCTGATCAGGAAAAAGTTAAATAGTAGTACAAGTTAAGGAAAGATAATTAATACAAAAAACAACTGATCATTAAGAGGCTACTGACAGCTTTTATCTGTGCAGGATATGGTTCAGTGGTCATAAAGTTGTTGTTTGAGCCACAGTTTGACCTTTTTTGTTGTTATTTCTGATTAAAGGTTTTCTGTATCTGAGGAACTTTAACAGAGAAGACTGAACAAAACTACCCTTATGGGGGCTCTTTTAATGTTATACTTTTAGATAATTTGACTAGATATTTCTGGTACAACACTGTTTATACACTTAAAGATTTTTTTTTTTAATACTCAAAACACATCTTAATTAGACAATGGTACCATTTTCACCATTTTCACCATTTGCTAGCAAAGTAGCATCTAATTTTGGCTAAAGTTCAGCTAAACAACGACTCAAGACTGGACACTGACTGATTAATATGAACACTGGCCATCAACTGGACAGGAGGGGTACTACAGGTGGACTAACTGGACAGGGTCTACTACAGGTGGACTAACTGGACAGGGTCTGCTACAGGTGGACTAACTGGACAGGGGGTCTGCTACAGGTGGACTAACTGGACAGGGGGTCTGCTACAGGTGGACTAACTGGACAGGGGGTCTGCTACAGGTGGACTAACTGGACAGGGTCTACTACAGGTGGACTAACTGGACAGGGTCTACTACAGGTGGACTAACTGGACAGGGTCTACTACAGGTGGACTAACTGGACAGGGGGTCTGCTACAGGTGGACTAACTGGACAGGGTCTACTACAGGTGGACTAACTGGACAGGGTCTACTACAGGTGGACTAACTGGACAGGGGGTCTACTACAGGTGGACTAACTGGACAGGGGGTCTGCTACAGGTGGACTAACTGGACAGGGTCTACTACAGGTGGACTAACTGGACAGGGGGCCTGCTACAGGTGGACTAACTGGACAGGGTCTACTACAGGTGGACTAACTGGACAGGGGGCCTGCTACAGGTGGACTAACTGGACAGGGTCTACTACAAGTGGACTAACTGGACAGGGGGTCTACTACAGGTGGACTAACTGGACAGGGTCTACTACAGGTGGACTAACTGGACAGGGTCTACTACAGGTGGACTAACTGGACAGGGGGTCTGCTACAGGTGGACTAACTGGACAGGGTCTACTACAGGTGGACTAACTGGACAGGGGGTCTGCTACAGGTGGACTAACTGGACAGGGTCTACTACAGGTGGACTAACTGGACAGGGGGTCTGCTACAGGTGGACTAACTGGACAGGGTCTACTACAGGTGGACTAACTGGACAGGGGGTCTGCTACAGGTGGACTAACTGGACAGGGTCTACTACAGGTGGACTAACTGGACAGGGGGTCTGCTACAGGTGGACTAACTGGACAGGGTCTACTACAGGTGGACTAACTGGACAGGGGGTCTACTACAGGTGGACTAACTGGACAGGGGGTCTGCTACAGGTGGACTAACTGGACAGGGGGTCTACTACAGGTGGACTAACTGGACAGGGTCTACTACAGGTGGACTAACTGGACAGGGGGTCTGCTACAGGTGGACTAACTGGACAGGGGGTCTGCTACAGGTGGACTAACTGGACAGGGGGTCTACTACAGGTGGACTAACTGGACAGGGTCTACTACAGGTGGACTAACTGGACAGGGGGTCTGCTACAGGTGGACTAACTGGACAGGGTCTACTACAGGTGGACTAACTGGACAGGGGGTCTACTACAGGTGGACTAACTGGACAGGGGGTCTGCTACAGGTGGACTAACGGTGAGTCATGTGACTGCAGTACCGCTGTTGTATTCAGTGTAGTTATGAACAGTGGTGCTGTTGGTTCTATTCAGGTGCTGTTGGTTCTGTACTGGTGCTGTTGGTTCTATACAGGTGCTGTTGGTTCTATACTGGTGCTGTTGGTTCTATACAGGTGTTGTTGGTTCTATACAGGTGCTGTTGGTTCTATACAGGTGTTGTTGGTTCTATACTGGTGCTGTTGGTTCTATACTGGTGCTGTTGGTTCTATACAGGTGTTGTTGGTTCTATACAGGTGTTGTTGGTTCTATACTGGTGCTGTTGGTTCTATACTGGTGCTGTTGGTTCTATACTGGTGTTGTTGGTTCTATACTGGTGCTGTTGGTTCTATACTGGTGCTGTTGGTTCTATACTGGTGTTGTTGGTTCTATACTGGTGCTGTTGGTTCTGTACTGGTGCTGTTGGTTCTGTACTGGTGTTGTTGGTTCTATACTGGTGTTGTTGGTTCTATACTGGTGCTGTTGGTTCTATACAGGTGCTGTTGGTTCTATTCAGGTGTTGTTGGTTCTATACTGGTGTTGTTGGTTCTATACTGGAGCTGTTGGTTCTGTACTGGTGCTGTTGGTTCTGTACTGGTGCTGTTGGTTCTATACAGGTGCTGTTGGTTCTATTCAGGTGCTGTTGGTTCTATACTGGTGCTGTTGGTTCTATTCAGGTGCTGTTGGTTCTATACTGGTGTTGTTGGTTCTATACAGGTGCTGTTGGTTCTATACTGGTGCTGTTGGTTCTATACTGGTGCTGTTGGTTCTATACTGGTGCTGTTGGTTCTATTCAGGTGCTGTTGGTTCTATACTGGTGTTGTTGGTTCTATTCAGGTGCTGTTGGTTCTATACTGGTGTTGTTGGTTCTATACTGGTGCTGTTGGTTCTGTACTGGTGTTGTTGGTTCTCTACTGGTGCTGTTGGTTCTATACTGGTGCTGTTGGTTCTGTACTGGTGCTGTTGGTTCTGTACAGGTGCTGTTGGTTCTATTCAGGTGCTGTTGGTTCTATACTGGTGTTGTTGGTTCTATACTGGAGCTGTTGGTTCTATTCAGGTGCTGTTGGTTCTGTACTGGTGCTGTTGGTTCTATACAGGTGTTGTTGGTTCTATACTGGAGCTGTTGGTTCTATACAGGTGCTGTTGGTTCTATACTGGTGTTGTTGGTTCTATACTGGTGTTGTTGGTTCTATACTGGAGCTGTTGGTTCTATACAGGTGCTGTTGGTTCTATACAGGTGCTGTTGGTTCTATACTGGTGCTGTTGGTTCTATACTGGTGCTGTTGGTTCTATTCAGGTGCTGTTGGTTCTATACTGGTGTTGTTGGTTCTATTCAGGTGCTGTTGGTTCTATACTGGTGTTGTTGGTTCTATACTGGTGCTGTTGGTTCTATACTGGTGCTGTTGGTTCTATTCAGGTGCTGTTGGTTCTATTCAGGTGCTGTTGGTTCTATACTGGTGCTGTTGGTTCTATACTGGTGCTGTTGGTTCTATTCAGGTGCTGTTGGTTCTATACTGGTGTTGTTGGTTCTATTCAGGTGCTGTTGGTTCTATACTGGTGTTGTTGGTTCTATACTGGTGTTGTTGGTTCTATACAGGTGCTGTTGGTTCTATACTGGTGCTGTTGGTTCTATACTGGTGCTGTTGGTTCTATACTGGTGTTGTTGGTTCTATACTGGTGTTGTTGGTTCTATACTGGTGCTGTTGGTTCTGTACTGGTGTTGTTGGTTCTATACTGGTGCTGTTGGTTCTGTACTGGTGCTGTTGGTTCTATACTGGTGCTGTTGGTTCTATACTGGTGCTGTTGTGGACTGTTTGATGCCTTGCTCACAGACAGACCAGCGATTCTGTGAGCAGGTTCTGTTCACAGTGTTGTGTGAAACGTTCTTTGGTAGATTACCCTCAGTATTTTAATCTGTCAAAATGACAGACAACCATCAGAATTTTCTGTCATTTTAAAAAAAAAAATCTGTCAATGACAGAATATTTTCGGTTAACGCGACCTCTGGTGACCGATGGTCTGGTCAGTACCCCTGCAGCCTGTTGCAGCTGCTTTGTTGGAGAGTCATCAGCAAACATTTGATAGCCCACTTCCCTACCCCTGTCTAGTAACTATTTAATATATATCACATCATACACATTATATACTTCCAAAAGCGAAATAACTTCAACTAGGAAACAATAATGAAATCTCGAAACAGTGTGAGGCTTTGAAAGTTCACAGAAAGTTGATAGTGATTTGATTCAAGGGCAGCTTAGTCATGGTCATAAAGCCTAATGTGACCCAGCACAGCCTCCAGCTGCACATTGTGGTTGGACATTAGAGAAAGTGGACTGTGTCCGACAGGAGACAGGTGTCTAATAGCATACCTGCCACCTGCACCGCCATGAATCCAGAACATAAAACCAGACCCCATTGTCATTAGTTTAAGGCACATGAGAGGCAAAACTAAGACTAGATCTGCGTTTCTCCAGGTTTTTCTGGTTCACGCTGGCATTTCCAAATGATCGTCTATTAAGCGCCCCATCCACATTAAGACCCCAACAACAATAAAAGGTTAGAAGCCGCAGAAATTCTCGTCGTCTTTAGTCCATTCCAGGCTGCAGACAGCTGGTCACTCTCCAGGGTCAGTCTGTTCAGTCCCTTTTCTGCTCTGAACGCTTACAGAACCATCCCTCCATCAATCTGTGGCTGTTGTCAAGCGCAATTATGGCCCCTCCCCCACTGGTCCACCCTCACATTGCACTGAACTTTCTGCACTCGTGCACACTTACATCATCATTTTATCACTTGCCTTGTGACAGTTTGGGTGAAGTGAAATGCAGTCCTCTCGCATGACGTGCAGATTTTGACATGTTTGGGCACAGTTAGCGCTCACACCCGATACATGACCCTGCCGGAGTCCCACTGAAGTGTGTTAGAGCCCACCCCAGTGTCACGGTATGATGTCCACTCTGATCACACCAGTCAAACTAACTGGAGGTTGGGGTCAGATCTGCCACAGATACAGTACAAGTTACCTAGCATGAGTACATCTGTGGTATCTGAACCCAGAAAGACCCAGTGCTTCTTCTGTAGCAGCTCCCAAATGAATTTTTCTATTAAATCATTCTTAATTGATTTATCACCATTTATTATAATATTATCATCTGTATTTTGTGTTTTTGTTTTTTTTAATATATAAATCATGTATTTTCCTATACTTCATTTTCTGCTCATGTAGGTGTTCATTGTTGGATTTTTTTTTTTTTTTTTTTTTTTTTTTTTTTTTAGTGATAGTTAACAAGACATTGTGGACAAAAAAACAACACATAAACAAAAAGAAAATCAAACAAATAAACAAACCAATAACAACACCAGAGTAATGACAAACTACAACAATGACAACATCATAATACAATGAAAAAGACAATAAATGTAAAGAGCAACTAAACAATATAGCTTGGTTAGGGGTGAAGGGGAAAGGGGAAGAGGAGAGGGTGAATGAAAGTGAGAAAGAGAGGGAAAATAAGAATATTTGTAATAATCCAAAAATTAAATTAACAACAATAATAATAATAATAACAATAATAATAATAATAATAATAATAATAATAATAATAATAATACCAGTAGGCTAATTTGCTAGTATTATTGTGGCGGCGGTAGCAGCGGAGGCAGCCACAATACAACTATGAGTTAAATAATTTAATATTTGTAATCATGTATTTGTATCAGTTACTATCCGTTTTGAATTGGTATGAATTAATTTAAATTAATATTGCTTAGTATTGATCATGATGTCCATAAAAACTCCAATTAAAGTTGTTTTTTATTAAATCAGAAATAAACAAAACTGAAGAAAAAGTGACTTGTTCAGTAAAATGATTCATGATTCCACGCCCCTCTCAACTGAGGCCACACCCTCCATGACACATCAGGGCCAAATGTTGAACAAGTAAAAAAAAGAGATCTGAAACTGAAAAAAAGATTTGAAAGTGAAAAAAAGATCTGAAAGTGACCGCTAAAAAAAAAAATTAAACCTCAAATATTAAAATATATATGAAAGTGACAAATGAAAATAAATAATTTATTCAGAAGAATTACTGAAGTGAATCAAAATTATATTTAACCTGAAAAAAAAAAAAAAACGTTTCATACACTTATTTTTTAATTGGAATACATTGTTGTATTTTTCAAAATTCACGATGAAAACTTCAATTTTCAGTTTCAAATCTTATATTTTCATACACAACACTTATGACCCTAAATTGGCTCCATACACCTCCATGGGTTTTACTGGTGAATCAATGTTGTAGAAGACGATGGTGTTTCCACGGTAACTACGGAGCCTCTGAACGTCCAAATGGGTCAGATCTGATGACCATGAAAAGATGACAAACTGTATTTTACTCCAGTTACTTACATGGATTAATAGGATTAGTGGATCAACAGGTACTAAACAGTTTAGATCAGTCGATGGTTTTGGTCACTAGTGGCTGTTTGGGTCTTTACAGGTTAATCCCAGTTACTCCTTGCTCCATCTGTGTTACCATGGTAATGCAATTACTATACATCCACGTGACCGGACAAACATTAGCTAAAAGGTCAACAAAACCTACTGACACTTCTCAAACAAGCGCTTAAATGGGCAAATATCTAAACCAAGCCAACAGTCCCAGACCAGCATATGTCATGAATAATGTAATAAAACGACAGACCAATGAAAACCAACTTTGCAGCGTTAAGCGAACACTAAGCAGAGCCAAGTGTCAGCTAAAACTCACAGAACGAGACAAAGAACAGCAAAAATAAAGAGGGTATGACCAAAAAATGACTATGAATGCTGTCTTACCTTCGCTGTTTTCTGAAGCTCCTGCTATTGGCTAATTCATTGTTTTGTGTTACATTGAAATGATTCCCACTAGAAACAAATGGCCCAGGGTTTAGCAGAATAACATTAATGTGATTTGTGTGTTTGTGGTGGGTCTTTTTTTTCCTTTATGAAAATAAATCACAAAGGTTCTCCAAACTCTCATGCTTGTTGAAGACTATTTCTTGCACATGATATTTTATTGAAACAATTCTACAGCTTCAGTAAAACCGCTATATTGTAGGAATATTTAATCTGTTTCCTAATCCATCAAGTAGCGTGATATTTTCACTCTAAAGGCTTCAACATTCCTTATTGGGATGCATAGAAAAGGCGATAGATAGGAGAAATTTGATCTAATTTCACATTAAATCCCCATTTCAGTACTTGTGATAGTGCCACTCGGCGAGGCGTGCAAAACAATTATTTATGAACTCCATTTTTGTGCTGACTCTGCCAGAAATAACTGCAGAGTCAGTGTGGAGCTTCCCTTGAGTATGTGGACCTACATGTTTAATTTCAGAGGAAGCTGTACATGTGTGGTAATAGTGGGAAAGACTTGGTTCTGTCCTTTTAAAGCACAGGTGTCAAACATAAGGCCCATGGGCCAAAACCGGCCCCACTAAGGGTCCGCTTCGGCCTCTTGGACGGCTTTAAAATGCAAAAATTACACTAAAGATATTAAGAATCAGTTTAGTTTAGGAGCGTCATACAGACGTGTGAAGCTCGTATGGCGTCGTAAACAGAAAACCACATGATCACGTGACGTGTGTGCAAAACCACAATATGCCACCCCTTTGATTCTGTAATGCAGGTCCGCTGTGTAAAAGTCCAGCCTGTCTCACCTGTGTTACTCCTTTGGCTTGGCGGTGGAAATCAGTCAATGGTGGCAACAAGGCGGGATCACCATCTCACCTTTTTTTCAGGATTTCCGTGTAAAAGTGGCTTCAGACTACTGGTGCTTGTAGGGATGTAACGATTACCGGTATAATGATAAACTGCGGTAAAATTCCCAAAGGTCGGTATAGTAGTTTAAATTCTAACTATCATGATAACCGTGTTTGATTACCGCACTTTGAACACAAACTTCATATGGAAAATGGTCCAACAATGGCTCTAAGGTGCCATCTTTAATGCACATCTGTATGTTTGGCATTCACTGTTTTAGACTCATGTTTGTTCAAGTTCCACATTTAGACCAGTATGAGCTAAAGTGGATCAGAATCATTCAAATAAGAACAGAATAAACTAGAAATAATGACAAATACAAACATTTCTCACACCATTACACAAAAAATACACTGAACTATACAAAAATATGCAAAAAGACACTAAAAATATACTAAACTACACTAAAAATATGCAAAAATACAGTAAAATATACAAAAAATATGGAAAAATACACTAAAAACATACTAAAGTATACTAAAAATAAGGAAAAATACACTAAAGTGTACAAAAATATACAAAACTACACTAACAATATACCAAACTACACTAAAAATATGCAAAAATACACTAAAATACACAAAAAAAATGGAAAAATACACGAAAAACATACAAAAGTATACAATAAATATGCAAAAATACATTAAAGTATACAAAAAATATGCAACAATACACAAAAAACATACTAAAGTATACTATAAATGAGCAAAAATACACTAAAGTATGCAAAAAATATGTAAAAATACACTAAAAACATACTAAAGTAGACAAAAGATGTGCAAAAATACACTTAAATACATGTCTTTAATGCACATTTGTATTTTGATGTTTACATGTTAATATTAGAATGTTTCTGTGACAGAAAGTACATTGTGCCTATTATTTTATTTTATTTCATTTTATTTTTTCTAATTCTTTCAGTGTGTGTATCAGTACCTTTTGAACATTTTGAGCACATTTCAACAATACTGCAATAATAATGATAACTGTGATAATTTTGGTCACAATAACTGTGATATGAAATTCTCATATCGTTACATCCCTAGGTGCTTGGTAATGTTCTGAAAAGGAATGCACGGATCCAGATACTGAAACCAGGATCATCACATCACCTGGACACTGTATGTAGCCTCAGTACTGTAGTACCAGTACTAACAGTTGCTAACAGTCATTTCACATGTCATTGGACTGTTAGTAGACCTACAAACTGCTCTCATATTACAGCGCTTTTACTTATATTTTTTTTTTTCAGTATCATAAATCACTTTGGTGGCGGTGGGAGATTTATTCCCCACCAGGGATAGAAATAATTAAGCAGAGAAATCAACCCTGTCACCTCCGGCAAATCACACCCAGCACTTAAATCAGCCCGATCCACCATAAACCTGCTCTCATTTACACTTTTTTTTTCTCCAACGTATTCCATAACACGTGCATATTTACATATTATATTGGGTGTTATTCATGTGGGACCCCTGTAGACTATATTAACCGAAGCTAATGTTCTATGCTGCTAGAATCTGGTTTAATTATCACAACATTGCTGTCAGATGGGTGTTACTTACACTTGAAACTACTGACGACAAACAGAAGTGATAGAAGGCAATCAACGGACGTCGAAGTAGCTCGGCTCCCGTCTCCAGATGGGTATGGGAAACATACAGGCTGCTTTTCATGTCATGCAGTTTCATTTAACTCGACCTGAATTGGCGTTAAATGCAGACAAATGCAAGTTTATGGTGTTTTCAAGAGACACCAGGCAGATACTGTGGATAAGTGGTATTGATCAGAACTTGTCTTTCAATACGTTGAGGGTCTCGTTTGCAAAATGAAACTGAAATTGGGTTTCTCATTGAAGATCAAATCCCGTTTCTCCCTGATTTCTGCAGCTTTTCTTTTTTTAATCTCTATTGGCTTATAATGATCTGCTTTTTATGAATAAACTTGACCAGTACTTAAAGACCAGTGGCGGCTGCTCGTCTTTCAGAGAAAGGAAGCTCATTGTCGGCTTACATTAAAAAAAAAAAAAGTCAAGTTATGTAAACATAAACTTGGCCCTCCGTTCCTTTGTAGCTTACCGGCCGATAGGCTGTAAGCTGTTGTCATCATGTGGCCTCCGGCGTCGTCATCTGTCGTCATCATCTGTCGTCTGTTACAAAACTTTCAATCGTCTTCTTCTCCGAAACTATAATTCCCTTTGACTTCAAACTTGGTATACAGCTTCTTTATGATGATGTCAACAAAACTTAATGAAATTATTTGGATCCAGTTCTGATTCTGGATTTGGTGCGACTTTAAAAAAATTTCCCCATTATAAGAGATAGGGAGTGCCGGTAAGCTACAGGGCCGTTGGTCCTATTTTTAAGAAAATACTCAGAGACCTTATCGTACCAACTAAACAAGAAAGCATTGAAATTAAGTTAAATTGAAACAAGGAAGTCCAATGAGTGTGTTTTATTTACAGTGCAAGAAATGAACGAGTCATTTCGTAGTGGTTTCTTTCTCCATTTCCCAGCAGAATGTGTGATGGTATTAAACTGAACTGTGTCAGTGAAGGAGCAGATCTGAAAACAGCTGTCAATCAAATGGGATTCAGCCTTTGGACCGATCCTCCAATCAGCACGTGGAAGCTCAGCGTCCAGCCCGGCCGAGCTCCGCCCACAGCTCCATTCACCCCCAGAGACACCCAGTGTCCGGGGGCGGGACAACATGGTGGCATTTATCCAATTAGCGTCCAGTTTAGAGTCAGTTTCCAGCAGTTCCACTCAGTCCCATTGAAGGTCATGGACGCTGAGCGTGTACGGACAAATGCACTGAGCAGAGATGGAATGAACAAACACAGACACAGGAATGGAGGAGAAGTGAACAACATCCAGTCCACTGATCTGGGATCAAACTGATTCTGAACCAACTGGTCTGAGAGATGAACGTGTTCCAACACATTTGGAGTCAATGAAATGAAAACAACTGAACAGATTTGAACATTTAATTTTCATAATTTTAGGGGAAGCTGGGCTTCCACTGCAGTCTGACAGAAATCACCTCTGGTAAAGACTTAGGACGCAGTTTACCTTTGCACTTTTCGTTTTAATACCAGCTGTGGAAATTGCTTTCACCTCTCCTTATCCTGTTGCTTATTTTCCATCTCTGAATGCCCGCAGAATCAAACCGGACAGCATTTATTTATAAATCTCTCCTTGTACTGCTTCCTTTTTGTCTTACACATATGCTTCAAACCAAAAGCAATATGGTCTGCAATTTCCAACTCTTCTTCAAATGGAGGTCCCCTGAGTCATAACAGAGTTAGGCAAAAAAGCTTTTCGATCCGCTGCCCCGTCTTTTCTGGAATAATTTAGAGAAGGACCTGAAACTGTCAGGACCCATTACTTTGGGTGAATGTACGTCTATTTTAAAAGGATTGAGGAAATAAAAATAAAGCCTTGGTCAGTGTGATTGCTCCCAAACTTGCACTGGAGAAGTATGTCAAGTTGGCCTTCATTCCACTTGGATTCTTTATAAATGAACTTATTCATTTTTAGTATAGGAAAGTTCAAGTACATTGTCATCATTTATTGTTATAATAATTACACTCCTCTCTTGGTCATTTTATTCTTGTAAAAGAGCATTTAATGTCAGTCATTTCACCATATAGGCCTATTATTAACCCATAAAGACCCAAACAGCCACCGGCGACCAAAACCATCTACTGATCTAAACTGTTTAATACCTGTAGATCCATTAATCCTATCAATCCATGTAAATAATTGGTGTAAAATACAGTTCTGCATCTTTTCATGGTCATCAGATATGACCCATTTGGACGTTCAGAGGCTCCGTAGTTACCGTGGAAACGCTGTCATCTTCTACAGCATTGATTCACCAGTAAAACCCATGGAGTTGGATCAATGACAGTGGATGGACACACTTGGTTTACATTCAGTTAATGATAGATTTTGTTGAAAAAGTCAGTTTTTCCTAATTTTGCTCTGTTTTGATATAATGATAACATCCGCCTGCCCAGGGACTACAGGTGGAAACTAGCACCAGTACTACAACCTGGTACATCTCTCCTGTTAGGGGTTAATGTATATTGTACATTGTCCCTGTCTAAATAGATACATAAAATGAAAATAAAATGAAAAAATGGATGGAGACACTTGTTTATATGTTAAGTTATTGATATATTTGCTGAAGAAGTTACTTTTTCTTCATTTTTCTCCGTTTGTGATATAATATCCATCAGCTGTTCTCTGAGTTTTTATGAACATCTACATGATCAGTAAATTAAATATTGGAAAATACATGATTTTCACTGAAAAAATGCAAAATACATAGGATAATATATATTAAACGGTGATAAATCACTTAAAAAAATTCAAATAGAGAAAATTTATTAGGAAACTGCCATAAAAGTACCACTGGGTCTTTATGGGTAAGGGGGTTTTCAGTCAAATAATATAAATATCTAAACAAACAAACAAACATGTAGAGATGTAGAAATGTGGTATGTAGTGTGGAATCATGGGAGCTGGTAAAGATGAAAATCTAACTCATGATTTTAATTAATTATTTACTCACATTATCAGCAGGAACTCATGTCAGTTGGGAGGTTGGACTTTGCTGTGATTTTGTCACCGAATCTGTTCATAAGTTTTATTTACAGAACGACTAAGCAAAGTCAAGAAGCTGAGGATATTTACTGATTTCTTTGCTAAAAAAAAGTCCCTTTTTCTTTTTTTTCTGTTACTGATATAATAATCTTTAAATTTACTCTGAGTTTTTATGAACATCTACATGACCAGTTAATTAAATGTAGGAATATATATGATTTACACTGAAAAATGCAAAATACAGAGGATAATATTATCATAAATGGTGATAAATCACTTAAAAATTATTACATATAAAGAAAAATTCATTTGGGAACTGACACAAAAGCCTTTATGGGTTAACCCTTTCATGCATGAATTATAAGAACCTTTGTCAAGATTTTTTTCCTGAGTGTTTTCATTCCTCTTTAGGCATGTAAAAACAATGCAATTGCTTTATTTATTTATTTATTTATTTATTTATTTATTTATTTTTATGAACCTATTTTTCATGGAGTTACAAAAATGTTCACCATACGTTTAATATTTGAAGTAAAGAAATGTGTATTTAACATCAGAAAATGATGTACTCTGGGAAAACTATACAATAAAACATTTTTAATGCTCCTGATCCGATGTTTTCTCACATTTTAACATATTCTACTACTAGTAGTTATTCACTTTATGAAGATATGCAAAAAACAAACAAACAAACAAAAAAACAAAACTGCTCTAAGAACAATTAGCAATTTACACTAAAACATGTTGAATCAGATCAAGTTTAACATGAACGGTAAAGTTACAGTAATGGTATAATTTGCAGTTGAAATACAGCCAGTGATGCATTGTGTCCAATTTAGTGGATGTGATTAATATTGGAATAGCTGTCCACTGTACTGACCACTATGCCTGAAAGGGTTAATGAAAACCAGTTTAACCTATACATACAAAGCTCTGATTTAACACATTGTGGAACTAGAAAAGCACTCGGAGAGTGCAGACCTCTGCCAAGGCAGATCAGTGCCCCCCTGATCACCACCAAAATTTAATCATTTGTTCCTTGTGCCAGTATCAATGTTTCTTGAAATTTTCATCCAAATCCGTCCTTAACTTTTTGAGTTATCTTGCACACAGACAGACAGACAAACCAAAAATATAACCTCCTTGGCGGAGGTAAAAAGAAAACACTGGTACATTAAGGAAATTTTAGCTGTGAGTCAGTGAAACATTCCCAACAAAACACAAACCAACCTGTGAGACACTTTCATATTCATGTTTTCCTGTAGGTATAGCCGCAAGATTGCTCCGAGACAAATATCCTCCAAGGTTTCGGAGAAAAATGACACAGGGAAATGCAGTCCAGTGGTCCGAGATGCAGCTCTGTGCATGTGCTGTGTGTGCACAAACAAATACTGGCTGTTTTTTTAACAGAACAGACACACAGGGTGATTTACAACTGGAAGACACAGTAGGGCAGCGAAGAGGAGAACATGGAGGACAATGGAGAACCAAGAGCGTAGGATTAAGAGGACTGAAGGGAAGATTAAAATACAATGTGTTCTATTGTTTAGTGCATGTGTAAACCACAAAGACCCTCTGCTACTCTTATGTCAGTCCGCAAATGAATTTTTTCTCTATATTTAACTTTTCTTAAAGGGGTCATATTTTGCTAAACCCACTTTTATTAGTCTTTGGTTCATTTATTTGTGTATAGGGATGTAACGATATGGAAATTTCATATCACGGTTATTGAGACCAAAATTATCACGGTTATCATTATTATCGCAGTATTGTTGAAACTGTGCTCAAAATGTTCAAAAAGTACTGATACACACACTTCAAATTAATTTAACCAAGTTGTAGTTTGAAAAAAAAAAACCCAAACAAACAAATAAAATCATTGGCACAATGCACTTTCTGTTGCAGAAACATTCAAATATTAACCCTTAGTGGTCTGAGCCTATTTTGGCCTTTTGTGAGTCCTTTTGATTTGGCCTTTATATACTATAGAAACAAATGTTTACTATACCCATGTTTGGGATCTGTTTTTTCAGCACAACTTCATCTATATCATCTGCCTATTATTTTTTCATTTTAACCTACTATAAAAACATAAAAGTCCAGAAAACACACACACAAAAAAAAAAAAAAAATCCGATTAAAAAAATGTATATAATTTATTGCATAAATAACACAAAGATGTTTAATGAACCTTTTCAAAGACTTTAAAAGTGAATATTGGTTCCAAATATTAGGTATGTAAAATCAAAATTGTAATAAATTAAAAAATATACTCAAATATTTGACACAAAAGCAGATCTTTACATAGGGTTTTTCCCCCTAAAAGTGCAGTAATCAAACATGGTTATCATGAGAATTAGAATTTAAACAGTAATACTAACCGTTGGCAATTTTACCGCAGTTCATCGTTATACCGGTAATCGTTACATCCCTATTTGTGTATTTGGACCCTGATAGTTCCAAAAGTTTGAATTTGGACCCTCCAGGTGCTGCAAAGCTATCTTTATATTAATTCTGGCAAAAATCAAGTGGATTTCTACAACCTGTTTTAATTCCTGCTTAATTTGTTACGTCTATAACTAGTTACCAAGGTTATTATCATTAACGAAAACTAACGAAATGACAAAAACTGGAATTGAAAAAACATTTTAGTTAACTGAAATAAATAAAAACTATACTTAAAAGAAAAAATGATAACTAACTGAAACTGTATTGTGTGCTTACAAAACTAACTAAAAGATAAAAATGATGGGCAGTCATTTGTCGTCACTTGTGGTTTCCAGTCGTCTTCTGGTCCGCACTCTACCTGGAAACATGGAGACTAAAACTGATAGAAAGCACCAGAGTCCTGTCTGGGATTTATGTGAATACGTCAGCGAGGAAGAGAAAAGTTATGAAATAACTAAAACTAATACTAAAACTAAACTAAAACTAAGCATTTACAAAAAAAAAAACAAAAAAAAACACGGAAACTTATAAAAACTAGCAAACCTGTTCTAAAAACTAATTAAAACTGAATTAGTGAAGAAAAGTCAAAACTAACTAAAACTAAACTATAATGAAAAATCCAAAACTATTAGAACCTTGCTAGTTATGTCACGACATTTGCACATATAAGGTCAAAACTTCCGACGAACATTTCTCCAAGTACGTCATAACGGGTTGTAGTCCAGACTGAAAATATGTCCAAACTTCGAGCCAATTACCTCAAATGTTCAGTTGTTGGTTGAAGAGGATAGAACAGCACAGCCAATAACCTGGAGGGGGCGGGGTTATGTGAATTTAAAAAGCTCCAAACCACCTTTCTGGTGTCATTACTCAGAAATAGGGTTGAAGATGGACCTGTGCAGTTGACTGAATGAGGAATTCAGACCCAAGCAGAGCATTTAAAGTTTATGGAGACCACAGGGAAATGTTTGAAAATGCAGAATTCCATTTAAAAAAAAGCAAAATATCACTTCTTAAAGTGATTTAGCAGCATTTAGTTTAATGTTAACCCTTTAAACCCTAAGCCTAAAATGGTCCGCCTGGACTTTTTTTCTCATTTTGACAATAAAAAGGTTAGAAAATATGCTGTGAGTGAGTTCATTTGCCCATTTTTCCAGCCAGAACACTGAACAAAATAGGCCTATACCAAATTAGAATAGACTCATTTGACAGTATTTACATTATACAATTAAAAAATAATATATTTTTTAAAAGTGCCAAAATGTTTACTTGAGTATATATAAAAGCATCCATTCAGTGAGTATTTAATAAATGTTTTTGCATGTACAGCTTCATTCCCTCACTCTTTATTCTGGTACAATGCCACAACAGTCACAGTCACTTTTCTTTGGTGTTTAATACGATGCCAGTTTTTTGTTCTATTCATTCCATTCATGCTTTAACCTTCAGACAAAGCTTTTGTTGCCCTAAGAACTGCTCCTGTCCCTGCTTCTGCAAGTGTTTCACAATAAATGAGTTATTTGTAAAGACAGAGCTTGGCTTTCATTGTCAAACAAGCATGAGGCAAAGCTGTTGGCAAAGCTAGTATTTAATCTAATTACTGTGTTTAATCTAAATGTTTTGCTGAACCAGTTTGAAAAAATATATATATAAACTTGTTTTGTTTTTTTGTTTTTTTCTTCAAGATTTCTTTAGGCTTAAAGAATGACTGACCTACATACACTAAGGTGGTGTAAGATGTTTTACTAAACGTTCTTGGGTATAAGTAATAGAAATACACAACATATCATCCTTCATGCCTCATGGATGCGACGTCACCAAATCAGCAGAAACTCAGCTCCTGTCTGGACTAAAGAGTTTGGACCTTTCATTTATGGATTTTAATGCAACCTAATCATTCATTCATTCATTTTCTGAACCCGCTTTATCCTCACTAGGGTCACGGGGGCGGAGCCTATCCCAGCTACATAGGGGCGAAGGTGGGGTACACCCTGGACATGTGACCAGTTCATCTCAGGGCTGAACATACAGAGACGAACAATCACTCTCACATTCACACCTATGGGCAATTTAGATTAACCAGTTAACCTATCAGTGCATGTGTTTGGATGGTGGGAGGAGCCGGAGTACCCGGAGAGAACCCACGCAGACACGAGGAGAACATGCAAACTCCACACAGAAAGGTCCCACCCCCCGTCCACTGGTGTTGGAATCGAACTCAGGACCTTCTGTCTGTGAGGCACCAGTGCTAACCACTGCACCACCGTGTCGCCCACTCATGTAACCTTATCATTAAACTATATTTACTTCCATTTCTGAGTTGAAAAAATGGTGATAAACATGATTTTTTCTTAAAAGGTTGTTGTTATATGATCTTTTGGCCAGATCGCTCAGCAGCACTACTTCCAAAAACATGGAAAAACCCTTCTACAAAAAGAACGTATGAGCACCCAATAAAGCAGGGGTGTCAAACATCCAAATATTGTTCTTGATTTAATGTGTAAAAAAAAAAAAAATATATATATATATATATATAATATATATATATATATATATATATATATATATATAATATCTATAAATAATGACAACTTGAAAAAAAAAACAAAACATTAAATTATGAAAATATTCACATTAACAAATTATGCTTTAACAATAAAAGATGAACAGTCTGAAATATCTAAAGAAAATTAAATGCAATTTGAACAATATTCTGCCTGTTACTAAACGTTTTGTGCCTTTGTAAATCTGATCTATAATGCACATGTATAAATGATAAAGTGACACACTTTTTATTAACCTGCCCTTTACATTTTACTCTATGTTTTATTGCTTCTTTTATACTTTCTTTATTAACTGTATAATGTCCTTGAGTGCCAAGAAAGGCCCCTATTAATAAAATGTATTATTATTATTATTATTATTATTATTATTATTATATTGCACTTATTTATATAAGAAATTTCAGTTTTTTCAGGTTATTCACATTTTTCTTTGTCTGGATAGTTTGTAAATGTAAATATTTTCTTTCTTTTTAATTAATTAATTAATTTATTTATTTATTGCACTAAAGCAAAAAAAAAAAAAAAGATAATATTATAAATAATAATAATAATAATAATAATAATAATAATAATAATAATAATAATAATAATAATAATAATGGACTTGTCATTATTTATTGGTTATTATGTTATTATTTTACTGGTCCAGCACCTACCTAAAAGAAAATGAGTTTCTCAATATTATTTATTTATTTATTTATTTGATTTGATTATTTATTTATTTATTTATTTTTACTGCAGTTTAGTTACTGTCTATAATGCACATGTATAAATGATAAGGTGACACACTACATTTTACTGTATTTTTTATTGCTTCTTTTATACTATCTTTGTTAACTGTATGGTGTCCTTGAGTGCCAAGAAAGGCCCCTATAAATACAATTTATTATTATTATGATGTTGTTGTTGTTGTTGTTGTTAATATTGCATTTATTCATGTAAGAAATTTCAGTTTTTTTCAGGTTATTCACATTTTTCTTCATCTGGATAGTTTGTAAATGTAAATATTTTCCTTTTTTTATTTCTTTTTTTGTTTGCACTGAAGCAAAAAAAGATAATAAGAATAAGAATAAGAATAAGAATAAGAATAAGAATGGACTTGTCATTATTTATTGGTTATTATGTCATTATTTTACTGCTCCAGCCCATTTGAGATCCAACTGGGCTGAATGTGGCCCCTACAAGAAAATGAGTTTCTCTATTTTTTGTTTTATTTTTTGTTTTTAACTGCTGTTTAGTCACCGTCAGTGAACTCAACACTTCCTGCAAATTTTTTTTTTTTTTTTTAATTTTTTACAATAAAAGCATAAGGGCTGAAATGGTTTACAGCCTCAGAACTGCTGGAATGATTTCAAATTAAAAGCGTTCATGTGTGCAGGAGTTTCATCGACAGTGGCATAACAGAAAGGAAAACAATGCATGAGGAGAGGCAGCGCTCTGTTGCATTGATGAATTGATGTTATGGAAATGTGTTCTGTGTTGAAAGTATGAAAAAAAAAAAAAAACGTAAGAAATGTTGACTTTGCATTACTGACAAAGAACATCGGATGCGTAGCGTAGAAAACAGGAAAATTAATTTTTGGTGGTATTACATTAACATAATTCCTGATAAGATGAAAACAATCGGTGGAGCTGAATAGGCGACTGTCAAGGGGGGAGGAAGGAAGAGGATGGGAAGTGAGGGAGAGAGTTTTGCAGGAAAAGGGGAGGACGGGATGGTGCAGAGAGAGAGAGAGAGAGAGAGAGAGAGAGAGAGAGAGAGAGAGAGAGAGAGAGACAGCGAGGGAAGACAGAGGAGTGGAAACAGGTGCAAATCCCAGAAAACCCAGAAGTCATCAATCTTCCAGTGAAGTGGAACAAGGCTGGCTGCCCCAGTTGGAGCCACACAGAAACCCTCCATGCTGCCAATGTATTACACTCATTCATTTTCATCTATCAGCAGCAGTTACTCCACCGCCGCAAGAGCAATTTGACAAGAAATATAGGTATGGTATTTTTCTTTAGTCATGCTTTTGCTTTCTCCATATTTTGCGTCGCATCCTTGAGGTAGCCTATACATGGATTTTTTTTTTTTTTTTTTCTTGTCAATCACTTTGCATGTCAGCCGTGAAAGTTCATCAAGTGTGAAGGAGGAAAATACACCATCCATGTACTGTATGTTTCCTGACCTTCAATTTGCATTTCAGTAGACCTCCAGAATATGATTAAGGAGTTAATCTCAAGCAAATGTATTCATGAACTCCTCTGTTCACAGCTTGGCATGAAATTAAAAAAAGAGCTCATGGTGTGATCTACACCTGTAAGCCAACTGTAAAATTATGTTTGATTACATTCAATTTGTTAATAGATAGATAGATAGATAGATAGATAGATAGATAGATAGATAGATAGATAGATAGATAGATAGATAGATAGATAGATAGATAGATAGATAGATAGATAGATAGATAGATAGATAGATAGATAGATAGAATTACTTAAAATTACTTAAATTAAATGGTTAAATATGTCGCTCGGCATCTCTGGGGGTGAATGGAGCTGTGGGCGGAGCTCGACCGGGCTGGACGCTAGGATTACACATGCTGATTGGAGGATCAGTGGAAAGGCTGAACCCTGTTTGATTGACAGCTATTTTCAGATCTACTCCTTCACTGACACAGTTCGGTTTAATACCGTCGCGCATTCTGCTGTGAAATCAGAGAAACCACCACCAAATGACTGGTTCATTTCTTGCACTGTAAATAAAACACACTCATTAGACTTCCTTGTTTCAATTTAACATAATTTTAAACGTTTTCTTGTTTAGTTGGTACGATACGACCATTTCCTTAAAAAGGAACAAAGGGCCGAATTTATGTTTAAATAACTTTACTTTTTTGTGTGTAAGCCGACAATGAGCTTCCCCTGTCTGAAAGACGAACAGCTGCCATAGATAGATAGATAGATAGATAGATAGAGCTACAGTTTTTTGATAGATAGATGATTCAATAGTGTATGGTTTAGTAATAGTTTCAATATAGCATGGAGAGCCAATGACTCGAAGAGCAAACTAAAATCGGATGGATGGATGGATGGATGGATGATAGTTAGATAGACAGACCGACCGACCGACCGACAGACAGATAGATAAACAACTGTGTAATACATCAGTATAATTTCACAGTCCAGTGCAGTAGTGAACTAGAATGTCCACATGTAAATATCATCAGTATCATCATGTACTCTAGATGAATTCCATCTGTTTTCACAGCAGCAGGGCCAAAGGTTCTGTCCTTCAAACAGGTGATTATTCCTCCTCTGATGTACGTCTTCGGTTTACTCTACTGTTATTTCTTACACACCATCATCATCATCATCATCATCATCATCATAATGCTGTGATGAACAAAGCCCAGAGGCACTTGAGAAGCTTCCATTGCCCTGAGCATCGAAACTATCTGCATACAAATGGCACTGGCTTTACATGTTAACATGACATCATTTACACGTCTAAAGCAAATCACGAAAACAGGTCTGTACGTCTGGGAGAGACTTTTACTGTCGGATTCAGGTTTCTAATGACTCTGGTATGACTATGAGCAGTAGTAGTAGTAGTAGTAGTTTATTCGGCTGTCAATCACTTCAAACAACAAACAAAACCAACACATCCACTGTTCCATATACAATGTGACCAAAAGCGTGTAGGTTGAAGTTCAGACCTATTTTGCCTAACCCTATTTACAACTAACACAATGTTTTCACATGAAAACAAACAAACAAACAATTTTCAGTGTAATCATTGCTAAATCTACAACAGAAGAGAATACATATTTAATTTAATTCAGATAAATCATGTCCTTACCTCAACTACCAACATTAATCCCAGTCTTTCAAACTGTATTTTCTTTCATCAACCCTGAGCTCTTCAGTAACACTGGTCAACAACAAATGTATTGTTTCAGTTTTTTGAGCTGATTTAGGATCATTTTGGTGCTGAATCCAAAAATCACATTAATTTTACTCAGTCAGGTCAACTTTCTGAACTATGCTACATATTGGCTTTTTAACATTTGTGCTTACATTTATGGGCATTTTCACATCATATGATACAAAATTCTTTCATATTTCTTGCTATAAATGAGTTCTGAAGATTTTACTTTTGCCAATTTATAATTAATGTTTTTTTTTAATATTACAGGTGAATGAAATGGCTTCGACAAGAAGATCTGGCAAAAATAAGGCTGACGTATTCTGCTACATCTGCGCTGAATACACCATTGTACCTAACAGGAATCAATAAAGTGTGCTTACCAATCTTATTTTGGTATTAATTATTATATTTTGTGAGAAGATCAAATTTTTCAAAATCAAATTAGTAAAAAAACCTGACCTGATTGAGAAAAACAGATGTCATTTTTGGATTTAGCGGTGCAAAATGGTCCTAATTCAGTTGAAAAAACCGAGACAACTTGCAAAAACATTTTTTTGTAACCCAGTGTAATAGTTCATTTGTACATCTCTTTAAAAGTTTTGTTTTAGACAGTTTGAGTTGATCTTCCAGGCCATTCCACAGATTAACCCCTCTAACAGAAATACATCTACTTTTTTTATTTGGTCTTGCCTTTGCTTTTTTTTTTTTTTTTTTTTTTTTTTAATGCTGGTTCCTCTGAGGCTGTACTGACTTTTCCTACATTCAAACATCTCCTGAATGTAAGGAAGGAGCAGATCATTATGTGCATGTGTTGTACATCATTACCACTGTATTAATGTCAACAAGATCATGTATTTTCAGTAAATTATGACGTATAATGATGTAGAACAGACTCATAATGGCCTCGTACCCGTGACCTCTGGTAACCTACGACCCATGACAGTCTCCTTTTACCCCAACAGTTATAAATTAATTTTACTGTGCAATAAAGTTAGTTAAATTTTAACCTTGCAAACCATATGTATCATTTATTTACCGCATGACATTAGATTACATATCTGTCTTATTTGGTGCGTATAAATCATTTATACAACAGCACTTACATGTATCATTCAGGAAAAGCGAAAGCGCCACAGTCCGATAACTGCCCCTCAGCCTTGTTATTTAACCGCATTATAACCCTATTAACCATACTTCGCGTTTACCTGCAAATATTTGCTAACGTCACTGGTTATTATGCATTTCTTCTTCTTCCGACATGATAATGGATCCTGTCTGTCTCTTATGATGCGTTTCAGAGTAATGGCTGCACTCCTGGATGTCATTTATACCTGTGTAGTCACTTACTCAGCTGAGATGTGACAGCTCGTCCCCATTAATGCAGACGCTACATCTCCATGTTAGCTGTGTTTATATATTTATTTATATATTTGGTATTGTCTGTCTGGTTTCCAATGATGAAACGCCACTTTTCCCTCCCTGAGTTGAAGTCCTTACTTATCCTTTTTTTTTTTTTTTCATGCATTTGCTTTGTAAATATGCAGTGTTTCCTCTTATAGCCTATTTCAGTGCTTGTCACAGTCTTTCATATGATTTTAAGTTACAGCAGAAACAATGTGTTAGAATTGATTAGTGTGACTCTTCGCACCAACAGAGAATCAATGCAGTCTGTCTGCTGGAAGCCGGACAAATGTGACAACTATTCTTAGACTGATGTTTCACTTTCTGAAGCTCATCAATACCGACTCAGAGGAAGTGTTGGAGATGTTGCTTAAATGAAATACGGTTTGACATACGGGGTTATTATTTTGGAGACAGCAGATGGTTGTACTGTGCATTAGTCTGCCTCTACGTCCAAACATCCTGATTAGTTCAGAACCCAGTCGGTGACATGATACCGTTCTTCATTCTCGCAGTGGACGACGGCCAATCCAGACCAAATTTTGACTGTATTTAATCAGCACAACATGAGAGACAAGGTTTTCCATATGAGTTACTTCCAAACTCTATTGTTTTTGGTTCTGTTTTTTTGTTTGTTAACACTTTAGCATCAAAACTATTGGTTGAATTCATACCAGATTTGATTTATAGATTGCCAGGGACCCAGAAAACATATTATATTTTGGGAAAAGTAGGTCAGAGTTCCAATTTTTATGATTTGTAAAAAATCTTCCCCTTTACTTATAATGGGCGAGATACGTGTGAGTGGTGTGGTTTGTTGTGCCTGGCACCACTTGTTTTAACCTGTTAAACCCTGACCATATTTTCAGGGGAAAAACGCCTAAACAGACAAACCCAAAGTAAATGAAGAATGACTCCACAATAATAAGGTTCATATGGATGTTCTTGGTGTCTGTGGACATTTACAGACCTCACAGAATCTATTCTCATTGTCTAAAATATTGTATCTGTTACTCTGCCTGAGTAAACTGGAACAAACTAAAAGAGAAATTAGAATTTTTTATCCTCGCCTTTTTTTTCCGGCTGGATTGACGATGATATGCATAAATTAATTGTTTGTGTTGGAGATTTTTAATAGCGTATATTTCACCCCACAAAGATTAAAAATCATGTTTGAACATTAAAGTTTGCACTAGAATACACTTTTGATGTACTTTTATTAACATTAGGGTCTAAACTTTGAGCAAAAGTTGAAAAAGGACATCCATTGTCCTGATTTATTATATTTTTATAGTAGATGAATATTAATATAATTTTTTAGGCCGGCAGGCGGGCTGATAGGGCTAAAGGTTAAGTAATTCCTTTTGCACCCCAAAACACATGTGGAAGGATACCTGAGTAAGTAACAATGCTTGAATCCCCGCAGGAATGCTTGGGTTTTTTCAGTATTTTACATGTTCAAACAGGGGCTGCGGTAGAGGACACCGGTACATAAATCTGCAATTGATAAAGAATTCTAACTAGTCATAGAAACGTTAGCTTACCTTGTCATTGCTGATCACAGGGATCATGCTAACGAGCTTCTGTAAAGCAGGGTTCGGCTGCCTACACAGCCAATGCATGCGACACATGTGACGTACGCGAGCGACACATTTCTTTTCATAGTTATTACATTGAACACAAGTGAGCCAGGTGACGCGTAAATGCAATCGTGCATCATGGTGGTCAATGCGTCTTGATGCGTCGCAATGTGTTCGAGTCTGCTTGTCTTTGCGTTAACTATGAAACGCCCTTAGGGTTAGTAATGAGCATACGTCCATGTGGATAACACTGGGTTACAAAAAAATGTTTTTTGCAAGTTGTCCAGGTTTTTTCAACTGAATTCGGACCATTTTGCACCGCTAAATCCAAAAATGACATCTGTTTTTCTCAATCAGGTCAGGTTTTTTTGCTAATTTGATTTTGAAAAATTTGATCTTCTCACAAAATTGATTATATTTTCATGACTTTATTGGTTGATTTTTTATATAGTTCTCACCCAAAATAGGTTTTAAGAGAAAAATCATAAAACTGAAATCATTTAAGCACTATAAGCCCGGAATTTGTATTTACTAAAATGCTTGAATTACAATGTACTTAAATGATTTCAGTTTTATTCCATTACTATAAAATGTTCAGTATATTCCACTAATTTGTAGACATAGTCGAAAGTACGAAAAAGTTTAAGTTGAATGGATTTAAATCACTCAGTTTTGGTCCTGACCACACCTTTTTATCCGTGCATTGCATTGTGGGTATTGGGCATGTTGTTGTAAATGTGTTCTTTTTCTGTGCAGGGGTTCAGCGGGGTTGTGCTGTTAGTGTTCATTTGGACTGAATGCGTGTATGGCAATATTTATTGGCCTTTTTGTGTTTGTTTGTGTATTTTCGTAGAGCTGCACCATGAGTCAGAACCAGAGGAAGAACTATGGCTTTACTGTTCATCTAGGATAGATCTTGTTTGAAAAAAAATCTTTGTGCCATGCCAAAATGATAGCACTTCTTGCACTGGTAAATTACACTGTGCTATTTTCTTGCTTAACTTCTATCCACGCTGTGATATATTAAAATGAACGATTTCATAAAGCAATTTATATTGCAAAAGATTTTTATTTAAATCAACTTGGAGTGAGTCCAATGCACTGATGATATAAAGTTAGTGATTATCCGAAGCAACTGACATTACAACAAATTTTGAGTGAAATTAACTTGGCATTTAGTGTGTTGTACTTAAAATAACAATTCCATTCAAATCAAGCATTTAAGTTTAATACACTCAAGTTTTCATTACTCAGTACTTAACCCATAAAGACCCAGTGCTATTTTTGTGTCAGTTCTCAAATGAATTTTTCTCTATATTCAACCTTTCTTAAGTGATTTATCACCATTGATTGTAATATTATCATCCCTGTTATGCATTTTTTCAGTGTAAATCATGTATTTTCCAATATTTAATTCCCTGATCATGTAGATGTTCATAAAAGCTGATTAAAGTTGAGGGTCATTATACCACAAACAGAGAAAACTGAAGAAACGTGACTTTTTCAGCAAAGATATCAATAACCGAACATAAAAACAAGTGTTTCCATCCACTGTCATTGATCCAACTCCATGGGTTTTACTGGTGAATCAATGTTGTAGAAGATGACGGTGTTACCATGTTCACTTCGGAGCCTCTGAACGTCCACAAATGGGTCATATCTGATGACCATGAAAAGGTGACAAACTGTATTTTACACCAGTTATTTACATGGATTAATATAATTAATAGATCAACAGATATTAAACAGTTTAGATCAGTAGATGGTGTGTGTCGCCAGTGACTCTTTGGGTCTTTATGGGTTAAATTTTTTAAGGTAACCGGTTTACTCAATTTTTTTAAGAAAACCTAAATTTATCCGGTCTTACAGTGAGTGCATTGTAATTAAAGCATTTTAGTAAATACAAATTCTGGGCTTACAGTGTGTAGAGTGGAATTGCAAAAAGTCCGACAGTACAGATGAGATGAACCAGAGCTTCACCGACACTAGTTTTGGAAATGCACTGAATATACCTGCGCTGGTTTTTGGTTTTGTCTGCTCCCTGTTGACTAGGTGTGAAGTTTCAAAACTATGTTCTGTGAGATGTGCAGATATCTTGCAGGTTATGTGTCCAAACTCTGCAGCGGGAATTGTGTTTTGAGTTGCAATGACAGGAAATGACAACCTGAGAACATTGTGTACAAACAGGAGTGTAATGTAGCTTGTGTTTTGCATGAGAACTGACTCAGGCTTCGTGTTTGGTCCACTTCTTAGAAGGCAGACCAGACAGCGCTGTCAAGGATTTGTTCTGGTGAGATTCCTTGTAATGTGTTAGTCAATCACTAGTGTAATGTGGAAAACAACGTGAACTCTGAGATACCCCGTTATATAAAAGATAGTCATGTACTGATCAGACTTTTTCACTTGTACACGTAGAAGCGGTGTGAGCTGACGCTTGTGTCTGCTACCAGCTCCGCACTAGGTTTGTGGATGAGGAGGAATGACAGGGGGATTTAGTCTGCAGAAAACATCCAATTCAGGAGGTTTTTGACAAACACAGGCCTCCTCGTGGGGTCTGGAGTCTGACTGAGCTGTTGGATTTACCACACTGGGTTCTATTCAATGAACGCACGATCAGATGAGTAAAAGTGTTCAATGAAATAAAGGAAAACATATTCATCAGACTGTGTTGGTACAATAATAATGTCCAATCCAAGGAAAAATTCCCACCCCATCAGGAGAATTTTCAGCTTCAACTTTAGAGTTTTTTTTTACTTCCAAAGGGGCAGTTGGTTGTACGTCAGCTGTTTAATGTTGTTTAGTTGTAGTTTTATTTGGTGTCTTTGCATGTTTGAAATAAAGAAATAAATCAACAACACAACATCAGTGACACACAACATACGTTATGGTAAGAAATGAGATGAAGAGTAAGGTGAGCTCAGAAACATCAGCCAGCCAGCCAGCCATATATCATCTGTCCATCCATCCATCCATATATCATCCATCCATCCATCCATCCATCCATCCATCATTCATCCATCCATCCATCATCCATTTATCATCATCCATCCATCCATCCATATATCCATCTATATATCCATCCATCCATCCATCCATCCATCCATCCATCCATCCATCATCCATCCATCCATCATTCATCCATCCATCCATCCATCATCCATATATCATCTATATATCCATCTATATATCCATCCATCCATATATCATCATCCATCCATCCATATATCCATCTATATATCATCCATCCATCCATCCATCATCTGTCCATCCGTCCATCCATCCATATCCATCTATATATCCATCCCTCCGTCCGTCCATCATCCGTCCATCCATCCATCCATCCATCATCCATATATCATCATCCATCCATCAATCCATCCATCCATCCATCCATATATCATCTATATATCCATCTATATATCCATCCATCCATATATCATCATCCATCCATCCATATATCCATCTATATATCATCCATCCATCCATCCATCATCTGTCCATCCATCCATCCATCCATATATCCATCTATATATCCATCCATCCGTCCGTCCATCATCCGTCCGTCCATCCATCCATCCATCCATCCATCCATCCATCCATCCATCCATCCATCCATCCATCATCCATATATCATCATCCATCAATCCATCCATCCATCCATCCATCCATCCATCCATCATCCATCCATCCATCCATCATCTGTCATACATCCATCCATCCATCATCCATATATCATCCATCCATCCATCCATATATCCATCTATATATCCTTCCATCCATCCATCCATCATCTGTCCATCCATCCATCCATCCATATATCCATCTATATATCTGTCCATCCATACATCCATCCATCCGTCTGTCCATCTGTCCATCCATCCATCCATCCATCCATCCATCCATCCATCCATCCATCATCTGTCATCCATCCATATATCATCATCCATCCATCCATCCATCTATATATCCATCCATCCATGTATCATCATCCATCCATCCATATATCCATTCATCCGTCCGTCCATCCATCAACCATCTATATATCCATCCATCCATCTATCCATCCATCCATCCACCTATCTCTCTTAAACCCATAGTAGGATACAGTTGTGGTGGTTTAAGCAGATCAGGGTTTGCATCATGTTTCAGGCAATGACTTCTCTCTTTTTGTGTCACTTCCTCTGACCCTTTTCGTCTAAACGATGCATCCCACACTGTATAAAAAAAGCGCTCCAGGGCTACCCCTGTGCATCAGAATGTGACACCCTGACCAAGCCGAGTAGGTGTCAGGATGTAATGAAATGGGGTTGAACATGTGTAAATATGTGTAGAAAGCTGAGATTCCTTTTATTTTGACAGGAATGAAATAATACAGATACAAAAGAAGCTAAATAATTGTGATGCTGTCAGTATTTTTTGTGTTTTGTTTATGCGCTAAACATTAGAGACAAGGGCAAGTCATGCTGAAGTGAAAAGTTTATGCATCACAGTGTTTTTTTTTACAGTACAATCATATCACATCAACAAAGAATTTAGTGCCCATTTTGAGAAAAAGAAAAACAACAGAAAAACCAATGTTAAGAATTCAAACTTACCGGAGGATGCAGAAGATGAATTTTCCAACAACCTGTCAGAAGAAGAAAACAAATCTGTTAGAAAGCTGTAACAAAAATACAACAAGTTCCACAGGAGTGTATGTTCAGTCCATTAACACAAAACCATGTGCATGAAATTAACATAACATTAAACATAATAAATCATCTCCTCCTCGACAAGAGTGCTGATCAGGTATGTAGAGGAATAGTCTCAGATTGTTCATGAATGTGTATTAGATGATCTACGACTGAAAATAAAAATAAGATTTGCATCCAACAATTTATGTGCAAATGTTTGTTCCAATCCACAAACAAAGAGGATCTGAAATTCCAGGCTGATTTTGAAATCTAGTTGCATCTCACACCTAAGGGAAATCTTCGAGGATAATCTTCTGTAATCTCAGGCATGCACAGACTAGAAGATTTACAATGAAAAAAAAAAAAAAAAGCATAAGCTGGAATTAAATGAGGACATATTCAGGGAAACGCAGTGGAAAACAGATAAGTAGTATGTTAGTTAATGTTAGCCTAAAAAATACTAAATGTTGTGGCTTTGTTGAAGAAAATACTGACATTTTCATTAAAAATATCATTATAACATTTATTGGAAAACCCAACATAGACTTGAGTATAAGAAATGGGTTAAACTGATGACAGAGAATACATAATTTGAACTAATGATAATTAAATTACACAGTTACACGAATCATATTTAACCCATAAAGACCCAAAAATCCACCAACAACCAAAACCATCTACTGATCTAAACTGTTTAATACCTGTTGATCCACTAATCCTATCAATACATGTCAATAATTGGTGTAAAATACAGTTTGTCATCTTTTCATGCTCATCAGATATGACCCATTTGGACGTTCAGAGGCTCCGTAGTTACCGTGGAAACACCATCATCTTCTACAACATTGATTCACCAGTCAAACCCATGGAGTTGGATCAATGACAGTGGATGGAGACACTGGGTTTATGTTCAATTAATGATGGATCTGACTGAAAAAGTCATTTTTTTCTTCAGTTTTCTCTGTTTTGATATAAAGACACTGAATTTATTCTGAATTTTCATGAATACCTAAAAAAAAAAAAAACAACAAAAAGTAAATAGGAAAATACATGATTTACAGTGAAAAACGCAAAATACAGAGGATAATATTCTCATAAATCAGTTAAGAAAGATTAAATAGAGAAAAAGATTCATTTGGGAACTAACACAAAAGTAGCACTGGGTCTTTAATGGTTAATGAACTGGAAGGTCTTATTGGTCTTTAGTGTTAAACTTTAGTTAATTTCTGTTTCTTACTTAATTTCAACTGTATTTTATCCGTTTTATGTATGGTAATAAACTCCTGTCTCTGATTGGATATTTATTTACTTATTTATTTCTTCATTTTGTCCAGTCATAATTGGGCTTTGTGTTGATGAATACTAAGACTGTTAAGATAATGCTGTCTTAATTAGTCTGTGTTGTTTTTTTTTTTTTGTTTTTGTCATCAAAAATTCAATAATAAAAAAAAAAAAAAAATGTAATCAAAAAAACAAGGTTATCCATTTGGTGCCCTAATTTTAGCAGATAATCTTAGCCTTAACCCAAAACCAGGCAACTCTAAATATAGGAAAGGGCAAAATACAGTAATGACTGTAATGACTAAAACGATTGTGTGAAGGGCAAGTAATAAAAGCAAAGGAAAAGGAAAAGATCATTTTTATTGTAGCTATGCAGTACTGTGGTTAAGAGCCCTGACAGGAGAATGAGCCTAACATAGATGCTTTTGATAGCTGGACCTGCAGAAAACCTGCAGGGCATGGGTAGACCATGCAAACTCCATAAAGAAAGACCCTGGTCCAGCAGAAGATCAAACTTGGAAGCCTCTTGCTGTGAGGCTGAGCACTGCAACACTCCAAGTGACTCAAAAGCAGAGATTACACAAGAGCCAGAGCAAAAGTTAAAGCTAAATCCATTATTTACGGGGGGAAAGTAGCCATACCAGCTCAGTCAGTGTGGCAAACGGGTAAAGACAATCTACAGACATGAAACAAACACATCACATAAACAAAAGAAGAGCTTGACTGCAGTGAGAACCAACAAAGATGGAAAATGGACGACAAACAAAGGACAAGCAACCAATAGAAAAGAGGTGAACTGACCAAAACTGGACAGAAATGGACAAAAAAAAAAAAAAAAAAAACTATATGTATAGAAGATCAATATATTAAAATTGAGACGTAACAAGTGGTTCCAGGCCCAACAAACCCCGCCCCTTGCATGTATTGTAGCTTATTTTGGCATCAATCCAGCCGATGTCATCATGTCTATGCATGTGCTGATGTCAACATATCAATTGTCTCTACATATGTGACAAGTTTGAAGCAAACTGAAACAAAATTGATGTTTTTATAGACGGGAAATTTTGCCCATTATAAATTAATGGGGGGAAAAAAAGATTTTAACCCAATATAACCCAAAATCCTTTTTTTTTTTAATCACAATTTTTTTTTTTTTTTTTTATAAAACTGAGCAAATAGTGAGATTACACAATAAACAGAACAATCATGGAAGTATAAAAGCCAATAGTGCAGCATAAAAGTTAAAATTAAGTGTATTATTTAAACCATAAAGACCCAAACACCCATCATCAACCAAATCCATCCACTGATCTAAACTGTTTAATACCTGTTCATCCACTAATTCTATCAATACATGTAAATAATTGGTGTGAAAAGCAGTTTGTCGTCTTTTCATGGTCATCAGATATGATCCATTTGGACGTTCAGAGGCTCTGTAATTACCGTGGAAACACTGTCATCTTCTACAACATTGATTCACCAGTAAAACCCATGGAGTTGGATCAATGACAGTGGATGGACACACTGGGTTTATGTTCAGTTAATGATGTATTTTACTGAAAAGGTCACCTTTTCTTCAGTTTTTTTTCTTTTGATATAAAAACCTTTGAATTTACACTGAATTTTCATAAATATCTATCTATCTATCTATCTATCTATCTATATATATATATATATACACACACAAATAGAAAATTAACTATCGTAAAATACATGATTTACAGTGACAAATGCTAAATACAGAGGATAATATGATAATAAATGGTAATAAATCACTTAGGTAAGGTTAAATAGAGAGAAAAATTAATTTGGGAACTGACACAAAAGTCACACTGGGTCATTATGGGTTAAAAATTCATTAAAAAAATTTCAACTTTTCCCAAAATATAATGACATCTATTCTGGGCCACAGTCAATAAACCCAATATGATATGAATTCAACCAATAGTTTTGCTGCTTAAGTGTTAACAAAGAAACAAACCAAACCCAAAACACTACCCTTGCCTCCCCTTGGGATCACTAATGAGTAGAAGTGGATCTGTATCTACATCTGTATTACATACATGAGTAACCAGTACTTAAAAGATGTATGTATTTAATGTATGATGTGTGCAGTTGTTAAATTGTTGTGAACATGTCCAACTTGCTGAATATTTGTTTTTGTGATCAAGGTTCAAAGTTCATTTATTGTTATTCATTCAATGTAGCACATGAAGAACAAAATGTGCAGGTCTCATAAGATAAGAACAGGATAAAAAAAACAAACAAACAATATCTAAAAAAAAAAAAAAATAGACACCTAAAAAACACATATATAAATAGAAACCAAAATGAGAAGGGAAAAAACAAAATTCTGCAGACTTCAGAAAATGAACTTTTTCATTTCTAGATCACGTTTGTGACCATTGAGAGCCTATTTTCTCCCCACACTCAGGAGCACTCTGCTGGTATTTCTTGCCGGAAGCTGAATTATTGTACATCAATATTTATGTAAGATCGCAGCAGTACTGGAGGCTGTGTATTTTTCCATATTTTAAAAGAATTGTGTCTGAGCATACAGATGGGCAGTGTACAAATGATTTATGATGCAGGAGGGATGCCGGGAATCACTTTGAATATACAGGAAATTCAGATTACATATGCTTGAAGAAATACATGCATATATAAAAATACATGTATAAACAATAAGTGTGGATTATTATTTCAATGATTATACTATAAAAACACACTGACTGTATTTACATGTGCACCAAACACAAATTATGAAATTAAATTCTGACTCCGACAGGTATAAATGGAGCATTTTCCAACTAAGACAAAGGATATGCTGATATTATTCCAATTTTATGAAGATTCTTTGGTCATGTATATAATGTATGTAGAAAATTGATCTAATATGTGCGTTTGGAAGACATGGATGAAGAAATATGCACATTTTTGCCCAGACAGAGAAACATAATTAATGATAAATATTATAACAAAGGACACCGATAGGTTAATGGATATGAACAAATATCGACCTTTATCCAAGGGTGTTTGAAGGAATAAAAGAAGGAGGCTACGTTCATGAGTGGACCTTCTGCCACCAGTGGAAAATTAAAAAAAAACAAACATCATTACCTCCACCAAGGAATGGCGGAGGTTATGTTTTCATCGGGGTTTGTTTGTTTGTTTGTTTGTCTGTTAGCAAGATAACTCAAAAAGTTATGGACAGATTTGGATGAAATTTTCAGGAAATGTTGACACTGGCACAAGGAACAAATGATAAATTTTGGTGGTGATTGGTGTGTGTGTGTGTGTGTGTGTGTGTGTGGGGGGGGGGGGGGGGGGGTGGCTGATCTGCCTTGAGAAGGAGCTGAGCTGAGGGGCAAAGCTCTCGATTTACCGGTCAATCTACGTTCCTACCCTCACCTATGGTCATGAGCTTTGGGTCATGACCGAAAGGACCAGATCCTGGATACAAGTGGTCCAAATGAGTTTCCTCCGCAGGGTGGCTGGGGGCACCCTTAGGGAAAGGGGGAGGAGCTCAGTCACCAGGGAGGAGCTCGGAGTAGAGCTGCTGCTCCTCCACATCCAGAGGGGCCAGCTGAGGTGGATTGAGCGTCTGTTTCGGATGCCTCCCTGGGGAGGTGTTTCGGGCATGTCCCACCAGAAGGAGACCTTGGGGAAGACCCAGGACACGTTGGAGAGACTATGTCTGTGGGCTGGCCTGGGAACGCCTCGGGGTCCCCCCGGAAGAGCTGGAGGAGGAGTCTGGGGAGAGGGAAGTCTGGGCGTCCCTGCTTAGACTGTTACCCCCGTGACCCGGCCCCGGATAAGAGGAAGAAAATGGATGGATGGATGGATGATCTGCCTTGGTGGAGGTCTGTGCTCTCTGAGTGCTTTTCTAGTTTTTAATGTGGTACAAATCGTTGCATTTTCAGTAGCCATGTAAAGGAAGGACATGTGTCTGTTTTATAGGGGTGTAACGGTCCAGAAAAATTTCGGTTCAGTAAATTTTCGGTACAAGGGTCTTTGGTTTGATACATTTTCAGTGCAGTGAAGGAGACCAATTTCATTTAAAACTAGAAAAGCACTTAGAGAGCGCAGACCAGGCAAGGCAGATCAGCCCCCCCCCCCCCCCACACACACACACACACACACACCAAAATTTTATCATTTGTTCCTAGTGCCAGAATCAACATTTCCTGAAAATTTTGTGAAAATCCATCCATTACTTTTTGAGTTATCTTACTAAAAGACAGACAGACAAACCCTGATGAAAACATAACCTCCACCATTCCACTTGGCGGAGGTAAAAAAACGTAACCTATACCGATCTCCACAAAACAATGCCTGCACACCGCTCTTGTTCTGTCCACTTGTCTCTCTCCATCAACATAACTGTCAGAAAGTCTGACCTTAGGGAAGACAGAGGGTCTTCAACTCTGGCTTTGTACCTGTGACGCTGCTCTGAGCTGCCATACTGGTTTACATTCAGCATGTGTATGGTGCGTGGACCCTGGGGCACCGTTAAGGGGGGGTAAACATGACAAATTCATGGGGCCCAGCATTTGTGGGGGGCCCACAGAGCAGTGGAGGGGGTCCAAGGGATACAGGTTAGAAGTTGGGAAAATTTCATGTAAGATCTGCTGTATAATAGAGGCACAGAAGTCATAGAAGTTTCAGTTTTGTGTGACGCCAGCGTATCCTGTGTTAGTTGTTGGTTGTATGTGGGATGTCTTTGGTGATGGGTCAGTGTGTTTTGTGTACTGCTGCTGTCGTAACCAAACTATTTCCTGCAAAGGATCAATAAAGTATCTATCTATCTATCTATCTATCTATCTATCTATCTATCTATCTAGTTATGGACCACACCCCCACAAAAACATGTGCAATACTGCAAAAATGACTCCAAACTGGTAAAAACGCTCAGACAAACTATTGTTTCTGTCTGAACTAAAACACTGTGGATAAAACTGGACATAACAGATGCAGAGGTTTTAATCTGTCATGAAGGTGAGCAACAAGTTAAGTTATAAACTAAAAGTTAACTTATCTGCGTGTTTGGGTCGTCAAAGTGTATTCTTTATGTGGATTTTGTCATATCTGGTCATTGTGGTCCATCTCCTGAAGGTGTCAGCACTGACGTCAATCTACTGCAGGTCATACACTTACTATAGAAGTAGATTTGAAGTTTCAGGAGCAGCCTAATTATGATAATATGATAAAAGACAAAATGCAAAATTGGGGTGGTATCATTGTTTTCCAGTCTTCACATATTCCATGTCCACATAGATGCACACAAACCAGAGCTTATAAAAATCTTCACTTTGGAAAGCTTTAGTAAAAATCTGTTCTGTGTGACATTAAACACTATTTACATGCGGACGACAAACCCAAATATAGAGAAACACCACCAGGAATGTACTTTGTTTCTATTTTTTACACACATTTTGGTTATGCAATGTAAATGCTGTCAGATGAGTTTATTCTAATTTGGTTTAGGCCTATTTTGTTCATTGTTCTGGCTTTAAGTCTTAGGACAGGAGTGAGTATTTCAAATGTTATTATGTTCAGTTATTTGATGATGAGAATGGGGGTGGGATTAAATAAGTTTTTCTTCTTCCCACTCCTTTTTGAGCATAGATGAATGATTTTTTTTTTTTTTTGAATTTGCATGTACTCTGTAAATGCTCGAAGTAAACAAACGAATGAATGAATGAAAAATACCCTCATTACTGTGGACAGAGTGTAAAATACCTGGTCAGTATACACCAGGTCCCATAAAAAATGAATGAATGAATTAACCCTTCACAGAGCCTGGGGTGCCTTAAAGGAGGGGTAAACATGACAAATTCATGGGACCCAGCATTTCCAGGGGGCTTAGTGGATATAGGTTAAAGTTGTGAAAATTTTGTGTAAGCTCCGGAGTAAAAGAAAGGCACAGAAACTGGGAGTCGGACGTGCAAAGTTAAGCTTCATTTCACGGCAGTTGTAGTTCTTACGGCACTTATGAAACACATCTCTATACCTCCAGTCCCTACACAACGTACATACACGCCACCCCCCCGCTCTGACGACACATTTACTGGCAATTTATTTTCTGAAGGGCCCACAACATTTACCTTCCATGTGGTCCACAATTGGTAGCGGTACCCCAGCATAGGGCACTCATTGAAATACTCTGAAATCCAAAATTTCAACCTTAGTGTATTACTGGACATTATCATCTACATCATTGTTGGTTGCCGTGACAACTGTCTCCCTCCTCTTGCCATAAAACATCTAAGCAGCACTTGCTAAAAAGTAAACACATACAATAAACCAACTGTTCTAAGGTCATAAACTGGCCAAAATCACTCATATTCACTATTTACGGCTTCAAAATGTCTATAAAATCTCTCTGAATCACTGTATCGTGTCAAATAAAAGCCAACATGCTTCTGGAGCTCATCGCGGCACGGGATTGGCCCCGTATTTAATGTTTGTGGAAATTACCAAAAATAGTCACTTGCCCAATAAAGAGTCAAATCGTTGAGGGACATTGTGTGTTTGTTAGGAACTATTTTCATTGGCGGATTAATTCATATTTGGTGCCCCATTAGGTACTTGGCAGAAAGATGGTGTGTGTGGGCCTGAGTGTAATGAAGGTGGAACAGTGCAACAGTGTGGCGCACTGTTGGGATTTTAATGGGTTTTGGACAACACTGAAGCTGTGTGACAGAGGAGGAAGACGTCTCAATGATAGTATTTGTTATTAGGATTGTACTGGAAAAGAATCTAAATCTTACCTGGTGTATTTTTCTCATTTGAAGTCAAAATATCTCACAGCACTTAAAATAAGACAATCACCTCCAGAGTAACTTTTCAGTGAGATATACAAATGTATTTTTAGACAACAGATCTTGGAAATCTTATTTTAAGAAATCTTACCAAGATCATTTTTACTTGATCCATTGGCAGATTTTTTTTTTTTTTTTTTTGCTTGAATTAAGAAGAAAAAAAAAAAAAAAAATCTTGAATTAAGCAAAAAAAAAAAAAATTAAATAAGCAAAAAAAAAATTCTTGAACTAAGCAAAAATATCTTGAATCAAGCAAAAAAAAAAAAAAACAAAAATCCTTGAATTAAGCAAAAAAGTCTTGAATTAAGAAAAAAAATATCTTGAATTAAGAAAAAAAATCTTAAATTAAGCAAAAAAATCTTGAATTAAACAAAAAAATATAAATTGAACTAAGCAAGAAAGAATCTTGAATTAAGCAAAAAAAAAAATTCTTGAATTACGCAAAAAAATTCTTGAATTAAGCAAAGAAGTCTTTAATTAAGCAAAAAATAAACATGAATTAACCAAAAAAAATCTTGAATTAAGCAAAAAAAAAAAGTCTTGAATTAAGCAAAAAAATCTTGAATTAAGCAACAAAAAAAAATCTTGAATTAAGCAAAAAAAAATTCTTCAATTAAGCAAAAAAATCTTGAATTAAGCAAAAAAAATTTTGAATTATGTAAAAAATATTGAATTGAGAAAAAAAAATCAATTAAAAAAAATCCTGGATTAAGCAAAAAAAAAAAAAAAAATGTTGAATCAACCAAAAAAAATTTAATTAAGCAAAAAAAAATCTGGGATCAAGCAAAAAAAAAACAATCTTGAATTAAGCAAAAAAAAAAATCTTGAATTAAAAAAAAAAAAAAAAAAACTCTGCCGATGGAACACGTACAAATTATCTTGGTAAGATTTCTTAAAATAAGATTTTCCAGACCTACTGTCTAAAAATCAGTTCTTATATCTCACAGAAAAGTTACTTTTTAGGTGATTATGTCTTACTTTAAGTGTGATGAGATATTTGACTAGAAATGAGAAAAATACACTTGGTCAGATTTAGATTTTTTCCAGTGTATATTTTCAGTTTGGGTTATTTATGTTGTTTTTTGATAAGGACCAAAAATACTTCTTCACCCATATTTGTCCTGCTCCATGTTGCATTTCCTATACCACACCACACATATATGAAACACATATACAGGATAGATGCCTAAAGCAGAGACAAACTCCCTGAGCATAGCAGGAAAAAATTCAAATGGCAGGATTAGAGTTAAATGAGATGTGTGCATGGACGCTTCCAGGCACTGAGTGAGTGTTCATTCACTTCCTTATAGCTGAGATGCAGGACATCTCTCTGTGCACAGCTTCCTTTTTTTTTTTTTTTTTTTTTCTTTGGAGATGCCCCAGTTGTTTTCCAAAGCCAAAGCTGAAGCTCCAGTCAACCAGCAGAGCTTCAGCAGACAACCAGTGAGGATTTAACCCTTTACTGGGATGAGAGGAGCTGCTGCTGCTGCTGGAGATGAATGGAAGCATTATGCCACACTCTGCTATTCTTAGTGCTGATGTAATCCAATTATGAATATAATGTTGATGATGAGTTACCGGCAGCGTTACATCTGTTTAATCCACTAGGGGGAATCCTTTAGATGTTTCTATTCTTTTGTTTTTCCCTGCATTTCTCTATTTCTGCATACCTTTGTGGATGTTCATGCAGTTTATATGATCACATTCTATTATTAATCCTTTATTGGGCAAGTGACTATTTTTGGTAATTTCTGCATACATTACAAGACAATGACAACAACAGTTCAGGACAGTGAGGGAACAATCTCAGGTCCAATGTGTTCTCCAAGGTCTGTAAGGTCCACCTGTGCATGAACAGTGAGTGGACCTGCTTTGTTAGGTACCAGGAAGTAATGGTACTAATGTAAGGAATGATGTTCAAAGGAGAATGTGGATGGATTTTTTATATACTCTTCTTGGATTTTTTTTTTTTTTTTTTTTGGCCACTTATGGGTAAGGAACCAAATATGGTAACTTCAATAACCTTGAAAAAAAAAAAAAAAAATCAGAAAGTATGTATTTCAGTAAGTAATGCTGTTCAAAGTAATAATGTATATGTCAGCAGGGGTCTGGATCAGCACTGATGTGGGTCTAAGGTTCTAAAATACATGTTCCTTTTATCTCACTCTTGTTTTTCCTTGTATTTTCTGTAAATAATTCTTTGATTTCTATTCATTTTTTTTTAACCCTTTCATGCATGAATTATGAGAACTTTAATGGGCCAAAACACAGTCATGTCCCGTCAGTGAGCGAACTTTAATTTATTGCCATTCCAATATTTATTCCACTATAAAGTAGCTCCTTGTTTTGGATTATCCCTTATGGTCCAACTAAAACAAAAATGAATTGAAAAGTAAAAATGTGGGTCAAATTGTCTCTAAAATGTCCCGTCAGAGAGATTTTGAATGCCGTGTTTTGACCCTTATTAAGATTTTTTTTCCTCATTGTTTTTATTCCTCTTTACGCATGAAAAAAAACATTGCGATTGAAGAATTTTTTATGATCCAATTTTTCATGGAGTTGCAAAAAATATCCACTCAGCTGGACATCATGCATTTAATTTTTGAAGCAAAGAAACATGTATTTACTGATATACTGTGTGAATATATGAAATTTTTTTTTAATGCAGCTAATCTGATATTTTGTCACATTTTAACACACTGTAATATTAGTTATTACTCACTTTATGGAGATAATTGCAAAAAAAAACAAACAAAAAAAACTACAGTATAATAACAATAACAAGCAATTGATTTACACTCAAACCTGTTAGTGCAGATCAGATTTATCAAAAACAGCAAAGTTACAGTAATGGCATGAATGTCAGTATATGTGGGATGGTGCATAAGTGTCCACTGTGTTGGCTGATATGGAACTAAAACAACAAAACCCATGAATATACAAGAGAACAGCTGGAGAAGAACTGTCCACTGGAGTGACCAGTATGCATGAAAGGGTTAATTTACTTATTTTGCCACTTATGGGTAAGGGACCAAATATGGTAACTTCATTGACCTTTATTTTCTTCATGACAATAAAAAATGCTGAAAAATTTCACAAAAGTAATAAAGTTATGTCCTCCAATAACACACTAAGGTGGAAATTTTGAATTTCAGAATATTTCTATAGGTGAAGACACACCAACCTAATTTTTGGCGGTCAGACATCATCGGTCAGTCTGGTGAGGTCGGTGACATGAGTCTGGTTGGTGTGTTCTGTGCGATCAGCAGTCGTTAATGTCGTTGCCAGTCTTTTCAGCTGATTCAATGTGTGTAATCGGCAAGGTTATAATAGTTTTGGATTTTTCATTGTAGTCATTCTAGTTTAGTTTTATTTAGTTTGGACTTTTTTTTCTCTAATTCAGTTAGTTTTAATTAGTTTTTAGAGCAGGTTTGCTACTTTTTATTAGTTTTCGTGATTTTCTAAATGCTTAGTTTTAGTTTAGTTTTAGTTTAGTCGTCTCTTTTCTCTTTTTTGTCGTCGTATTCAAATAAATCCCAGACAGGACTCTGCTGCTTTAGTCTCCATGTTTCCAGGTAGAGTGGGGACCAGAAGACGACTGGAAACCACAAGTGAACACAAGTGACGGACCCTTAAATATCATATGGGGCTGCTAGCTAAAATTGCTTGAGGGAAACAAATTGATTTCGTATCAGTCCGACACTGACGAAAACGAAGGGAATTTTATCCTAATTTTTATACGTTTTAGTTAGTTTTGTAAACACACAATACAGTTTCAGTTATTGTTTTTTCTTTTAATTATAGTTTTTATTTATTTCAGTTAACGAAAATGTTTCAACAATTCTAGTTTTTGTCATTTCGTTAGTTTTCGTTAATGATAATAACCTTGATAATCGGCCACTACCCATCGTTCAGTCGGACCAATCTGATCGGTGGAGGAATAGCCCTTGAATAGTGAATCAGTGAATGAGAAGTTTCCATGTGAACACAGCTCTGCCAAGGTACTGCACACTATTACTGTCTTCTATAACAGTCCATTCACTGCTCCGATCGGATCTGAATGAGTACCAGTCACTGTTGACTATGGACTTCATTCATTCCATGAAGTAAACACTGTTAGCATTGTTAGCACAGTGTATTTCTCCCTAGTTTTCACCTGTGATATCTTTCTTCTTCCACAAGAAGAAGTCCTAGAGCTGACAACGCCAGTATCTTCTTCTTACGAACCATCTGTTCAACAAGTAAAACAACAACAACAACAACAACAACAACAACCCTTCTTGACAATTCAACACTCTGCTGACAACAATGACTGACAACAGTGAGCTCTGTGTTTTGGTCTATACCACAGGTGTCAAACATGCGGCCCGGGGGCCAAATCCGGCCCGCCAAAGGGTCCAATCTGGCCTGTAGGATGAATTTGTGAAATGCAAAAATTACACAGAAGATATTAATCGAAAGTGTAAAAATCATTTTATTTCAGGTTCCATACATACACATATAAACCAATTAGATCTCAACTGGGTCATAATAACCTATAAATAATGACAACTGCAGATTTTGTCTTAGTTTTAGAGTAAAAAAAAAAAGGAAAATTACATGAAAATGTTTACATTAACAAAGTATCCTTTTACAAAAAATGTGAATAACCTGAAGAAATATGAAGAACATGAAATGTCTTGACAAAAGTAAATGCAGTTTTATCAATATTCTACCTGTTACTAAATGTTTTGTGTATTTGTAATTGTAATGTCAATTGTAACGCACATGTGGAAATGATGAACTGATGCAGAATATAGTTAAAACTGCACTTGTTTTTCTTAAGACATTTCAAGTTTTTCATGTTATTCAGTTTTTTAAGGAAACAATGTAGATATAAACATCATCATCATGTAATTTTACTTTTTTCACTGGTATTATTTTCCCGGTCCGGCCCACTTGAGATCATATTGGGGTGAATGTGACCCCTGAACTAAAATGAGTTTGACAGCCCTGGTCTAGAGAGATGTTCCGTCATTTTCTGGTTTTACATCTCGCACAAGTGCAGAACATACGCTGAACTCGGTAGTCGATTCGGTGTGTTCTTCACACTTTTTTGGGGACTGATCAGTCGGTCTACCTTTCCTGGTGATGATCGGCAGTCTGGTTGGTGTGTCTTCGCCTTATGAGTGTCCTGTAAAGGGTTAAATGCTCCACATGGGTTTGTTTATGCTCTGTTTCATTACTTTGCAATCTCAGGTTTTAATATAGAACACAACCAACAGTGAAAGGGTCCAAAACTAATCAGACTTTTAAGAACCTGCGTGTCATTCCAAGAGTTGGTGCACAAAAACCTGCGGACAGATTGATTGAAAGTGACCATTTAGAGCTGTCTGGGTGGGTGTTGTCTGTTAGTGTGAAGGGTAAAGAGGTGTCACTAAACCTGGAATCGATGTACAATCAGGCTGTATAAAATTACAGATAAAGGCCAATTCACTATCACGGCTGATGCTGAAGAAGTCTATTGTTATGGTATAGTTTACAAAATCGAAACAAGCTCCATTTATTCTTTAACCCTCTAGAGTCCAGAGTTGCACTAAAATAAAAATAGCTGAAATGGTGTTGAATTATAGATTTATTTGTTCGATTTGAGGCGTTGACTTCACACAGTGCAGACACTGATACGATGACAATATTACTTCAACGTATATAAGTGAAATACTGGACAAATAAATTATAATACAACTTATTAAACATGGTGATGCTGCGGACCTGAACACAATGAAAATTCTCAATCCAGACCTCCTTAAATCATAATTACTACCTCTGGACTAGAGGAACATGACTGATCCTCAACATGTGTCTTGATTTTATTATGAATTGTTCTTTAGATGCTAAAAATGTCCATAAAAATGCACGAATAGCAAAAATATGGAGAATCAATGCTTTATAATAATACATATAATACCTATATCGGCATAAATAATATGTTTATGACTCAGTGAACACTGTGTATGTGTGTGTGTGTGTGTGTGTGCATGATTATGGTTAGAGGGGAGACCTGTATTTTCAAAACATTGTGAAGTGGGTCAACACCTTTGAACTTAATACAAGTGGTTCCAGGCACAACAAACCCCGCCCCCTCGCATGTATTGTAGCTTATTTTGGCATCGATCCAGCTGATGTCATCATAACAATTGCCTCTATATGTGTGTCAAGTTTGAAGTAAATTGAAACAAAATGAATGTTTTTATAGACGTGTGAAATTTCACCCATTATAAGTAAATGGGGGAAAAAAAGATTTTAAAAATTCATAAAAAATTTGAACTTTGACCTAATTTTCCCAAAATGTAATGACATATATTCTGGGTCACTGGCAATCTATAAACCCAATTTGGTATGAATTCAACCAATAGTTTTGCTGCTACAAACGTGAAATTTTGCCCATTGTAAATAAATGGGGGGAAAAAATATTTTAAAAATTCATAAAAAATTTTAACTTTGACCTATTTTTCCCAAAATGTAACAACATCTATAATGGATCACTGGCAATCTATAAACCCAATCTGGTATGAATTTGACCAATAGTTTTGCTGCTACAGACATGTGAAATTTTGCCCATTGTAAGTAAATGAGAGAAAAAAAAAAAGATTTTAAAAAATTCATAAAAAATTGAACTTTGGCCTACTTTTCCCAAAATGTCACCACGTCTATTCTGGGTCACTGGCAATCTATAAACCCAATTTGGTATGAATTCAACCAATGGTTTTGCTGCTACAGACATTTGAAATTTTGCCCATTATAAGTAAATGGGAGGGAAAAAAATATTTTAAAAATTCATGAAAATTTAACTTTGATCTGTTTTTCCCAGAATATAATAAGATCTATTCTGGGTCACTGGCAATCTATAAACCAAATTTGGTATGAATTCAACCAACAGTTTTGCTGATTCATGATGTGAATTCATGATGATGTGAAATTTTGCCCATTATAAGAAAATGGGGAAAAAACAAACATTTAAAAAAATCCTAAAAAAAATTACCTTGGACCTACTTTTCCCAAAATGTAATGACATCTATTCTGCATCACTGGCAATCTATAACCCCAATTTGGTATGAATTCAACCAACAGTTTTGCTGCTAGAGTGTTAAACTAAGAAACAAACTGAGGGGGGCGGGGTAAAAAATCCAGTGAAAACTACTCACTCTGCATCCACTTTATTGCCATAGATTTACTTTCTATACTGTTGTGTAATGTGTTTTGTCTGTTTTTTTGTTTGTTTGTTTCTTTTTTAAACAGTTTTAAGTTTAAGACAACTCTGATCCAGCACCTTCTATGGAAAGACTTATGTTCACTATAAATAAACACTGAAACTTCATGTCTGGATGCCACTGTACATCCAGTACTTTTTCCATTTTCCTGTTTTTCTTCTTCTCCATCTTAACCTTTTGAACTGAATGACATCAGTTATGATTTATCCATTGCATGTTTATAAAATATTCCATTATATATTCTACCTGACTGTTTTAGATGTTGTTTTTTTATGCAGCATATGTAGTGTGTGCTGGTTGTGTTATTGTTTACTGTTGCGTTCCTCAGTATGTACGTTTGTAAGTTCTTTTAAGTATAAGTCAAAGCGTTTTGTTTACCGGCCTTAAAAGAAGATGAAAACAGGTGATGAAATAATGCGACATTACAGCTCAGTGCACACCTAATGAAAAACAAACAGCAAACCACAAAGTCCTACTTAGAGTTGAAGAGAAATTTAGCGTTTTATTGGATATAATTGGCGTTTCAGTAAACAATACAGACAGAGGACATCACTGATATAAAGCAACAAATACTCAGGAAGTCAATGTGGAGGGGGTTTAATAAGGAAAACTATGAGGGACAAATTTGGTTATAGTGGGTCGTGATTGTTTTGATAAATATAAATATGTATTGACAATCTGACTGAGTGAATGCAAGTTGCATCTTAATTTTACTGCAAGGAAACGTGATTTGGTGCTGAGATTGTTTTGTCTTTACCCAGCAGGCGAGGAGTAAGTGGGTAAATAGCACTATACACAAAGCACGCACTTAACGCAATAAGTGTTTGTATGATTACACGCATGTAAATGTGAATGTGAACAGGAAAATAGGAAAATTAACGCCTTTGTATTATTGCATGTCAAAATGATGTATGCTGTTAGGAAAATGAACTCTTTGAATGCTGAAGCCCTGGAATGTACTTTTAATTAGCACTTTACTGTTGTGTACTTTAGAAATAACACTGCTCTACAGTTTCTCAGAAACTATCTGCCTCAGACATTAAATGTGCTAAATCTTACATATTTTAATAGGATGAATCAGAAAACAAATGACAGAAGTGATGGCTAGTTCATGTTTTCATTATATATGATGGTGTGTTATTATGCATCTGCTGTTGGTTTATGTACATTAATACAATGGATTTAGAAATGTTCCACTAGAAAGAACCTGAAAAGTGAATGTATTCTAATGAACAGACAGTAATTTGAAGTAGATCTGGTTGCTCTGAGACAAATATTCCTTTTAAATAAAACCCATTCTCGCATTAATCCTCAGAATTTCACATTTTGGCCCAAGACTGTATCTGTGAAACTACAACCAACTACCACTTTTGACTAAATTTGTCTTTATTAGTGACTCAAATTTGGTAAAGTTGAACTATTTTTGTTCTGGAAGCATTTTACTTGTAGACCAGTGTAATACATCTTAGTTATTTATGTGTAACTTTTTAAGGGGGGGTTTTTGTTTTGTTTTTTTTTTTGGTTTTGTTTTTCTAATCAGTATTTTATTTATTTATGGTTTTTTTTCCCCAATATTTTTTATTGAAGAAAAATAGAACACTTCCAATCACAGAATTATAATTTACCCTTTTTTTCAAGTATAAACATATATGCATATAGAGACACATTTACATTTATATGTACATATATACATATACGCATGCATACAAAAGCAACAAACAAAGCAGCACTCTTATTAGAGTGTAGCAAAAAAAAGAAAAGAAAAGAAATTAAATATGTAATAAAACAAGAAAAGCACTCGGAGAGCACAGACCTCTGCCAAGACAGATCTGCCCCCCCCCCCCCCCAATCACCACCAAATTTAATCAATTTTCTTCCTTGTTCCAGTATCAACATTTCCTGAAAATTTCATGAAAATCTGTCCATAACTTTTTGACTATTCTTGCTAACGCACGCACTCAAACACACAAAGCAAAGTGATCACAATACCTCCTAGCGGAGGTAACAAACAGATTGCACCCCCTACCCCAGCTCATCCTGACCAGTACAAAGTAATGGCTACTTATGTATTATAAAGTACACCAACAGGCACACATTCAGTCGGGCAGCACGTCTAAGTTAAGTACTTTATTATTTTTTATCAGTATTTTATCAGTATTTTACAAAATGCTGCTGACAGTCAGAAACCTGAGTACAGTGTTTCATTTCTGTGTATTTTTTATGCTGAAATGACAAATAAATTTGAATCTGAATCTAAAATTAACACATAAAGACCCAAACAACCACCACTGAACAAAATCATCTACTGATCTATAATATTTAATACCTGTTGATCCACTAATTCTATCAATACATGTAAACAATTGGTGTAAAATACAGTTTGTCATCTTTTCATGGTCATCAGATATGACCCATTTGGATGTTCAGAGGCTCCGTAGTTACCATGGAAACACTGTCATCTTCTACAACATTGATTCACCAGTAAAACCCATGGAGTTGGATCAATGACAGTGGATGGAGACGTTTGTTTATATGTTCATTTACTGATATCTTTGCTGAAGAAGTCACTTTTTCATACATTTTCGCTGTTTTTGATATAATAACCCATCATTTTAACCCATAAAGACCCAGTGCTACTTTTATGTCCATTCCAAAAGGAATTTTTCTCTCTGGTCAACCTTTCATAAGTGATTTATCGCCATTTATTATATTATCCTCTGTATTTTGCATTTTTCATTGTACATCATATATTTTCCTGTATTTCATTTATTATATTTAATTTAGATGTTCATGAAAACTCAGCGTTAATTCAAAGCTAATATCAAAACAGAAAAAAAATGAAGAAAAAGTGTCTTTTTCAGTCTAATCTATCATTAACTGAACATAAACCCAGTGTGTCCATCCACTGTCATTGATCCAACTCCATGGGTTTTACTGGTGAATCAATGTTGTAGAAGATGACGGTGTTTCCATGGTAACTACAGAGCCTCTGAACGTCTGACTGTATTTTATACCAGTTATTTACATGTATTGATAGGATTAGTGGATCAACAGGTATTAAATATTTTAGTTCAATAGATGTTTTTGTTTTATGGGTTAATCTGAGTTTTTAATGAACATCTATATGATCATGATCAGTGAATTAAATATAGGAAAATATATGATTTTTACTGAAAAAATGCAGAATACAGAAGATAATATTATAATATGTGGTGATAAATCAATTAAAAAAAAAAAGGTTATGTAGAGAGAAAAATCCTTTGGGAACTGACATAAACGTAGCACTGAGTCTGTATGGGTTAAATAAAAAAAATAAAAAATGGAATACATCAGTAAAATATCATAATACTTCAAAGTGAGTGTTGATTTTTCTAAGAGAAAAAGGTGTGTTGTGTGTTTTTGACATGTCTGTAACCACATCTAATCTTTTATTCAACATCTTCAAAGACATTTCAGCATATTTCTTTAATCATTATGTAAAAAAAAAAAAAATCTGTACGTGCCAAACATGCATCTGCATTTACAACACATATAATCAGATTTATGTCCAGACTTGTGTTTATAGGACTATAGTGAAGTCAGCAGAGACATAAAGAACAAAATATTACGCCATTTTATCTTTATAGGACAGTTTCTTTCGATGCTCAGTGAATCATTTCATTAAATTATGATGCATTCGGTACAAGAAACATACCTTATATAGTCTGCGGTAAAATCTAATAATAATAAGATCAATGATTATTGCGTTTTGCAGTTTTAACACAGGTCATTTCCTGTGGTGCAGTGGATGGTAAATATGTTTAGAACATGATTAATGCACATATGATGAGTAATATCATCCCCCGGATTTTAGTGCATATGATCTGTTTTTATGCTCATGTCGAAAGCATGTTGCATCTGTGCACGACCCACCCACCTACAGCCGTGAAAAGCAAAAATATTACATATGACTTCAACTGCTTTGGTAAAATGAGCATTTATTTTAATCCATAAAGACCCAGGGCTACTTTTGTGGCAGTTCCCACATACATTTTCCTGTAGATTTAATCTTTCGTAAAAGATTTATCACCATTTATTTCAGTATTATCCTCTGTATTTTGCGTTTTTCCAGTATAAATCATGTATTTTCTTATATTTAATTTACTGATCATGTAGATGTTCATAAAAGCTTAAAGTTGAGAGCTACTACGTATAAAGAAAACTGACAAAAATATATCATTGACTGAACACAAAATGAAGCATTTAGGATGGGTTTAACTCAAAAGGAATGCTTGTATTAGACCAGGCCTGTCAAACTCATTCTGGTTCAGTTCCATATTTAGTCCAATTTGACCTCAAGTGGGCCAGACCAGTAAAATAATGACTTAATAACCTATAAATAATGACAAATCCAAGTTTTTCTTTTTGTTTTTGTACAAAAAACCCCAATAAATTATGAAAATATTTACATTTTACAAAAAAGATGTGAATAACCTGAAAAAACTGAAATTTCATTTGAAAAATTAGTGCAATTTTAACAATATTATGCCTTGACTTATTATTTCTACATGTACATTACACACAATGTTACATAAACATTTGGTAACAGGCAGAATATTGTTCAAATTTTGGAGTTTGGAACTAAAATTTGAACAATTTCTACAATATTCCATCTCTTATTCTGAACACAACTCCAGATCACAGTGGATCCATAAATGCACCAAACGTTTAGTAACAGACAGAATATTCAAACTGCACATTTCAGGTTGTTCATCTTTGTTTTTATTGATGCATTTATTTACATTTTATTGTGAAAGAACAGTTTTGTAAATGTAAATATTTTCACAGTGTTTTCACTTCAATTTTTTCCACATAATTTTTCACAAAGAAAATCTGTCGTCATTATTTATGGGTTATTGTGTTGTTATTTCGACTGTAGATCACACTGGTCTGTATGTGGAACCTGAACCAAATAATTTGATAACCTGGACTGTTCAGGTTCTTTTTTGCCCTTTCATCCTGCAGGGCCGGAATGGAACCTTTGGTGGCCCAGATTTGGCCCCTGGGCCGCATGTTTGACATCTGTGGGTTAGAACTACCAAATCGACTTCAGAACACTGAACATTAAAATACATTCACTTTACTGGTTATTTCTAGAGGGAAATTTATAAATGTATTATTTAAATATAAATAAATGTAATAACACTTTATCATATTCATTGAAAACATCAGCTAACCACCACTTTTGTCACTTAATTTCCAATTCATTTCATTAAAGTATGTACGATTTAGTCTATTTAATCTATGAGGTAGATCTTTTCTGAAAAAAATGTAGACCAGTGTTATATTTTCTTACAATATGTACCATGAGAAATCATCAGATGTGCCGTGGAAAGATCCGAATTCCAATTTCACCTGACTCGTACTCTAAGCGAACGGTGTACTATAGATACATACGACTGCACACACCTATGATCACCTGTACAACAACAGTTTCCCTTTGCAAAGTGAAAGTGAACTGGCCCCGATGTTCTGTTGATAAAGCCCCCCTCACTAGGGATGCGTGGATCTGCGAGTTACCCGCGGGACCTGCAGATTGGGTTGGGGCGGGGGGATATTCGTCTATTATACTATTATACGACGGACCTCATTCTGTAAACCGCAGGGTCCGTCCGAGGGGTCACTAGTCGCTTTTCCATTGACCCTCAAATTGTGCAAATATAACTTGCGCGTAAAAATTTACCGAATAGAAAAACAACAATGTTGCCAAAAGTCTCGAAGTTTTTGCACTAGCAAGAGGTGGTTTTTCAGGCGTAGCTCAAATGGTATATCACACAGAACTGCAATGCAAAGACCTTTTTTCGCAACTAGAGTCAGGTGAATTAAAAAAACGTATGTTGACGTACGTTACAACAAGCGAAGAAGAAGAAGAAACATGTTGCGGTATGTGTGGACACACCAGGAAACCCAGTCATTTCTTAATTTAGTACAAGATAGAGGGGTAATATATAATAATAATAATGAATATATCTGTCAATCAACACCATATTTACGTTCGTCGACATGTTTATGGAATGACTTCTCGTGTCATCTCGCAATAATAAATAAACAAATCATCGCATTTGTGATTTAATGGAAAAACCGACATTACGCACTTTTGTGTTTTTGACATTTAGTAAATATGGGTATAGTTTTGCGCAGATGTCCGATGGAAAAGCCACTACTGATGCACCCCTCTCAGCTTTCTCGTTCCAAATACCCTGCATCTGTCTTCAGTTCCTGCGAAAACATCAGCTTTGTGTTCATCTAAACAGACCCAGGTTTCACACTGAGTCAGTAAATTGAGACTAGATTCGCATTATATTTCAATAAATATCCTTTTTGTGTCATTTTTGTTTGGTGGTGTGCCTTGAGATGTTTCTAATGTAAAATATGTGCCTGTTTTAAACTGTTTTAAACAATATCCGTCCTGTTCAACTGTCCCTATAACACCTGAAAGTGTTCTATCTGCACTCTTCTGGTTTACTTGATTTTAATTTATTATTATGTATCTTTTATCGATTATGTTTTAATTGTGAGTTTTTAACTTGTTTCTTTTCCATTTTTGTAAAGCACTGTGAATTGGCCTGTGTATGAATTGTGCTATACAAATAAATTTGCCTTTTTTTTTTTTACATGTATTTGTTGTTGGTTTCTCACTCATTTGTAACTGTATTAAAGTGTTGTTTTTGCCTTTTTGGCTTACACTGAATCTGGTCATTTAAAGGCCACAGTCTTTAATTGTGCATCACTGCCACATTTTAACCCAGTGTTACTTTCATGGCCCTTTCTTTCCCCTACATTTAACCTATTTTAAGTATTTTATCACCATTTATTGTAACATTATCCTTTTTATTTAAATTTTTTTCAATGTAAATTATATAGTTTCCTATATCTAATTCACTGATCATGTAGATGTTCATTAAAACTCTGAGTAACTTCAAAGGTTAGTATATCAGAAACAGAGAAAACTGAAGAAAAAGTGATTTTTTTTCAGTAAAATATATCATTAATAAAACATAAAAACAAGTGTCTCAATCCACTGTTATTTATCAAACTCAATCATCAATATTGTAGAAGATGACAGTGTTTCCACGGTAACTACGGAGCCTCTGAATGAAATGAAAAGATGACAAACTGCATTTTACACCAATTATTTACATGTTTTGACAAAATTAGTGGATCAGAAGTTATTAAAGAAGTTATTTTTTAGTCACCAGTCGCTGTTTGGGTTTTTATGGGTTAATAGACCGTTTATTCTCCTTATGTAGTGACCGCTTAGTCTAAAAAAAAAAAAAAAGAAAAAAAAAAAGAGTCCGTAAATGCTCTTGCTTGTTCTTTCCCATCAAAGAACTGCAGTTAAAGTGAAAGTCCTGTCATGTCTTTATGTGAGTAACATCCTTTTAGTTGATATAATCTCCACTCCGCTGAGTTTTTATCATCTCACCGCCCATGCATGTCAAACTCTTTGCAGTGACTTGGTGAATGAGTAAGTGTTTAAGGACTTTTCCATCACGATTGCAAAAAAAAAAAAAAAAAAAGTCCAGCCTAATTTTCACTTTAATCAAATGTAAATTACATTAATTCAATATTTTTTCACTGCTGTCATCACATTTCAGCAGTCGGTCTAACATCTAATCAATGTGTTCTTGGCTGCAGGGAAGTGTTTAGAGTAAAACCCTCTTGTAAACCCACAGTAAACTACCTGCTCAGTGCAAAACAACAGTATGGAGTGATGGTGGAGAACAAAACGGAGCAACAAAAAGATACAAGATTCAGCAGGTACATACAAATATATGTGAAACTGAATGATTGGTGCTTTTGAACCCATGAAGAGCCAAACAGCAACTGGAGAACAAACGCATCTAAACTGTTTATTACCTGTTGATCCATTAATTCTATCAATACATGTCAATAATTGGTGTAAAATACAGTTTATCATCTTTTCATGGTCATCAGATATGATACATTTGGACGTTCAGAGGCTCCGTAGTTACCTTGGAAACACCGTCATCTTCTACAACACTGATTCAGCAGTAAAACCCATGGAGTTGGATCAATGACAGTGGATGGAGACATTTGTTTTTTTATGTTCAGCTAATGAAATGTTTGCTAAAAAAAAAGTCACTTTTTCTTCAGTTTTCTGTGTTTCTGATTCAATAACCCTCAACTTTAAATTTAGGAACACACCTGATTTTCACTGAAAAAAATGCAAAATAAAGAAGAATCACTTAAGAAAGATTAAATATTGAGGAGAATTCCTTTGGGAACTGACACAAAAGTAGCTCTTGGTCTGTATGGGTTAAAATGGCATTTTTGCTTTGTTAAAATTCAATATTTCATCTTAATTGTGATTAAGGTTGTGTTTATATCCTGTTGAGCTGCTCCAAGGGGTTCAGAGAATTCTTTCAAGCAAATTGTTATTACTTTACTGTAATTTGTCTTTTCTTGGTCTGATGCGAGTATTTAACCAATTTATGTTTCTCCAATTTACAAACTCATTGTTCTTAATGTTTCTACTCTATTAGTGACTGAAAAATGCCTGTCATCATCATTTTCTTCAGAAAAGTCATTTTAAAAATGTCAGATTGCCTCATTTTTTTCTCCCATTTAATGAATGCATGAATATTTAACAGTGCTAAAGACAGACATAGTGAATTATAATAATAAATGACATCAGAAACGTGTAGGGTATTACTGTAATAGCAGGGATCTATAAGTGATTGTAACCTGTTTAATCATACAGATTATGGAAAATAATGTACAGATTGAAAATTAAACCATGTAAGCTGTCTATGATGAATTAATAAATTATGCTTCCTCAGGTCTTCATTTTCAAATTCTCTCTGTTTTCTGACAGAAAATAATGGTATTCTAAGAGCCTCTTTAACCCATAAACACCCAGTGTTACTTTTGTATCAGTTCCCAAATTAATATTTCTCTATATTTAACCTTTCTTAAGTGATTTATCAGCATTTATTGTAATATTATCTTCTGTATTTTGCATTTTTTTCAGTGAAAATCATTTATTTTCCCTTGTATTTAATCAGCTGATGATGTAGATGTTCATGAAAACTC